>NC_087367.1:46351362-46670005 GCF_030014295.1 Loxodonta africana | reverse complement strand
CACGACCAGTCAGTAGCTTTTGCGTAGCAAACCTTGGGCTGTGACCCAGATTTTGGGTTCATCCCTTTGAATTTCAAGGAGTTGCTATAAAAACACTCATCAATAAAGTACTATAATTTTCTTGACTTTTTGTTGGATCACACAACTTAGCTTTTCCATGAAACCCTTACTCCTTACATCTGACATGGTCTCCCTTCCTTGCTATTTATGAAGCAATATACAGTGTTCCATACCTCCTTCTGAAGTAGCCATTAGTTTCACTTCTATTATCTTCTCACAACAATGCAGTAGTTTATGTCCTTCGTAAGTTTTAGTTTTTCCAATTCCCTGTAACCCCTTAGGGTTTTATTTTAAAACTTGTCCTGTAGTGTGGTAAACACTAAAAACCCAGAATTTATAGAAACTGAGAGTGGCCAAAAGATAAGTGACGAGCAAGTAAGAACTTTAAAAAAAAAAAAAAAGTTTAAAAATTACAAAATAAACTTAAGAGCTCCCTGAGATGAACCCAGAGGATAGAAAATGGAAAGGAATACTTCTTCCATTCTTTCCTAATTCTTCCAGACCTCTTTATATATGGGGGCTGGGCCAGAGATGCCAACCGGCAGAAATAAAAGAGAACTCCTCTTTACAAGTTTACTGACAAATTATTCATGTATTATACATGGGAGCAAGGCAGTGGGGATGGAGTACACAGGAGAGAAGACGCTAGAAGGCAACCAGCTTAACCTGTGGCTAGAGTGGTTATGTCTGTCACATGTGTACACATAGTCCTATGATAAATATTTTGTTCTACATTCGTTGGCAGAGAAACATACAAATAGAAAACATGTGATTTGCCCAAGATCACATAGCTGGTTAATGAATCGTTGAGCAGTCTGAGGTTGTCTGCAAAATTTTTATATTTATGGGCATTTTTCTGGATAGTTTTAGTTTCATCAGATTCTCAAAGGAGTGTCTGGTTTCAGAAAGGTTAAGAAAAATAGTATTAGCAGAAAATATTGATCATTAAAAGATTTTAGAGTGATGGAATCTTTCAACTTAAATGCCATGAAAATCAGAAACTGTGAAAGGAAAATTGCTAAGTTTATTGCATACTAATTAAAAGCTTGTATATGATAAAAGTCACTATACAGAAGATTGAAAAGATATGTCTAACTGAAATATTTAGAGCTTGTTTGTATGTTAATAGCCCTAAAATGCAGTTCTATAGGCAGTGATGATAAAGTTTGATAGTAGTATTGGCAAGAGAGGGGAGCTCTTGAGCAGTGTGGTTAGTTGGGTGTATGTTGTTATAACTTTTCTGAAGGGGTGTTTGACAGCATATGTACAGATGTAAACTCTGCCTACCTTTTGGCCCAGCAATTCGCCTTCTAGAATTTATCCTGAGAAGATACAGCTGTGAAGAGATACATCCACAAAAATACTCATCATAGCTTTGTTGGTAAGAAAAAACTGGAAATAACCTAAATATTCATTAGCAGGAGATTTGTTATTAAATATGATGCATGTGTACCGCAGAATACTATATAACCGTTTAAAATGATATGTTCTTTGTTTTTATGGGAAGGTATCTGTGATATGTTAGCAAGTTAAAACAACAATTCATATCACAGGACAGCATGAAAAGTGTAAATTCATTTCTGCAAAAATCATGTACATATGTATGTATGTAGATACAGAAGGAGTATTCAATAAAATCTTAGTATTTTTTCCTAGATGATTTTTATTTTTGCTTTGGCATTTTGCTGTGTAGCTTGAATGTTTGTACAAAGAGCATGCCTCATTCTCAAAAGTCCTAACAGTATTTAAAATGTGCTTAGAAACCCTGGTGGCATAGTGGCTAAGTGCTATGGCTGCTAACCAGGAGATCCGCAGTTCGAGTCTGCCCGGTGTTCCTTGGAAACTCTATGGTGCAGTTCTACTCTGTCCTATGGGGTCACTATGCGTCAGAATCAACTTGATGGCAGTGGGTTTGGTTTTTCTTTTTTGGTTTCGGTCCTTCTGATGGAGTGTTTGCAACATCCTATTAAGTTCAACTACATACACACTATGACAATAGATATCATACAGAGGAGTGTCCTTGTTCCCTAGAAGCTTAAAGTCTAAAATAATTTAAAAAATATATATTATCAAGTACATATACAGTTCTGTGGTGTGGAATGTATTAAGCGTCTGCCTAGGGGAAGATTTTATTGACCCATGTATTCAAATTTAATACTTACCTTGAGTGTTTACCCAAATGTGAAAGGAAAAATGGCAAATGTTTTCCAATGAAGGAGAGATCTGGCATAATTTTATGGACCTCCAACATCATTTAACTGAGTGTTGCTACCAGTTTTGGCAATTTATTTTAAAAAGGAGCTGGTACTTTCATTTATGGGCAATTCTTTAGATACTCTAAAAACCTGCAACTGAAATCTGATAACATGGCCAGTGAGTCTAAAATAGTATTCTTTTATGGCAGTGCTGGAGAAAAAGTAAGAGAATATATTTTGTAGGAGAAAAGATCACTTATTAGCTTTGCAGATAAAATTAGGGTCATCCCTTAATCCAGTTTTTGCTTTTCTGATGTGAATGTTTTCCTCTAGCAGCATCAGACTAATTATTTTTCACATTGGAAAATCATAACCTGTTGACCTGGTACACAAACAATAGCCAGGAAAGCTTTTTAGGGTTTTTGATAGTTTTATTAATTTTCCATTAACATCCCATTACTTAGAATTGTTTTTATTTTCTCCAGGCTCAGAGAATAAAAACATTTGTCTGTAGTTAATGGGCATTCTTCTGGGTCAGTAGGGTATGAGCCCATGGTCTAAAGAATCCGAGTAGGTTTGAAGGAAGTTTGTTAGTGAGCTTAAATCTTCAGTGCACTCTGCCATCCATTCTCTTTTAGTTTTATCCTAAGAACTTGTGCTAAGGGGAATCTTTGAGTGCATATTCTAACTTGGGACATAGATACCTCCTTAGAAACTTGAAGTCAATCTCATATAAAATTTTCTTTCACAGAACTAAATTTGTTTTAGTCTAGAATCTGGTGGCATTATTCAGTGTCCGTTCATTTCATCAAGTTCCTGTGGATTCAAGAGAAAAGGGAGGAGAAAAGTTGGAGACGACACTTTTGAGGAGTTTGCCGATTGTGCAGCAGAGGTAAGGGTATCCACGTTAAGTTCCAGGTCATGAATTTAGAATGAGGCCATTCATTGGGATTGGCTGTTTTTTCTCTGTGTGGGCTGAGATACGAATAAGTGAAGTGTTGAAATTAATCACGTTGATTTTGCCAAGGAGCAGGTCCACATGACAGTGAGGAAGAGAGTTCAGGGTATATGAGAGAATGTGGTTATGACAATTGATCTTGGAATTTACACTGGTTAAGAAAGTGAGGTGGATATTAGGAGGGTGAGAGACAGTGCTAAGTGGTAGGATCAATGGGTTGCAGGTCTGAGTGGAGTCAGAGGTTTGCAGAAATTGGGGTACCAAAGGGTGGGAACTTGAAAGAGAGGAGATGGTGGTGTTGGAGAGTAACGTGGAAGGAATTTCAGTTAAGAACTGGTGTATGTCCTTGAAGTTAGGGTGGAGGACAAGACTGACAGGCCAGAGTATTGGAGGGATCATCCGTGTGGGTATTGAAACTCCCAAGCATCATGGTTACGACCGTGATAGGGAAGGTCCAGGAGCCAGGAACCCAGATCTTCCTAGAGTGAGGGGGACCTGGTGCTACATCTGATTTTGTGCAGTTCAAAGCTGAAGGTTTTTAGGGAAGAGGAATGGAGGGAGAATAGTCTGGATGTAGTAAAGAGAGGCAATACGGACATCTATCCTTTCTCTAAACTGTGTGGTTCAAGGAATATGGGAAGAAAATAGCCAGCACTTGAGAGGGCTAGGGAACAACCAGATTTCAGGAAGATGAGGGGAGCATTCAGAGAAGAGGCCAAGGATAGAGAGCATCTTGCTGGTGACTGCTGTTCATGGTGACTGTCGTTAACAGGGATAAAATGTGATATTCCAAGGCTGTGAGTATAGAGAATGGGATGTGGGGAGAGTGGTATGGATATTGGAAGACCTGGTTAAGGTCTCCCACCAGATTCTTTGTTGAGGGGTGGTTTTACACAGAGCACAGAAGGCTCTATTTTAATCCCAGCCAGAGGAGGGGCTCTCCTAATTCCAACACTCAGAGCTCATCCTTGTGTCTGCCTCAGGAGGAGTAAAGAGCAGCAGGGTGTCATGGAGGCCTCTCCTGCTTTATTCAGTTTTGTGGATCATTTTACATATTTCACAGCATAGTGTCTCCTTTGCATCATATTTCTGTGGGTTACTTTGTGCCTGATAAAGAGTCCTCCTTCACACCTTGCCTCTTTCCTTCCCATTTCCCCATCTGAGCAAATGGAAGCTGCAGTGTGTGCCAGTTCAAGGGCAGAGTGTCTGCTATGTGTGCCTTAGGGCTCTACTCAGTGAAGATGCAGCCTGCAGGAAGGTGTTTGATCTAAAGCCAGGGATCACCTCTACTGACCCAAGAAGCATTCAGTTCTATCTTCCTGTCAATCCAGAGTGTTTCTAGTGTACAAGCCAAAAAAAAAGTATGAAGTGCTCGTTAAGCGATCTATTTTGGGACATCTCATTTGTGTTTAACTCTTTGTGAGTTCTTGGACTTTCAATTCAAAATGATTCCTTGATAAGAATGATTCCTTGATAAAGCCTTACTCTCTCCCTATGGGCAGATGCTAGACACATTGGACAAAAGGACCTGGTTTTAATTTTAATTGCTCCTTCTGGATTCTGCTTCCTTTATAAGAATATCACACAGGAGTGACAGTTTATGAAATGCTTGTGTTGTTTTAACACTATACTTTTAAAGGTCCACTTTGTGTGTAAAGAGATTTCTTGGCTGTGAATGGTAATTTTCAAAACAAATGAAAACAACAAATGTGAATATAAAGGTTGGTTAGACCCTATAGGGTAGTTCTGCTCTCTCCAGTAGGGTCTCTATGAGTCGGAACTGACTCAACAGCACCTCAAAACAATAAACAAGAGACGGGCATGAGTTTAATTGCAAGCAGAAACATGTAGAAATCATCAAACTGCTTCCTGAAACTCACTAACCATTAAGCAAAAAGTTTCGGGAATGGATAGTGGTGATGGTTGCAGGACATTGTGAGTGTAATTACTGTCACTCAGTTGTTCACTTAAAATACTTCCAATAAATAAACGAATAATAAATGTTGGTTAGAGAAGGAAACCTTTTGTTCTTAAGGAAATTTACAGCCTGTGGTGGTGGAGGTTTCAGAGGTGAACTGAAGTGGGAGAAGATGGTGCTGATGGAATCATGATTTCAAAGGCACTGCTTTCTCACAAAAAAGTCTGTCAGATTGCTTACACAACATGTAAATCATAAACACAACCAAAATTGGTTTGTTGGCATTTTTTTCAGCCAGAACTTTGCGTTGACACTTCCTCGCGTCTGCAGTGTCATCATCATGCCTGCCCAGGAAGATCCTGAAAGTCCTGAGATATCAAAGTGAAATCAGATCCCTGCTAGATTGCAGCTTTTAGAAGTCAGGGACTTAATATGTCTTACAGGGTCACTTTGGGGAGATGATCTCACTCTGGGGCATTCTAGATGCCAAACCACGATAAGGTGATCCTTGAATATAGATGTTTTCAATGTATATTTGTTGAGCGAATTAAATTATGTTCAGTAGATTTTTAGTGCTGTGAATTCTCTATTTCTGTGGACACTGGCAACGGAAATGTGTGGGATATGTGTGAGGACATGTATGAACATATATCTATGTACATAAAGACACACACATTGGTGCACAGAGATACTCACAGAGAGACACCCTGACTCCTGGCTAACATAATTTTTAATTAGCTGGAACGTTCTATTTCCCAGCTATGGTAGATAAGATTTACTGTAAATGTAGTTGTATTTTGCAAGGTTTTTCTTTTTACCTGTTGCCTTATAGAGGAAACAACCAAATTTGTCTTAGGAAATCATAAAATCACAGTGCTCAAGAAGGGAGAATGTGGCATCTTGTCTTCTGTAGCTTAAGCCTAATAATCTCTGGACCTCTGGCCTAGTATTGGCATTTCTGGTTAGTATGAAAGAAACCCAATTTCTTTCATGTTCCAGAAACAGGTTTTTTTTCTTTTCTGAAATAAAGAATGAACCTCAACATAGAATATATATTTCTTAATTAAGAACTGTTACGATGCATTTAATTGATAGCTCCTTGACTTCTAACGAGTTATTTTGTTCATAACTGGGCCAGTTTTTTTTAAATGAGGAATTGTATTATGCCCATATGGCATTCATTTGTACATAGCATTCTAAGAATAAAAATTCATTTTAAAATGAAAATTGTAATGCCAGCATGTGCCTGTTTCTACATAGTTGAGCTGTTTTCAAGGCTTAAAGTGGGTGGGATTATACATCTGACTTTTTCAGTATAACTGTAGGGTTATTAATGCATGGCAATTCTGCTTCTGTAAACAAGGAAATAGACTGTTCTGTAGATTCTTCCGTGATGTGTAAATATGTTTTCTAAGTGTAAGGATTCAAAGCAACATATTAGCCATTTGAAGCTTCCCATCTTCACTTCTCTAGTGTGGCTTCTGTGAGTTTTCACTGCGATCACAATTCTTAACATGTACTTATGCCCCTGTTATTTCACTATGTTTGTTGGCTCATGCGTGACACTTCTTACTGGATTCCTGTTGATTTACTTAGACTCATTTTTTCTGTGAAGAAAGGATTTTCCTGGAGCTTGACATTTAAGTGGTGATATACTGGGATAACCACCAACTTCATTCCTGTTGCAATCTGGTATGAGCCCTTTTAGTATTTTGTGTGCCTGGTAATAAGATGATCCCTTCAACCTGTCTGCATCGCCATATTATCATTTCTAATGTGTGTCTCATTTATTTTGTACTTCACCTTATTCAGAAACCCTGGTGGTGTAGTGGTTAAGAATGATGACTGCTACCCAAAAGGTCAGTAGTTTGAATCCACCAGGCACTCCTTGGAAACTATGAGGCAGCTCTGTCCTATAGGATCATTATAGGGCCACTATGAGTTGGAATCAACTTGATGGCAGTGGGTTTGTTTTGTTTTTTGTATCTTGTTCTAGAAAGTATTTAGGGTGATTTACAAAGATGCATTCACCACCTGTCAGTTGGTCATACTGTGGTGGCTTGCATGTTACTGGAAGCTATGCCATCAGTATTTCAAATACTGGCGGGGTCACTCATGGTGGGCAAGTTTCAGCAGAACGTCCAAGCTAAGACAGACTAGGAGGAAAGGCTTGGCAGTCTACTTCCAAAAGTTACCCAATGAAAACCTTGTGGGTCATAGCAGAACGTCATCTGACTCACTTGCTTTGGACATGTAATCAGGAGGGATCAATCGCTAGATGAAGACATCATGTTTGGTGAAGTAGAGGGCCAACGAGGGTGAAGGGGGCCCTCGGTGAGAGGAACTAGCACTATAGCCACAGCGATGCACTTGAACATGCCTGTAACTGTGAAGACGCAGCACTAGGCAGTGTTTCATTCTGTTGCACCAAAGGTCGCCAGGAGTCGGAATCGACTGGATGGCAGCTATCTAATAAAGATGCATAAAATATAATGAGTTAAAATGCATAAAATATAATGAGTGAAAGAAGAAAGAAAAAAAAGGTAGGGTAATAAAAATAGAACCTGGGAAAAAGATGAGAATTAGTAACTGATATGTAGTGCACTCGCGTGGGCACATAAATGGCTTTGGGCATCATAGCAGCCATTTTGAAGGGATCTCTGCTCCATTAACGCAGTATTCTTAATATACAAATAAACCGTTTACCTTCCCCCTCTAAAGAAGTGATCCAAAACCCACTGCTGTCAAGTTGATTCTGACTCATAGTGACCGTATAGGACAGAGTAGGACTAGTAGGACTGCCCCCGTAGGGTTTCCAAGGAGCAGCTGGTGGATTCAAACTGCTGACCTTTTGGTTAACAGCCACAGTGCTTAACCACTGTAGTACTAGAAGCGATCACTCCAAAGAAGTGATCAGGATTTGTAAATTCTTTAAAAAAATTAAGTATCATAATAGAGTGGTAATTATGTATATGCAAGATATGAAGAATAAAATGTGTACCCTCTGCCTAGCCTAAAATGTAGAACATTAGCACTTCTTTTGAAGCCCTCAGTGTACCCTTCTCCCTTTGCGTCCCGCGTCATTCCCCTAACTAGATGTAACTGCTGCTGTTAGGTGCTCTGTAGTCGATTTCCACTCATAGGGACCCCATCTCTGACAGAGTATTACTGCCCCATAGTGGTTTCTAGGCTGTAATCTTCCTGGAAGCAGTTCAGCAGGACTTTTCTCCATCAGAGCTCTGGGTGGGTCAAAACCTCCAACCTTTCAGTTAGCAGCTGAGTGCATAAACCGTTGTACCACCAGGGCTCCTTAGATGTAACTAGTATCCTAAATTTTGCAGACTTTTTGTTGCAGGTTTAACTTTTACCATCTATCTACATATCCTTAAGTAAAAATGAAACCACAGTTGTAAAAACGGCATGGGTTGTTAACCAAAAGGTCAGCAGTTCGAATCTACCAACCGCTCCTTGGAAACCCTATGGAAGTAGTTCTACTCTGTCCTGTAGGGTCACTATGAGTCAGAATCAACTTGACAGCAATGGGTTTGGACCTCCTCTCACTTTACGAGGAGAATCAAGATCAACGGCCCAAGGCTGATTCCTCTGAGGCGGATATCAGACAGGCCTCCTCTCTCTGCCATCTTTGCTAATTCTGACACCAGCTGTCCCTCGCACAGCACTCTCTACTTCTCTGCTGGGTTCGATAATCCATTGCAATGGCCACACAGAACTCACAGACCATACTCCTGATTATGGGGTTTATTAGGGAAATAACAGTTACAATTCAGGTTCAGGAACACTCAGGATCCAGTTCTTCCATGATGATAGCCTCTTCCCAGCAGTGCTCGCAGGCACGCCTCTCTTTGGCCCTCAGTGTCTGCCCAAAGACACTCAAGTTTCTTTCTCCATGGGCTGGGAAGCCCACCTAACCGTCTCCTGCTGCCGGGTCTCAGTAGGTCTCTCCTTCCTTGGTGGTGGTGGGCTCCTCCTCTCTGCTCTGGAATTGGTTTTCTTTTAAGACAAAACTGACCAATCCTTTGGTAGGCCACAGTTACCCTATCACATAGTTACCTGGGTGGGAGATAGAAGATCATGGCTAGAAAGGCCACACACAAAAGAATTAATCACACCACAATAGTGTGTGTATTTTTGTGTGACCTTTGCTTCTGCTTTGTTGTGTTTGAGATTCATCCATGTTGAAGTGTGTACCTCTAGGTCATTCATTTTCACTTACTTGAATGTGCAGTATTTATCCATTCCCTTGGGAACGTCAGTACTCCGTTGATGTCTCCTGGTACATGTCTTCCCTGTGTACGTCTTACATAAGTACACGCCTGTGAGACTTTCTCTGAGTTATATAGTTAAGTATCACATTGTTGTCTCATGTGATTGTGTATATTCACCTTTACTAGATAATGCCAAATTGTTTCCCAAAATGCTTATAACACCTTCTGCTCCCACCAGTGTAATGAGAGCTTTTGTGCCCCATGCTCTCATAATACTTGATATTGTCTCACTTTTTAATATTTGCCCATCTGGTGAGTGATTGATGCATTCTGTATAAAAGTACTACCAGGCCAGAAGGCTGGCACCAGAGGTGGATTTCCTCCCCGTCTGGTCCACCAGACCTTTCTTGACATTTTCTCTCTTGTCCTGAAGTTTTCCTTCATGCTGTCCACCCAAACAAAGCTTGCTTGTGTCTCACCTGGTTCAGCTCTGACTTACTAATGTTGTTTTGCTACCACCTGTTTAGCTGAAGCATTTACAACAAATTTTCGAATGTTTTCAGTTACAGTTTTCTCAGTTGATTAAATCAGTACATAAATCAAGTGATTACTTGGCACTGCATCTAGCCTGTGCCAAGATATGTGTTATGCTTCCAGAGAGCTTACATGTCGTGTGAGGGTAAGGACAAAAGAGAAATAAACTCTAAATTAAACTGATTGTGAAGAAGAAAGGTCAGGTGCTGAGATGGATAGTAATGTGGGAGATCTGCTCCAGGTTGTGGGGTCCTGGAAGGCTTCTCAGGCAGATGAGTTAGCTGAGGTGTGACAGATGGGAAGGGGTCATCCATGCCCTGTGACTACTATGTAAGGGGCAGGCTGGGGTGAGGGGAGGTGTTAGAGGCAGCACTTCAGGCCAAGGGGGAACAGCATGTGCAAGGAACTTGAGACAGTTTAGGAGCCGTAAGAAGGCGGGTGTGGGTAGTTGATGCTGGTTTGGAGGATTGTGGCAAGAGAGGAGGTTAGAGATTAAGAAACAGCCAGATCATATAGAATGTCCTAGGCAAGGTAAGGAGTGTGTAGTCACACTTAAGTACAGTGGAAAGCTGGTGAAGAATCTGAAATGCAGGGAGTGGACATGGCCTAGTCAAAGCATTCAGATAATGTTGCTGATATATGAAGACTGGATTGAGGGACAGGAAGCATATTCAAAGAATCACAAAATTGTAAACACTTAGTGGCATCTGCTGTCTTAGAGGCACTGTACTAGGCTCGAGGATACAAGGTGGGGTCCTTAACCGTTAAGAAGTCATTCACTGTCATTTGGGTGTGGTCAGGCACATAAGAAATCTGATCATTGTAACTGCCAAGCTGTACAAAGAAGGCATGATTTGTTGTTGTTCGGTGCTGTGGACTCGATTTGAACTCCTAGCGACCCCGTGACAGTTAGAACGCCCCACAGGATTTTCTTGGCTGTAATCTGTACAGAAGCAGATCACCAGCTCTTTCTCTTGAGCCACTGGTGGGTTCAAACTGCCAGTTTTTCACTTAGCAGCTGAGCGCTTAACCTTTGTGTCACTAGGGCTCTTTTGCCATGCGTTAGAGGTTCAGAAAAGGGAGAAATCACTGTGGAGAGCAGCAAACAGGAAAAGGGTTCTTGGGAAGCTGTCAGATTCAGCCTGGACCTGGATGAATAGAAGTTAAATAGTGGGGAATAGGAAAGACATTCTAAGCAAGACAAAATGGTGGAGACTCCTGTGTGGACAGAACATAGGACAAGTGGGAGGTGAATTTAGAGAGAGGGAAAGCTGTTGCCAGATTGTGAGAGACCTGGAATGGCCTCTCTTTCCTAAAGATGGCATTGCTGTGGAGTAGTAAACTGACAGACTTTTCACACCTTCATGATGATTCAGCTGACAGCTCTGCTTTAGAAGACTTCACTAAGATTTCAGTTTCTGTACCCACCTTCACGTTCAGAATTGCACTTATCGTGTTGGTCCCAGGTTAATTTCTTATGGGTCTTTATACCCAGTTACATGGTTGATTTTCGTTTGACATTGGATATTTACACAGAAGAACCAATTCCTTTTTAAATAACCTAAGAAGTAATTTCACAAATGCATATCTAGCAAATAAAATAAGGGCTCTGACCTTGCTCCCTCAAGACTTTCCTTAATTTCAGTGATGGTGTGAGGAAAACTGGTTGAGGCAATGTGCATCCACAGGATTTATTTAGATTGACTAGGATCAAGTCAGCTGTTTTGTAGGAAGCTAAGCTCCTGCTCAGAACTAATCCTTTTATTTACAGTCCAAGCCCTTCCCTTTCATATCTCAGCCTTTATTTAGTGCACAAACCTCTACCTAAACCCGCCTGTAAGGTGGAACCAGCAAGACCATGTGGTACTCCATTCTGGATCCTGGCTTTCTTCATTCCCTAAGGCTTTCCCTTTACTCCATCATGCCCATAGCTAGGAGGGGCGCATAGTCTGCCTAGTCTTAGTTTACCCAGCTGTCTGTTTGATCGGAGTCCAACTGTATAACTGACTCACCTCACTTTTATGGTCCCAATAATACGTATGGTCTTCAGTCTCCTTATCTTGTCTGCTTTTCCAGTGTCTTGCACTTTAAGCTAGAACAGGACTTTGGGAGCATTATTTTGCTCCTTTTTGCTGTTTTTTGTTTTATTCAACCTTCAGAGGTTACTTAGTTTCTCCCCTTCGCTTAATACTGTCCCTAGACCTACTAGATTACGAGGTTATGAGCTAAAAAGGAGCCCTGAGCAATTTGAAAGAAGTATATTTCATCCTTTTTTCTTTTCTTTGTTTTAATTCCCTTTGTGGCTTCACATTCAGTGGGAAATTTTTATTTCTTTTCATGTCCCTGAAGTAATGTTTTATTTTTAGATAGTTCCAACCCAGAGGACAGTCCAAAGACAGTGACATTTCTGGGGTTTTGTTTTTTTTTTTTGATCATTGTTGTTAAAAGAATATGTAATTAAAAAAAAAAAAGAAAATTTTATAGTTTGGTAAGGGACTTTGAAGGGAATAGGACAGTTGAGTATTGGGAGATAAAGGTGTCCTTTCACCTTGACTCTGTGGCTTTTCTCTCTCCCCTTGTAGCAGGGCCTATTCCCGAGGTAACATGAAAAGAGGGCATATGGTAATCAGTTTTAGGAGCTTCGTGCTCCCTTTGTGTTCATGACTAAGACTGTTCTTGATGCATAAAGCTTCTTAAAATATTGAAGATAAGCCTCTTGAAATGGTTATAGATAGCAGAGAAAAGGCATCTAAGAGGGTTACAACTTTTGGTTGGCTGCTCCACATACACCTTTATGTCGTAGAGGATAAGATTTTACTTTCAACCAATCTTATTTTTCATAAATTAAAAAAAAAAATTATTAGGGAATTTTCAACTAGATAAAAACCAAAGAGAACATGTCAATAACCACATGTGCATTTATCTTCAACATTTATCACAGTCATAATTGCTTTAGACAGACTCCTCTTACTCTCACTGAAAAAATCAATCTGTTAGACTTATCTTAGCCACTCTTCTTTCTCTCCCCCACCCCAAAGAAGAAATGGTCTTACGTTGTGGATTGGAGCAGAGTGCTGTGCAGTGATTTATCCTGAAATGGTATACATGTCCAGAAGTTACCAAAAGACACGGTGTCATAGGAGAGCAGGGGAGGCAGATAGAGGCAGCTTCTGCTCGGATGCTGAAGGCAACAGAGCTGGTCTTTGATGGTCTCAGTGTTTGGAGAAGCTTTTGGAAGAGTGAAGGAAGTATTAATAATCATAATTTTTTATTATTAAAAGAGCAATAATAGCTAACATTTTTGGCATGATTACTGTGTGCCAGGCTCTGTTCCAAGCTCTTTACATTTTTTGTCACATTAATCCTCACAGTAGCCCAGTGAGGTGCAGGAACTGTTAACATCCCCATTTTAGAGTTGAGGAACCTGAGACACTGGGGAGATAGTGAGAAGTTCAGACATTCACAGGGTCAAGGTCATCAAGACCAACTCCTTTGTTAAGAAAGCGACAATACCAAGAGTAAAGGGGCTTGTCCAGGACACACAGTTAGTAGGTGGCAGGGTTAAATGCTCATCCAGGAACTCTGACTTGGACTTGGTGTGTTTCAGTTAGTTATACCACCTGTCTTGGCTGCCAAAAGCACCTCATGACACCCATGATATCAGTTCTCTACCTTTCAGCTTTTCTTAGTGTTGACTCATCTCTTACTATCTCTTCCTTCCAGAAGTTTTTCTTGCTTTATTATTACTGCTTTTTATCTTGACCCTGCAAATTATTGAATTTTGCAAACATTTAGAGAATACAGCTTATTCAAAGCTTGGTGCACAAGCAGCGTGAAGCCAAGGGAAGAGCCTCAGGCCTCTTTGTCTGAAGTTCTAAATATAAAATAAATTGTTTTCATGTATTTTTTCCATTTCCTCCATCTTCTTATAGCCTCAAAAAAGTAATTGATATCTGAGGGATAATTTCTTTCTCTGCCACCAAAGGCATTGACCACTCTGGTGCTTATTCACTTTCTTATTTTACCTTAGTAATGGAAAAAGCCTATAAAAAGCAAAAACTCAATGAGAAAGGAACACTAACAGATCACCGATTCTCAAGTCAGGCTGCAACAGCAGAAGGGAAAATGGTTGAGATGGAAGGGTCTCTCCTTTCCATTTTAACTTTTTAATGAGTATCACCTTGTACTCATGGATTTTTATCTGTGCAATATATTACAGTTAATTATAGCCATTATTTTTTCCCTCAGTTTTGGCCACTGGGAGCCTCTTCATTCTGGTTTCTGTGTCCTTTTGACATAACCATGGTAGTCTTTGTGACAAGTAAGATGTCCCAACAAAATGTCACATTGTATTTTCTGGCTAGTCTTTTTCCTTTTGTAATAATTAATTTTTTTCTTTTGTGAAAAAATAGCACCAGTAGTTTTAGAGCCCCTTAAAAAAATTAGAAAACTATTAGATCGATGTAGCATTCGTGATTAAAAAAAAAGTGTTTTGCCCTTTAAGAGCAATATATTTAGAGCAGAGCCTTTATTTTAGAAATGGCATTGTAAGATTTCTAAATCAAGGATTTCTATTTATTACCAATTTCATCTTTGCTCTTGCTCAATTCTTCCACTAATTTCTTTTTTGGACTGCTGAGTCACATTAAAAAAGAAAGTATTAATCTTGCTTACTAAGGAAATTTCACATGAAAAGTAATGAAAAGAAGTCTCAAATTCTGATCTTGTCCAGAGAGTGGTGAAGGGAATGGCGTACCCAAATGTTAGCCATCCTTCAGGACCATCTCTGCTCCCTGTGTGTAGAGGCTCTCCTCTGCCTCTGATCTCCCCTGGCTTCTTGACCCTTGGCTGCTTAGGGGTAAAAACAGCTCATTCACTTTAGAACCAAAGATCACTGGAATCACATCTTAGTGCTCTTCTTTATTAATTTCTGGAGACTTTGTTGTTTTTTCATCTGTAAACTCAAGCAAAATCACCTTTTTAAGTTTGAGGTGAGGATTAAATGAAATATTCTGTACAGTATGATGTATAGAACCTGAGGCATAGCAAGAGATCAATAGTTGTTAAATCCCTTCTACCTTGTATTATATTTCTTTATACATACAGGGTATGTGTCTGCCTCATTTCTCTAAACTTTTTAATTGTTAAATGTAAGACAAGTGCAAAAATAATTGAACAGTTTAATGAACTTTTATCAGATGAGCATCCATAGGTGACAGGCCTCTCATTGTCTGTTAGAGGAGGTGCAGTCCGTGGTAACAGGACTGTTTTCATAGGGCTGGTGATTCTATGGTACCTTGCAGTACGGGGGGTTAGATATGGGAGTAGGAGTCAGTGTTTAGTTAAATTAACAGTTGGCTCAATCCCAGCAAAAGACCTTTTCCATTCCAGTGTGGACAAACTCTAGTGTGGAGTAGGCATTGCTGTGGATTAGCCACACAATTCCATATCCCACTTCCATGGCAATGGAAGGACTGGCCCTGTTTGTAGTTTTTAAATTACAAAATGATTGGGAAAAATGCATATGTTTAGAAATCCTTGTATTTGTCCCAGAAACCTTAAACTCTTACTTGTAAAGGGAAATTCAAAATGTCTGGAATCCCTGACAAAGAACCCCGAACTTTAGGATCTTGGCTGTGTTTGACTTTCACATGGTAATGGTCACCACGGTTGGCCACAGTCCTGATGGAAACGGGACTAACTTGGTCTCCCAGTTCTCTGGGATCCTCCCTTCTTATACCCTTTTTCTGTGTCTCTGCTTTGTACCCCCTAGACATGCCCCCCACTCTCCAGGTCTCTGGGCTGAATGGAAAGCCTTGGTGAGTTCTGAATGCTGCCTCGGGATTCTTTTCATAGATTACCACCCCCCTGTGTCTCACCTTTTGTTTTGCCCTGTTTGGATTTGGTAACCCTGCAGCACGAATCTTCTGGAAATTGTCTCCCGGGCTCCATGCCTCACAAAACCACAGGAAGTGGCAACATGCTCTCTCTAGTCCAGTCCTGGTCTACGAAATTAAATGCTGCCTTCCACTGGCCTAGGGCTAATCAGGGGCTGTGTTTTTGTTCTTTCTGTTCTCATTTGCTTGTTTGCTTTTTATGCTGACCCTCAAAAAAATGTCATGAAGCTGTGACATTATGACAATCAGCTTTTGACATTGCTGTTTGGGACCAGGTGAGGGAAGCTTACTTTTGTCGTTAAGATTGGTTGTACCATGCTCACAAATGTCCGTAAGAAATCCTTGAAACGTGAGCACTTACTGTTGACGTGCATTCACCAGGTGTGACAGGAGCAGCCAGAGAAGAGCCTTGAGTCTGCTTGTTCTTTTGTTGTGCTTGTTTCATTTGCCTAGCCATCATCCAGTAGGTCAAGTCATTGTTGTACCATTAGAGTAGAGCTCCATATGCCTGATGCCTTTGAGAAATGATGCCCATTCTCATCAGACAACTTTGCATAGAGCTATACGTGAATATCATAATTGGTGTCATACCTCTTTGATAAAGAAAAAAAGATCATTACTGTGTCTAAAGTGACTGAACTTTTGAGCCTAAATATTTTAGCCCATGGAAGGCACTTAGGGCAGTACACAGAAAGATGGACATAGTTCTTGCTCTCAAGGTATCTGTAGTTTTGTTAACAAGACAAAGCTTAGAGCAAGCTGTCCAGAAATGCCAAGAAGTACGAGAAAAGTGACCTGGGGCCTGGCAGTATGTGGTGTAAGATTGGCAGAAGGGTGACAAAGGCCTCACAGAGAGAGTAGAACATGAACGAGAAGGTCTTGAGTTGAACCCTGAAGAATGGGGAGAACTCATAAGGGCATGTTGTTGTCAATTCTGACTCAGTGACCCTATAGGACAGAGTAGAACTGTTCCGTAGGGTTTCTTAGGCTGAAATCTTTACAGGAGCACGTCACCAGGTCTTTTCTCCCACAGAGTGGCTGGAGAGTTTGAACTGCTGACCTTTGATTAGCAGCCCAGTGCTTAACCATTGTAGCACCAGGGCTCTTGCATAAGGGCATAAATGTGAACAAAGCTAAGAAGGCATGTGCTGGATGTATTTCAAGGAACTAAGTAGAAAAATTAAGCTGGAGTGGAAAGAGAAGAAAGAAGTATAACGGTGGGTAAATTGGGAAGGGATGGTTTGTTGTAGATCATAGATGACAAATTCCAACCTTAATGATTTGGAGATGAGAAAGAGCGTCCTAGTGAAGATGGTGTTCTCATGGTAGCCTGGGAAGGACATCTGGGGTAGAAGGGGTAGGGGAAATGCTGAGAATCAGGTAATTATGGGAGAAGGTTGCTACTGGGCTGTTCTTTTTTTCTTCACGTTTTTTTTTAGTTGTACTTTAGATGAAGGTTTACAGAACAAACTAGTTTAAATTTTTTTACACATATTGTTTTATGACATTGGTTAACAACCCCATGGCATGTCAACACTCTCCCTTCTCAACCTTGGGTTCCTTATTACAGCATTTCTGTCCCCTTTTGCCTTCTAGTCCTTGCCCCTGGCCTGGTGTGCCCCTTTACTCTCGTTTTGTTTTATGGGCCTGTCCAGCCTTTTGCTCGAGGGCGAACCTCAGGAATGACTTCATTACTGAGCTGAAAGGGTGTCCGGGGGCCATACTCTCAGGGTTTCTCCAGTCTCTGTCAGGCCAGCAAGTCTGGTCTTTCTTTTTGAGTTAGAATTTGAGGCTGCCCTTTTGAGTAGCAAAAGCTCAGGCTGCTGTTTTCCTCTCCTAAAGTAATCTGATGCATTTTTGTCCTTTTTTGATAGCAGTTAATCATACAAAGAAAAATTTTTGAATGATGCTTGGTACCAAGTAGTATATTCATACCATATTGGAATGTTTGACTCGAAATAAGTATTGGCATTAGTAATTCTTTTTAAGGGCATTTCTGATTGATAACGGACATTTTTATAACTGCTTACTAGATAGACTCCAAGAGTCATGAAGCCGTGACATTATTACAGTTAGCCTGTGGCATTGCTGTTTGGGACCAGGTGAGGGAAGCTTCTCTCATTAGGATTGGCTGTTCAGTGGCCACAAATACCATGAGTAATCACCAGATCCATGAGACCTGGTCTCTGTATGTTGATACAGGAGACAGTCACGGTCAGATCATTGTCAGTTGCCTGGCCAACTTACCAGTTCATGCCCTGTACTTTTTTTGACATATAATTATATTTTGAATTAAAAAAAAATTTTTTTATGCCCACTTCTTACTTATTGACTTGGTTAGGTTCCAAAGACCAGGTTGTTATGCAAAAATCAGCATTACGTGAAAATGGAGGATGACCACATCAGACCACAAGATGGAGGATGACTGCATCATTACCTAACTATATCATTGTACAGTTGCCAAACCATGGAGAATCATGGCCCAGCCAAGCTCACACATAACCTTAACCATCACATCCAGCGTTACCCTCACTTTGCACTTCAGCGTTTGTTACTACCAGACATACGTCATTAATGCACACAGAATAGACAGATAGTAGATTTTTTGCTATTGTTGTAAATGCAAAGTGTTGGGTAACAAGACAGTCGGTAAGGGAGGAGTAGGTGTATTTTACCTTTTTTTTGTTTATTTTTTATTATTGTACTTTAGATGAAGGTTTACACAACAAACTAGCTTCTCATTAAACAATTAGTTCAGATACAGTTTTGTGATTACCAACCCCATGACATGTCAGCGTTCTCCCTTCTTGACCTTGGATTCCCTGTTACCAGCTTTCCTGTCCCCTCCTGCCTTCTAGTCCTTCCCCCTGGGCTGGTGTGCCCCTTTGGTCTCGTTTTATTCTCTGGGCCTGTCTAATCTTTGGCTGAAGGGTGAACCTCAGGAGTGACTTCATTATTGAGCTAAAAGGGTGTCCAGGGGCCATACACTTGGGGTTTCCCCAGTCTCTATCAGGCCAGTAAGTCTGGTCTTTTTTAGTGAGTTAGAATTTTGTTCTACATTTTTCTCCAGCTCTGTCCGGGACCCTCTATTATGATCCCTGTCAGAGCAGTCGGTGGAGGTAGCCGGGCACCATCTGGTTGTGCTGGACTCAGTCTGTTGGAGACTGTGGTAGTTGTGGTCCATTTGACTAATCTTTCCTTTGTGTCTTTGATTTTCTTCATTCTGCCTTGTTCCTGGCGGGGTGAAACCAGTGGAGTATCTTAGATGGCCACTTACAAGTTCTAAGACCCCATATATTTTACTTTTTTAAAGAAAATTCGTATGAATCTGATTTTCATAATTTTTGCTGGCAATTCAGTTTTGATAGCTTTTTTTTTTTTTTTTTTTTGCTGTCTATTTTAATCTGAATACAGAAACCCTGGTAGCTTAGTGGTTAAGAGCTACAGCTGCTAACCAAAAGGTTGGCAGTTCGAACCCACCAGGCTCTCGTTGGAAACCCTATGGGGGCAGTTGTACTCTGTCATATAGGGTTGCTGTGAGTTAGAATTGACTCAACAGCAATGGGTTTGGTTTTTTTAGTTTTAATCTGAATGTGCATCATGCCCAAGGAAAGCTGATTGGTCAGGTAAGTTTGGTGATGCCATTATAGGTTGTCACTCTCAAGGCTCACTCTATACATAGTGACTGAATAGGCGGTAAACTTGACGAGAAAGGAAAGGAGAGAAGAGATTCAGGAGCAGGAAAGAGCCTAGCTTAATGAACATCTGTATTCCTTATCTCAGATTTGTACCACACCATGTGGTTCGGAGGTACAAGCTAGCTCTCCTTTCCTGACTTGTAGGAAAAGAACTGCTAATGCTCTGGTTGGAAATCTTGTGTATTCATAAGTGCACTCACTGAAGTAGGCCTGACTAGCTTTCGTAAACTGAAAATGGATTTGTTTGCGCTGCCTTCATACCAGCATTTGGTGAAAGTTCCAAGTTCAGTAAAATGTCAACTTAGCATATCTTTAATATGTAGAAATAATTCCCAGACCAAACCTCATAAAAACGAAAAAGCCTCAACTAATGGATTTAGAAGCAAGTTCACATTCTGACACCTTATATATAGAACATAAGCAAAAGATTAAAATGAAACCAGCAAGGATGAAGAACATGGTAGGGCCCAGTGTGTCTTAGAGACATGTTACCAAAACCCTGGAGAACTTCTGGCAAGTGCCTAATTACAAAGTGAAAGGTTACCTGCGAGGAAGGTCATTGCTGTTGGAACATATAGATTCTCACCCTAGGATCTATAAAAAAAACAAACAGTTGCCAGAGAGTCAGCTCCAACTCATGGTGACTCCATGTGCTTCAAGTAGAAACTGTACTCATAGGGTTTTCAATGGCTGTGATCTTTTGGAAATAGATTGCCAGGGCTTTCTTTCCAGGTGCCCCTGGGTGGACTCGAACCGCCAACCCTTCAGGTAGTAACTGAGTTCTTAGCCGTTTGTGACATCAGGGACTCCCTAGGATCTATAGTCCTTCCCATAGTAAAAAAAAAAAAAAAAAAAAGAAGAAGGCTTTCCTGTAAAATAAGCCTGTTGTTTCTGGAGCCAGACAAAAAGTTGTCAGTGAGCATGTATGAACTCTCTGTTATTTCAAGGTAATGATGCTTGATAAGTATAACAGTTCTTCAGGAGAGTTTCCCCCAACCCCACCTCTAATTTGATTTTAAAAGGAAATGTTACATGGCTGTTGTTTTGTTTGGTGTCCAGTGTTCAAGGGTTGGAGGTTGTTGTAGCATTAAGATTTTTCTCAGCTCACCTGTGGGCAGGGTAACTTTGAGACAAAGTCACCAATAAGTCATTTTCCACCATAGTAAAGAAATTATATACTAATCATATTGGCAAATAAAGCTTGAGAAGTCAACATACATCCATTCTTGTATTGATTCTGTAAGAAATTCCAAGATTGTATTTTAAGAGTGAGATGAAGCAATCTCTGTGAAGTTGTCATCCAGAAAAATCCATTGTTTAACAGCTTGGAGTTTCTCCTTTTCGGTATAAATTAAATGCATATCAAAAATATAGGTAATATATTTTTTTATTTTGTAAAGTTGGGATCATGCTCTATATAAAAATATATGTCCTACATTTTCACAAATCATGTAATCTGCCATGCCACTTTCTTTGAGAAAATCAATTTTTTGTGACTGGATAATATTATGTGGATATCCCAAAATTTATTAATTCATGCCCATCTTTTGTTAAATGATTGTTATTTGTTTTTTTACTTTGGTAAAACAATGAAGGTCATGTATACACATTTTATTAGCATGTGTGAATTTTTTTCTGGAAAATTTGCTGTAAGTAAAATTATTGAGCTCAATATATATCTAACATAACATGTATTTTTAATAAACATCACTGGAATGCTTTCAAAACACTGGCTCCAGTTTATAGTTTTTCCAGGATTATATGAAAGTGTCTGTTTCAATATGCTCCACCAACACTAAGTATTCCCATTAAAAAATTATTTTCTAGGTTCATAGATAAACATGGCATCTTATTTTAACTTGTACTTCTTTGATTATTGGAAAAATTGAACTTTTTCATATAGTTGTATACTTGTATTTATTATTGTTTCAGCTTATTCTGCATTCTAGAAAGCGATCTTTACAGATAGTCTTCCCCAGTGAGCATGAGTGATGGGACCAATCGTGGTTTATAACTACAATAGCCACAAACCGGGGCATAGGGACATCTGTTCTCATGGATTTGCTGATTAGATCACTGGCTTTTGTGTCTGCTTAATGCACACCTGTCATAACTTTCTATCCCTTATTAAGTTTTCCCTGACAATTATTGGTTATGGTGTACAATGTGGTTTTGTAAGCCATTAAGCAAGCTATCTGATAAGGTGGAATAGTTTTTCTTATTATGAACTTAAACGAATTCATTAGCCCAGACTTGAGAACTTTGCATTTTTTGTAACTGAATGCACACCAAACCAAAGCCGCTGCCGCCGAGCTGACTTCTGCTCGTGGTGACCCCAGTGTTACAGAGCAGACCGAGCATGCCGCCGAGCTGACTCCTGCTCGTGGTGACCCCAGTGTTACAGAGCAGACCGAGCATGCCGCCAAGCTGACGCCTACTCGTGTTGACCCCGGTGTTACAGAGCAGACCGAGCATGCCGCCGAGCTGACTCCTGCTCGTGGTGACCCCGGTGTTACAGAGCAGACCGAGCATGCCGCCGAGCTGACTCCTGCTCGTGGTGACCCCAGTGTTACAGAGCAGACCGAGCATGCCGCCAAGCTGACGCCTACTCGTGTTGACCCCGGTGTTACAGAGCAGACCGAGCATGCCGCCGAGCTGACTCCTGCTCGTGGTGACCCCGGTGTTACAGAGCAGACCGAGCATGCCGCCGAGCTGACTCCTGCTCGTGGTGACCCCGGTGTTACAGAGCAGACCGAGCATGCCGCCGAGCTGACTCCTGCTCGTGGTGACCCCGGTGTTACAGAGCAGACCGAGCATGCCGCCGAGCTGACTCCTGCTCGTGGTGACCCCAGTGTTACAGAGCAGACCGAGCATGCCGCCAAGCTGACGCCTACTCGTGTTGACCCCGGTGTTACAGAGCAGACCGAGCATGCCGCCGAGCTGACTCCTGCTCGTGGTGACCCCGGTGTTACAGAGCAGACCGAGCATGCCGCCGAGCTGACTCCTGCTCGTGGTGACCCCGGTGCTACAGAGCAGACCGAGCATGCCGCCGAGCTGACTCCTGCTCGTGGTGACCCCAGTGTTACAGAGCAGACCGAGCATGCCGCCGAGCTGACTCCTGCTCGTGGTGACCCCAGTGTTACAGAGCAGACCGAGCATGCCGCCGAGCTGACTCCTGCTCGTGGTGACCCCGGTGTTACAGAGCAGACCGAGCATGCCGCCGAGCTGACTCCTGCTCGTGGTGACCCCGGTGTTACAGAGCAGACCGAGCATGCCGCCGAGCTGACTCCTACTCGTGGTGACCCCGGTGTTACAGAGCAGACCGAGCATGCCGCCGAGCTGACGCCTACTCGTGGTGACCCCGGTGTTACAGAGCAGACCGAGCATGCCGCCGAGCTGACTCCTGCTCGTGGTGACCCCGGTGTTACAGAGCAGACCGAGCATGCCGCCGAGCTGACTCCTGCTCGTGTTGACCCCGGTGTTACAGAGCAGACCGAGCATGCCGCCGAGCTGACTCCTGCTCGTGGTGACCCCGGTGTTACAGAGCAGACCGAGCATGCCGCCGAGCTGACTCCTGCTCGTGGTGATGACCCCGGTGTTACAGAGCAGACCGAGCATGCCGTCGAGCTGACTCCTGCTCGTGGTGACCCCGGTGCTACAGAGCAGACCGAGCATGCCGTCGAGCTGACTCCTGCTCGTGGTGACCCCGGTGCTACAGAGCAGACCGAGCATGCCGTCGAGCTGACTCCTGCTCGTGGTGACCCCGGTGCTACAGAGCAGACCGAGCATGCCGCCGAGCTGACTCCTGCTCGTGGTGACCCCGGTGCTACAGAGCAGACCGAGCATGCCGTCGAGCTGACTCCTGCTCGTGGTGACCCCGGTGTTACAGAGCAGACCGAGCATGCCGCCGAGCTGACTCCTGCTCGTGGTGACCCCGGTGCTACAGAGCAGACCGAGCATGCCGCCGAGCTGACTCCTGCTCGTGGTGACCCCGGTGTTACAGAGCAGACCGAGCATGCCGCCGAGCTGACTCCTGCTCGTGGTGACCCCGGTGTTACAGAGCAGACCGAGCATGCCGTCGAGCTGACTCCTGCTCGTGGTGACCCCGGTGCTACAGAGCAGACCGAGCATGCCGTCGAGCTGACTCCTACTCGTGGTGACCCCGGTGTTACAGAGCAGACCGAGCATGCCGCCGAGCTGACGCCTACTCGTGGTGACCCCGGTGTTACAGAGCAGACCGAGCATGCCGCCGAGCTGACTCCTGCTCGTGGTGACCCCGGTGTTACAGAGCAGACCGAGCATGCCGCCGAGCTGACTCCTGCTCGTGGTGACCCTGGTGCTACAGAGCAGACCGAGCATGCCGCCGAGCTGACGCCTACTCGTGGTGACCCCGGTGTTACAGAGCAGACCGAGCATGCCGCCGAGCTGACTCCTGCTCGTGGTGACCCCGGTGTTACAGAGCAGACCGAGCATGCCGCCGAGCTGACTCCTGCTCGTGGTGACCCCAGTGTTACAGAGCAGACCGAGCACCACAGGGTTTTCACGGCCATAATCTTTGCAGAAGTAAGTAAGTCACCAGGCCTTTCTTCTATGGTGCCACTGAGTGTGTTCAAGCTGCCAACCTTTTGGTGACTAGCCAAGTGCAAACCATTTGTTCCATCCAGAGACCTTTTTTTTGTGCCTTTAATTAGGCTGGGAGAGGCAGTAAAGAGAACAGTGTGTTAAGTCTGAAGACTTGGTTTTGAATCCTGGCGCTCTGAGTAACCTTCATCAAGTCCTACATCCCCAAGGCTTAGAATCTTCATCTGTAAAGTGGGAAGAATAATCTCAGCTTTACTCATCATACAAAGTATTCATAACACTTTATAAACTGTATTTAAAAGTATAGAAATGCAAGGTATTGCTGTAGAAAAATGTATCCTTTTTCATTAAGGTATTCATCAGCTGAATATATACTGACTGATATTTCACTATATTGTAGGTGGCACCCGGATTTGCAGGCCCCAAAGTATTACAAACTTTGGCCCGTACCTCAATGAGCATACTCTCTCTAATTCTTTCTGTATCTGCTGATCTTCTCTTCCTATAAACTCTGATTTCAGAGACTTTTCTGATCTGAGAGAGTTCTAAAAACCATCGTGGTAGCGTAAGAACATGAATGTATCATTCTTGTTTTGAGCATCTCTGAGAATACTCATTAAATTGGTGCCTTCTCTTGCTTCACCTTAACTAGACGGCCCTGTCTGATAAAATACTGAGTCTGTAAAGTGTGGCAACTTCAGCAGTACTTGGAGTTTCAGAATTGCAAGGCAGGCCTTGGAAGGAAGCTTGGAGCTTTTCTCGGCTACCAAACAGGAGAGAACCTTTACCCTGTGGGAACTGTTGAGATGGTAGGGAAAGTAGCCAGGAAGAAACAGTCTGTTATTTGAGCCTTGAGCTTAAAAACAATTAAGTGATGCAAAGAAGTCAACTTCATTTCAGGTCCAGACTGACAAGGAACCAGCTATGAAAAGGGCAGCCGATTTCTGGGAGATTTGCCCTCGATCAGTTGGCAGACCCAAGTGCTGCAAAATGCCTCCAGTGTTTGCCGGACTCCAGGATCTAGGAGCTGCAGCTCGTGTTCTCCCCTAGCAACTTTCACCAAAGTGCAATTTACAAGTTTTCATTCTGTCAAATTTTAAATTTATGATTTTTTTATTAGGACAATTTAAAATATGAAAATATTATAATAGTTCACTTTTTAGAATTTTGGGGGCAGCATTTGCCTGTAATTCAAAACTGTGACACAATGGCCATTATTATTATTTTAATTAATTTTCAGCTTTTTTTTTTAAAGGCATGGTTCTATGCTTAATATTGTAACTTGGATTTTTTTTTTCACTTGAATGTATCCTAACGTGTGTTCCTAATTCCCAGTGTAGTCTTTATGATGTTAATAGCTAGCAGCGAATTCATTTTCCATCAAGTAAGTGTAACTACATAACCTTTCCTTCTTGTAGCACATGTAGAGTTTCTAATTCTTTATTATTCACTGAAGCTATATTGATATTATATTCATTCATAGAAGTGTCAGATACTTAAAAGTGAAAAGGGGATTTAAGTAGAAGGAAATGGCACACAGTTGTGTAAGCATCTAAAGAAGTTCCTTAGTCATGTCTGAAAAAGCTACTCTGTCATAGCAGGGGCTTGGGAAAAAAAAGATAATCTCATTTTTAATATTTTCTGCTTGTAGGTGAAGATTTGAAAGGTTAGCCCTGAGGCCCACTTGAGGTGGGGAGCTGGTACTGAGGCCCCTGTTTAAAGCTGGGACCCTTGGCAACCTGCACTCTGGGTAGCAAGGCGTAGAATCCTACTCCTGCCAGACCAGGAGAGCAACAAGAAAACTTGTCCCTCAGTCTCTTGGCAGGTAAACAGAATGGCCGGGGGCAGAAGATCTCCTGGGAACTGGTCCTCCCACTTTATTATTTGTGTGAGATCTTGCCAAGTCACTTTATTTCTCTGGGCTAGTTTCATCTTATGTAAAAAATAGGAAGGGTCAGATCAGGTGTCTAAGATACTTGCCAACATCTCTAATTTTGTGATTTGTAGATGTCCTGTCTGTGTAAAACTGCCCTGAGTGGTCTCTTAAGAAAAATTAATATGGCTTTACTGGGTAGAAAAAATTTAATTCTGATGGGGACAGAAATTTTGCAGAACAGATGGAGAGAAGGCCCAATGCATCTTGCTTTAAAACATTTTTATGCCTTTCCTGGCGTTTATGTTTACTGTTACGACAGACAACACATCTTTCTGAATTGGAAATACAGCTAAGAGTAGAGCTGCAGACAGTTCACTGAAAACTCAAATGCTGTCTTGGTGGGTGGCTGACACTTCCTTTCTGCTGGTTCAGTCCTGCTGAGAAGTCAATCCCAAGCCACCCAAGAACCTGTTATTTGCATTTATAACAGTACTGTGACAGTGAGTGGCGCTGATGTGTAAAGCAGGCACCTGGGTAGCTAAGAAGGACTTATTACATTTCTTAGAGCAGCTTTTTAGATGACAAATATTACAGCCAGTTTCTAGTTCAGTCCTTGTTTCCAAAGGAAACCTCTCTTGTGATATGAAAATATGCAGATCTCTGTTTCACAGCCCTCTCTTAACTCATGTCCCCCCCCACCCCCATAAACCTCAGAATCAGTCACCTCCCCAACCCCTCCAATGCCCACACACTTGAGATGCTTCTGGTCGGGTTGATAACCCTTGGTACAAAAGGAAAGAATACTAGATTCATTCATTTCAGGGCAACTAACATATAGTCTCAGATCTGCCACTTACTAGCTCTGTGAAAAAAAAAAACAAAAAAACTCTGTAAAAAAAAAAAAAAGTAGCCTTGGATAATTTATCAAAACCCCCCTGTTTTCTCTTTTATAAAATGAGGGTTTTGGCTAGAGAATCTCTACAATCCAAGGCCTGAGATATAAATGCAGCCTGACCCCTAAGCCCTACTGCTTGCCTCTGGAATTTCCCTCTTTTTTCTGCATGCCTCTTCATTCACTTTCCCTCCTTCTACTGCCCCTAGCATCAGCACCAGTAGATTCCAGCTGCCTCCTGCTGGCTGGCCCTTTCCAGTGGTGGAATAGCAGTTTTGTGCCATTTCCTCAGCCATCTCTCCACTTGCTATGTTCATTTTCTAGCCATCCTTTAACACCCAGGTTGAATACCTTCTGCATAAAACCGTATTGATCCTCTCATCTAGCATTAACCTCTCCTAACAAAAATTTTTTTTTTAACCTGTGGACTTGCATAACACTTACCTGTGGTTTTTTTTTTTTTTGTTATTGTTCATTGTGTATTACGTCCTACTTTGTAGATACAAGTACTTTTTCCTCTACTGGATTATAGACCTCCTGAGGGTAGAATTTATATCCTAAGGCCTGGTACATCTGTCAATTGAATGGATGCACGAGCACATGAATGAAGGTTAGAGAATTAATTTGTCACAGTGAATTAATTCATAGTACCACTTGGTACTATGCTGTTCACTATTAGACTCTCAGGAAATGTTGATAAATGAATAATTCTACTTTGCTCATCATTTCCTTTGGCCCTTTCTTTATAACTAGCTTCTTAGTTTCTGATTAGTTAATGAAAAAAAGTTAATGAAGGAGTTGGTTATTAATGGCCAATAACCTGATATGTTGCTGTAATGGATTGAATTGTTTCCCCTTCGCAAATATGTGTCAGCTTGATTAGGCCTTGTGTGGTTGTCCTCCATTTTGTGATTTTCCTATGTGTTATAAATCATAATCTCTTCATGTGGTTAGAGAGGGTTAGGATGGGATGTAACACCCTTGCTCAGACCACATCCCTGATCCAATGTAAAGGGAGTTTCCCTGGGGTGTGGCCTGCACCGCCTTTTGTCTTACAAGAGATAAAAGGAAACTGAAGCCAGCAGAGAGTTGGAGACCTCATACCACCAAAAAAGAAGCACCAGGAGCAGAGCAAGACCTTTGAACCTGGGGCTCCTGCACAGACAAGCTCCTAATCCAGGGGAAGACTGACGAGAAAGACCTTCCTCCAGAGCTGTCAGAGAGAGAAAGCCTTGCCCTGCGTTGATGCCCTGAATTTGGACTTCTAGCCCTACTAGACTGAGAAAATAAATTTCTCTGTGTGGTATTTGTTATGGCAACAGTAGATGACTAAGACAGTTGCCTCTCAAAAAGGAGTTTGTTTTTTCAAATTCAAAGACATGACTCCTTAACCGTGTCCATTTCAGATAAGGAACTAGAAGAGGTTTATGGGATGTGTGTATATATGTAGTCAGGGACACAGGGAGTTTTCCATCTACCATGTACTTGGCTGTCTCTCAGCCTGTATAGAAAACTGGTCTGATACTAGCTGTTAATTTGGAAACCCTGGTGGCATAGTGGTTAAGTGCTACGGCTGCTAACCAAGAGGTCGGTAGTTGGAAACCACCAGGCGCTCCTTGGAAAGTCTATGGGGCAGTTCTACTCGGTCCTGTAGGGTAGCTATGAGTCGGAATCGACTCGATGGCAGTGGGTTTAGTTTAATTGGTTTTGCATAACTTATTATGCAAAACAAATTCTCCATAGAACACTTAATAAATTGTGACAAAGCTGACAGCCAGCTGCCATCCCTTATTCTCTTGCCTATATTCTTTCCATTCAACTGCCGTGTTTTTACTTTTGACACCTTGGTCATGAGTCAGTCAGTAAGTGACATTTGAGAGAAAAGACTGAGGTTTACCCAAAGAACGGAGTTTGGGTTTTCTTAGCCTCTTTCAGGGCATCTTCCTGGAGCACATGGAGCAGTGTTCAAAGGCTCATTAATACTCACTTTTGATAGCGCATTGGTGGCATTTTTCAACAAGACTAGGAGATGAAGGGGACCCTTAGGATGTCTGTATTAATGAACCCCACAGTGTTCCTTATCTCTTTAGATTATATGCTGAATGGCCTTACCTCATCAAAAACAACTCTGACGGCCCTGTCTCACCCACCCCACACATTGTCCCTGTCCTGTGATATGGGTTAAAACAGAAGATAGAAGGTAAAGAGCAATGAATGTTCTGAAAGTTGCCTTGTGACTGTTCTCTTATTTAATCCATAGCCACTGCCCAGTTTTCTGTGGATTGTATTTCCCCGGATTCTATAAGACCAAACACCAAATGTATTTAAATAAGTTGGTGTAACACCCAGCAGAATACCATGAGTGAAGTGACACTAAATAAATGATTGTGATAAGAGACTAGAGGTTTGCAAATATGGCAGCAGAGAAGTTAGCACAAAACTTGACTACCTTCAGTAGTTGGCCCTGAGAGGCAATGACTAGGTGCCTTGGCGGAGGAGATGCCAGTGTGTTTATATTGTGAGTTATCCGTGTTCTCGCCACGAGTATCTTATCCCCTCTTTTCTCCTCCATCAGCACCCTCCTGCATGTTAGAAACATAGTGGTATGATTGGGAAGGCAGAGGGGGGAAGCTAAAACTTGCTTAAGCTGGCCATTCCAAACAACATTGCTGATGGTACATAAAAGGCCATGACCGAGGGTCATTGTGGAAGAAATGCATCTCCAGAATGCAGTGTGTTTAGGATAGCAATCACTCGAGGTTAATAGCACTGCATCTGTGGTGTTTGGTATTTAAAGAATCAATTTAAGTGTCTTTTACGAAAGAAAAATCTTAACAATATTCTGTAGTGGTTAATGTATTCCAAGTATACTTGAGATTTAAGGAGTAGACAAAAATACAAAACGTGGATTTCTGATGGTTTAGACTTCTGGTGGTGAAAACATAACCATTTTCTAATGTCTTTATATTCTTCCTGTGGTGATTCCAGAATGCATTTATTGTGTTTCTGTGCTATAAGTTCAGGCACAAAAGGGTTGTTGACAGTAGCCCAACCTGTGTGCCTTTACTAGGCCTAAGAGTTGATTCTCATTGCAAACTGTGCATGTCCACCTACCATGACTTCCCCACCCCAGCATACATACCTATTATTTTTGAAAGAACTAAGAGAAATAACACTGGTGGCGCTCAAGGGGATACAATTAGAAAGCACTGTATACTTGACTTCATGGAGTTTGATTTTTTACCTGTAAATTGTACGATAAAATCTTCATTATAAGAGCTAAATGAGCTAATGTATGTTAAGCCACTTTGTAAATTATAAATTGCCTTAGAAATTTAAGTTATTATATTCTTCCTTATTAGAAAATTGAAATTCCATTCACCTCCAGTCTATCTAGTAATTGCATATGCATATAGGTGACACCGAGAAGGTTGTTTTGCAGTTATCATATTTATTAATGTCTGTTATAGTTATGCTATTTTATTGTTTTAATACTATCTGAATGTAAGAATTCATTTGTAGTTTGGCATCATTTAGCAGTTATCCAGAGAGACACTGTGTTTTACTTACCATTAGAATTCTGTTTGGCATAGTTTAATAATTACCCAGAGACACAAAAGTGTGGTTTGCTGTTACTTTTCAGGACTAGATCTTTTAGAAAAGGAAGGTATACCTCATCATGTCCATTACTGTTTACGTAAATGCTGCTCATACATTCCCCATCACTTTATAAAGAAGCGCCAGTGAAATGCCAAATGGGGGAACACTTGCCTTCTAGTTTAAGTTTGGTTCAATCTGAGAAATTAGTACATCCAGGAAAGAGAAGGGCTGCTTTGTGGGGATGGATTAAAAAACGAGAATTTTTCAACCAGGATAGATACATACCAAGAGGATATATGATCTAAATCCATAAAATGGTAAAGAGTAAGCATTTGTTCAGTACTCCTAGAAGAATACTCTTTAAAACTTGAAATAAACATTAAGCTTTGATTCCCAAGTCTAAAACCTGGAAATGATTTTTTTCTGATAATTCTTTTCTGATTATAGAAGTAATACATGCTAATTGTAGAAAAATTAGAAAATACAGTCAAGCACAGTAAAGAAAATAACCTGCCCACGTCACAGAGATAATTATTGCTAGTGATAATCATCTGATCTCTGTATCTTCATTGTGTGTTGTTGCAGAGAAACAACTTTCACCAAAGCCTCTGCAACAAGGAGCTTTTTGTTGTGTTTTTTTTTTGTGTGTGTGACATATCAGGTAACAAAATGGGAAATTGATTGCAAGCACTCAGGGTACAAACAGACCAAAATCCAAAGAACTATACAATCTGCAAGTGCTTTTTATACAATTTTGACAGGTGCTGATTGATCATGAGTAAATTACTTACAGACTATGATTGGTTAAAAACAAAGAACTAAAATCATGATTGGGTGACCTTTTCTTCTTTTCCTTTTCTAACAATGTGGTCTCTTAGCTCAGGGGTCCTGGATCTATCACCTGATGGTTGTTTTTTACTATGTGGGCTGCGTATGATATTGGGTAGATGTTCAATTCACTTCCTGCAGTAAATTGTTATTTAGTTTTGGTACACATGTCCACTGTTCATTGAACCAGTTAGAGCACTCTGTCCTACTTCTTCGATGTAGTTTTTTTCTATTGGTTTAAGCTTTTCAGATTCTGATAAACAAGTTGACCTTTTGTAGTTATGGCCTGCTGTGGTTAGGTTAACTCTATCAGTGTATAACTTTGGATTTTCAAAATTTAAATCATACTGTTTTTCTTACCTAAATTAAGAACGTTTCTCCGTTGTCACATACACATATGTGGAACACGGGTTATATAGATGAACTGTAATTTGTGCCCTATTGTTGGACATTCAGCTTGCCTCCCAGTTTTTACTCTTACAGGTAATGGTGCAACGGAAAGAGCCTCATATGTAAAGATTTATGTAAAATTTTATATTTTAATTTGGAAAATGCCTAAAAATGGAATTACCGGGTCAAAAGTACCTATGTTTTTAAGGATTTTTGAAACATACTGCCAAATTGTCTTCCAGAAGAGTGCCTTGAGAGCTCCCACCGTCTTAGCATCTTCTAGTACCTCACCAAATTCTGTTTAGTTTAGGCGCTTACTCTCAAAAACTCTGTCCCCTCACTATCCTAGCCTTAGTTAAAGCCTCATAACTTCTTCACTAGTTTACTTTATCAGCCTGTAATCTTGACTCCCTCCAAAGTATTTTCCGTGCTTACAACATGATCTTTCTCGTAAAAAAGAAATATGACCTCATCAATGGCTCCTCTATGGTCTTTAGATGAATCTGTAAATATCCTAGCAGGTATGCAGAGTTCTTGGTGATTTGAGCAGTCTGGACCTCTCCAGTTGCATCTGTAGATACGTGCCCATCTACAGTCTGGGCTTGCCTCAGTCCTGTTAAATTATGGTAGAAGCCCTCTAATCTAAGGCATAATTATTTAATAAAAAATATTGGTTAATATAGGGAAACATAAAAATGATGTATACACATCTTAAATTTTTTATTTTAACTTAAACCATAATGGCTGGAAATCTGTTCACCAGTCTTTCAGTGTAGGGCCAAGGCCTTTTCTTTGAATGTCATCCCACTCATTGGAATCCCTAATATCTTTCTTGTGCAGCCACTCTCATAATATGTCACTTATGAGTTCCAGCTTGAATTTCTTTTAAGTAGAGTGAATATGAGGCTAGAACCCTTCTAGGTTGTTACGGTAGATTTTCCAGCCTTTTGTAGCTATCTCACTCATACCTAATTTGAACATAATTTTTTGGCTACTAGTCTTTGAGTCATTCCAAAGTATTCAATCTAGTTTTCATAGAAACAATTAACTCTTTTAATTCACAGTCATTTTTCATTGGTTTATATAATATTTCATTAAATTATATAATTATTATAACAAGTACAACTGGCATAAATAGATTGGAAACCTGTTATAATTGACTCTTGACATATCCCTAAGCTGGGAGAAGCATAAGCACCCTGGGCAGAGAAGACTGCAGGCTGAGTATAGTATTTCTTTTTGATTTCTGATTCCTAAGGGTGGCTCAGGGTTGGGAGGTTGTATATCCTCATGGCTAAGAACATGAAGTCTGTGGAGTCCAAGTGCCTGGGTTCAGATCTTGGCCCTGTCTCTTACTCCTTGCCCTTGGACAAGTTAAGTCCTCAGTTTTCTCATCTATAAAATGGATAATCTATAAAAGTATAAAATGTCAATGTCATAACTTTTAGATGATTCACGTAAACCATTTAGAACTGATTGGCATGCGGTATCCTTTTAATATATGTTATCAGTTGTTATTGCTATCATTGTTATGAAAGCAAAGGATTCATAAAAGTGACCCTCTAAACAGTATAATCATAAAGGATTCATACAAATGCAGCTACAAATAGTATCATCCCTAGCACACACTCTTGGTAAGGAATTCAAAGAGGAAATGCTAGGTTGGTAGATATTTGAATCCCGAATCTACTGTTTACCAACTGTAATGTTTTGGGCAATTTTCTTTATTTCTCTTAGTCTCAAATTCTCTACCTATAAAATGAAGATAACAATATTGAAAACCTCAGAAGGTTATTATGAATGTTAATTAATAGAAGGCATTTAAAATATGGCTCCTGGTACATAATAACTGCTTAACAAATGTTATCGATCTGTCTTTGGCAGTTATAATTCCGCAGACTTGGATATGCAAAACAGAGCTGTATTCACGTATAACTAAAAAAATTTTTAACCTCTTGACCTCCATTTCCACTTAGTAGAAAACTAAATCTTGCCAAATTACGGCAAATTCAAAGACTTCCAGACTTTTCTCCCCCCCACTTTCTAGTTTGAGTAAATAACTCAGTTGATTTGTGATTCTTTCCTTCTGTCATATATTTCCTGCTTAACATGACTTACTTGAAATCAGATTCTGATCATGGACTGACTGAGATTAAACCCACTTTCACAATCTCTGTATCTTATGCTTTTTAATTATACCTTGTTAAGATGAGCAGAGGGACCTCTGGTGGTATGTTGGTTAAGTGCTCAGCTGATAACTGAAAGATTGGTGGTTTGAGCCCATCCAGCAGCTCTGTGGGAGAGAGACATGGAGATGTGTTTCCATAAAGATTACAGCCTAGAAAACCCCATGGGGCAGTTCTCCTCTGTCACATGGGGTTGCTATGAGTTGAAGTCGACTCAGCAGCACCTAACAGCAACAAGATGAGCAGAGGAAGCAAGGGCAGACAACGTACAGAGAACTGCATAAGCAAAAGCAGTGAGGTGGGCTAGTATAGTATACTATGTATAGCAGCTAGCTTCCCAGATGGCCTTCCCTGATCCCCACCTATCGGTATTCACAACTTTGTGTTGCCCTGTCCTGAACTGATCTGGGTAACCTGTAGGATATTGCACAAATAATGTTGTGTGATTTCCAGGGCTAAGTCATAAAAGACATTGTGGCTTGTACCTTATCTTTTTAGATAACCCACTGAGGGAAGGCAGCTGCCATGTCGTGAGGATACTCACGCATCCCTTTGAGAGGGAGGTCTTTGTGGCAACGTCATGTGAGAACCATCTTGGAAGCTCCAGCCAAGCTCTCAGATGATTGTAGACCTGGACAACATCATGGCTACAACCCCATGAGAAACCCTGAGCTAGAGCCACCGGGCTAAGCTCCTCTCAAGATAACCTGACCCACAGAAGCTGTGTGAGATAATCAATGCTTATGGTTGTTTTAAGGTGCTAAATTTGGAGCTAATTTCTTCTATAGCAATAGGTAACTAATAAGCATAGGTTTTAAAAGAGTGAATAATTCATCTCATTTAACTGGTGTTGAACAGATTGTGAAAAACTTGCATACCAGTCTAAAAACCTTCTTTTTTTTTTTGTAGGCTTAAGAGAGCCACTAAAGTGTTTTGGATAGTAGAGGACTTGGAAAAACAGACTTATTGGAGAGTCTCTTAAATATGAAGTATTTAAAAATTTACTGAATTCCATGTCATTTGGGCCTGGCGAACAGTCACTGAGGGATTAAGTACCTTCAGTTACTTATGTCTCATCCTTTTTTCAATCTGAAAATCTTAAAATCTATAGCTGCTTCTTTTTGCAATCCTAGGAATAATATTTTTATCTTTTTCTAATTAGTGGTAAGCATTCTTCCTCCAGCATCCTACAAGCCCTGAAAGACAAAATGGCTTGTCCCGAGCGTGAGCCAGAAGGGGATCCCTTAGCTACCACTAGGAGAAGAGGGAGTCATCTATAAGCACATAATGATTAGATTGCAAGCAAATGCTGTACAAACAGCAGGGAAAAAGAGTGTAGTGGGAGAACTGATCTGGAGCCTCTCTGATTTAGTTATCATCACCAGCAAGACCTGGATGTCAGCTCTGTTGCCAAATAGCAGCTGGAAAAGAGTGATTGTGACTCGCCAGGATACACAGGAAGAGTAGAGTGACACATCCTGAGTCTTTGAGAGCTTTGGGGCTCAAAAAGCCTCTCCCAAACCATTTCAGTGAACAGCGTGGCCCCTAAGCCACAGCCTTCTTGGGAGATGATATGGGTAGAGTGAATGCTTTCCTTCTAAGTGAAGTGAAATCCAAGTTTAGAGGAGGTGGTCAAAAGTGGCCCTACATCTTTGTTTTGCTTGAATGTTGTGAAGGCTGTAGATGTCCTACAGAAACTTTGACTCTGAAGATGACCTTTCTGTATTATGGGTGCCCTTGGTCCTGCAGGGTGCCCTGGAGACTGGCATCCCTGGTCGGCTCAGGTCCGCTGGGAGCACAGAGGCAGAATGACACAGTGGAAAGAACAGTAGACTGGGCAATCTGGAGATGTGAATTCTAGTTCTCACTATGAACAAACTAGTTGTGTGGCCTTGGGCAGGTCATTGAATCCCCCTGGTTTCAGGCTTTTTTGTCCATAAAGTGAGAGAGGGTTGGATTAGATAATTTATAAGGTTCATTCTCATTATAATATCCCATGATTTGTGATTCCTTCTCTGAATAACTCCATCAAAATTTAGGTACCATGCATCTCTGGGAAGAGTTTAAGTGATAAGCTAACTCTATTTCCAAAAAATGTTCCTTGGGAACTTCATGCACTGTAATTATGCACAGTGTATATCCATTGGCTAACTTAGTGTTTCGGATTTTCTGTGTAAGATGAGTATTCCTTTGTAATTGTAAGAATTATTTAATTTCTAGAACTCAAAGGTTATGGTAGGAAAAATTAGAAAGGCTGTCACTGTACATATTAATAGGACATACATAAGCAAGTAAGTCTGTGTCATAGGTATTGTTCAGTGTGGGTTATGTTTATTTTCTGTTTAATAATTGCAATTTTAATCAATTATTATGACTTGTAGCATCTCTATACCACCTTTCAGGGAGTGAAGCCTCCTGCCTAATAATCAGAGCAGTCTTAGTTTCGGTGCAGCATAAGTGTATAATAGAATTCTTGGAAATTGTGATTTGTAGCTATTACAGATTCTGTTTTCAGGATTGGTAAGGGGAGACAGGGACCCTTACAGGATAACTGAAGTCCACTAATTAATCACAAATTTTCTCTTTTAGCTAGCACTGTCATTGGAACTACTTCTTCACAGAGCCTGACTATTTTGTGTAGCTGCGTTGTTGTTGTTTTCCTTTTTTCCCAGTCCATCCCTCAGAGGATTGGGGAAAGAAGCAAGCAGATGAGCAAGCAGAGAAGTGAAAACGAATAAAATCAATCAAGGGCCTAAATGTTGTAAAAAACCGGCTGCCATTGAGTCGATTCCGACTCATAGTGACCCTATAGGGCAGAGTAGAACTGTCCCATAGAGTTTCCGAGGAGCGCCAGGCAGATTTGAACTGTTGACCTGTTGGTTAGCAGCTGTAACACCTAACCACTACACCACCAGGGTTTCTTCACGTACTTCAGGTACTTCTATTTTACTATTTCTAAATTCAGAAATGTTCTACTTCTAATGTCATATTAAGGAGCCCTGGTGAAACTGTGGGTAAGCACTTGAATACTAACTGAAACGTCAGTGGTTCAAACCTATCAGCTGCTCTGTGGGAGGAAGATGCAGCAGTCTGCTTCCATAAAGTTTACAGCTTTGGAAACCCTATGGGATAGGGCCAGTATAGGGTTGCTATGATCAGAATCAACTCAACAGCAACAGGTTTGGTTTGGTTTTATTAATGTCACATTATATATGACTTAGGCACACGTGGTTTGAGAGCTTTACAGAGCCAAACATAACAATGCCTTGTACATCTGTGGTTTGAGATCATTTAAGAAACATACGTAACAACCATGCAAAATTGTGCAACAGAAATCACAGGGCTTATGTGAAAAAATGGGGTTAGTGACACAATACTTAAAAACTTTGTCAGTGACATAAAATAAAAATAGAAGCCTAATAAAAATGGTAAAGCGGTTTTACACATTTAAATACGTGGACCAACTTAACAGCTGCTAACAACAACAAATGCTTAAGAAATACATGAATACTGTGAGGAATATGGCACTTTACCTTGAAAAAGTCCTGAAGTTTGCTCTAGAAGTGGGCATTGGAAGGGTTGCAGCTTTTTGAGTTATTGTGTTATGGCGAAAGGAAGAAAGTTAACTGAAATCAGAAGGGAAGTTTTAACACCAGATGTGTGTGGGTGTGGTTTCTAACACTAGGGGAAATAAGAGGCTGGTAGGTGTCTGAGGTGTGTGTATGTGTGTGCTTTTGGTGTGCAGTTTTCTAGATGACCTAGTGTTTCTTCTGGACGAAATAGCGCCTAAACAAACACAAAATTCACATTATGCTCAAATTGCTCCCCAATATATCAGATACACTGGAACAAATTTTCGTTTTCGAAACGAGCATTATAGCAGAACTGACTGTAAAAATGAATTCTCAGATGATGAGCAGAACCCCTCCTCCTTTTTTTACCTGTACTTTAGAAGAAGGTTTACAGAACAAACTAGTTCTCATTAAGCAGTTAGTACATGTATTGTTTTGTGACATTGGTTAACAATCCCATGACCTGTCAGTACTCTCCCTCCTTGACCTTGGGTTCTCTATTACCAGTTTACCTGTTCCCTCCTACCTTCTAGTCCTTGCCCCTCGGCTGGTGTGCCCCTGTAGTCTCCTTTTGTCCTATGGGTCTGTCTAACCTTAGGCTAAAAAGTGAACTTTCAGAGTGACTTCATTACTGAGCTGAAAGGGTGTCCGGGAGCCATATTCTCAGGGTTTCTCCAGTCTCTGTCAGACCATTAAGTCTGGTCTTTTTTTTTGAGTTAGAATTTGGTTCTACATTTTTCTCCAGCTCTGTCCAGGACTCTCTATTGTGATCCTTGTCAGAGCAGTCAGTGGTGGTAACCAGGCACCATCTCATTATACTGGACTCTGGTGGAGATCGTGGTGGTTGTGGTCTGTTAGTCCTTTGGACTAATTTTTCCCTTGGGTCATTAGTTTTCTTCATTTTCCCTTGCTCCTGAAGGGGTGAGACCAGTGGATTATCTTAGATGGACACTCAAGAACCTCCCCCCGCCCTTTTTTTTTTTAGAATTCTTGGTGGCCATCTGTGAGGTGAGGAGTGATCTGGGGATGGCTCTTTTATACATATTTATTTCCTATACTGTAAAAACTTAAATACAAGCAAACAGTAACAAGAAAAAGTCCCCCACCCCCTAACTGCACAAAACAAATGCTTTTTTTGTTTGTTTGTTTTGGGTAGGCCACATAAAAACTTCCCATGTATTACAATGGCCTTGTCAAAATGACATGTTCCTCATTTAGGAATACTTCATCCCCCATCCCCACCCTCACCCTTGAGAGGAGCCAAGTGAAGGCTGAGTCACTGATAGCGGAAGCAGTTCATTTTCACCCTAATTCTTTCCCTTGACTGATAGCCTGAGGAAATCACTGTTGAATTGACTCTGTATTGTTTGTTGAAGTATTTAAACTCATTTGTTTCAGCTGTCAGGGCCGTTTCTGTGGTCTCCTTTGTTAATTTCAGGATATGGCTGTGTGTGCTGGGTCCATCTAAGCAAATCCTATATTGCAGAATGTACCTGATGGTTGATTCTGAAGTTCTCTGGGTGCTTTGCCCTTGTCAGGCCCACTTGTGGAAAAAGAGGAGAGAGTCCACACAGTGAAAGAAGTAGCTCCACATCTTTGAGCCTACATTTGCAGGGGAGCCATGGCTGTGAAAAACATAAGATGATGTTTTCATCAAGAGTGCCAGCTGTTTTCAACAGGTTGAATACCTGTTTTCTAATCAGAGGTGGCAGCTGGATTCTCAGGTGTGCGTTAGGTGTGCATTTGGGTTGCAAAAAGAGGGGTTGAAGGGTATTGTACTACTAACACGATTGCTGAGATAGGTTGTATCAATATAAGCATATAGGAAACGTCAAACTATATATACAGATTTAGCAATAAATTATAAGGTCCTTAGAATTTAGGGCTGGAAGTGTGGAGGAGATGTTTTGTCCCATGCCTCATCTTGCAATGAGGAATCTGAAGCCCACAGTAGCAAAGTAACTGGCCAGGAGACCTTGGCCTGCTAGTAACAGAGCCAGGACTAAATCTCTAGGGTTAGTAGCTATTCTCTTTGCACCGTGGTATTGTTGTCTTAGTTCTGTAAGTTCTGACCACTTCTTTAAGATTCCTTGTTGTTGCTGCTCCCCTTAACTCCAGCAGTTGTCAAACCTGCTTGATTTGATTCCCCTTGTTGCCCAATTAGAGTCTGTGCCCTGGAGCAGCTGAGCCAATGAAACGTACTCCAACTCAGAAAGAGAAAGTTTATTTAGGAGGTGACCCCAGTGGGAAGTCTGGCTGCAATGCAGGCTGTCTTTATGGAGTCCCGAAAGGCAATTCCACATTAGAGCTTATATATAGCTGTTGCAAGGGGTACGAAGTGTCTTTTTGGCATGTAGCCCACAGATGGCATGGCCAAATGAGTTATTCATTACAAGATAATTACAAGAGACTCTTTATCAGACTAAAAGAGATACACGCTGAACATCTCCTTATCAGGCTAAAGATATACATGACATACATCTGATCTCTAATCTTCACGTGGGGGTCGTAAGTCACAGGTGGCTGGACAGAACAAAACAGCATTAACAAAAGTATGCGGAAAGGAGAAGGCAGGCAGAAAAAAGCTTATAGGTTCATCATGGCATTAGTTATGTCAAGCTCTCAATCACCCATTTTGAAAAGGAGAAAACATGTTGTGGAGTATTAGGGTCACACCCTGCCTGCCCCTCCATGCTATTTTATTTTTTGAAGCTGAGAAAAATGACGGTTGCTTGTATTCAGACCGTGGTTACCACCAGCTGCTTTATTTCTTTGGTTGATACCCTTTGTTATCTCCATGGATAGAAATATCTGAATAAGAATAATCCTTGTACAAGGAATATAAAAGTGCTAGCCTACTTTGTATGGAGGTCCATTTTTCAACGGTTTTGTTTTATCTAGTCTGAAGCCTTCAGGTGTGTTACTAGATATGTGAGAACCTGGGCAAAAACACCCCAGAAAATTACAGGGGAAAAAAAAAAAGCTTGTTTTTTTCTTACCCAAATTGGAGAAAATGGATTATAAAAAAAAGTTTATAATTAAATAATTCTTTTATTTTATCGTGCTTTAGTTGAGATTTACAGAGCAATTTCCCATTTGATAGTTTTTACACAAATCGTTACATGACATAGGTCGCACGCCCCGCAATGTGTCATTGCTCTCCCCATTACCACCCTGAGTTCTCCATTTCCATTCTTCCTGTTTTCCTGCCCCTTTCTGCCCTCCCGTCTTTACTTTTGGGCAGATGTTGCCCTTTTGGTCTCATATGGATGATTGTTCTAAGGAGCACTTTCCTCTCAGGTGTTACTGTTTATTTTATAGGCCTGCCTCTTATTTGGCTGAAAGGTGATCTCCTGGAATGGCTTCAGTTCTAAGTGGATTAAATAATTCTTAACAATTCTAAATAGTTGTTTTACAATTCTCAAAATTCAGTGTCAACTCCAGAGTTGCTGCCATTTTCAGAAGATGGATTTACTGCCATCTGTTAGCATGTGTGGGTTTTCTTGTCTTAGAGAACAACTGATTTAACTGGCGGGGGGGGGCGGGTATTTTTAAAGCAATACACGTTACTTGTAGGAAATTTGGGCAAAGGATTTGAACAGGCAGTTTACACAAGAGAAAACTCAAAAGGCCATCAAGCCCTGGGAAAGATACCCCAAGTCTCACTAGCAATGAGAAAAATGCAAATTAAAGCAATAATAATATATTTTGTATAGCATTTGGATGGCACTGGGTTTTGTTTTTTTTGGTTTATAACATTTTAGAGAGCTCTATTATGCCAAGTGCTTCTCGGGTAGTAGGGACCCTCAGGCATTGCTAATAGGAGCATAGACCGAGGCTGCATTATGCCAAGTGCTTCTCGGGTAGTAGGGACCCTCAGGCATTGCTAATAGGAGCATAGACCGAGGCTGCCATTTTGGATACCCATTTGACAAAATTTGTTCAAATTAGGTCCACGCATACCCCCATGAGCAGCAGTTACAAGCTAAGAGATGATATGAAAATTTCCTTGGATAATAAGACACATATCATAATAAAACATAAGAGGATTGTCTTAGTTATCTAGTGCTGTTATAACAGAAATGCCACAATTAGATGGCTTTAACAAACAGAAATTTAGGAGGCTAGAAGTCTGAATTCAGGGTACCAGTTGTGGGGTAACAGGGTACCAGTTGTAGGGTACCAGGGAAGGCTTTCTCTCTCTGTTGGCTCTGGAGGAAGATGCTTATCTCTTTTGAGCTTCTGTTCCTGAGCCATCTTCATGTTGCTTGGCTCTTCCCCGTCTCTGCCTCTTATTTGCTTGTTTAAGGTCTTTTATATTTCAAAAAGGACGGACTTAAGACACACCCTACATAAATGCTGCTTATTAGCATAACAGAGATCCCACTCCAAAATGGGATTATAACCATAGGCTTTACAACACATATTTTGGGGGGACAAATTCAATCCATAACAAGTATATTCATGCAGGGCTATTGTGGTAGTAGAGGGATTTGGAGGTAACCTGGGTGTCCTTCACTAAGAAAGTAGATAGTTTAATTCCGGTGAATTCAGAAGAAAATATTCTTTGATGGTTACGAGAGCGGGGAGGGAGTATTCCTGTTGGAGAGGCTGTGGAGAGATTGGGACACTTATACACTGCTGGTGGGAATGTAAAATGGTACAACCACTTTGGAAATCGATTTGGCGCTTCCTTAAAAAGCTAGAAATAGAACTACCATATGATCCAGCAATCCCACTCCTTGGAATATATCCTAGAGAAATAAGAGCCTTTACATGAACAGATGTATGCACACCCATGTTCACTGCAGCACTGTTTACAATAGCAAAAAGATGGAAGCAACCAAGGTGCCCATCAACAGATGACTGGATAAATAAATTATGGTATATTCACACAGTGGAATATTGCATATCAATAAAGAACAATGATGAATCTGTGAAAGATCTCATAACATGGAGGAATCTGGAAGGCATTATGGTGAGTGAAATTACTCAGTTGCAAAAGGACAAATATTGTATGAGACCACTATTATAAGAACTCAAGAAATAGTTTAAATGGAGAAGAAAATATTCTTTGATGGTTACTATGGTGAGGGGGGGTATTCACTAATTAGATAGTAGAGAAGAACTATTTTAGGTGAAGGGAAAGACAACACACAATACAGGGAAGGTCAGCACAACTGGACCAAGCCAAAAGCAAAGAAGTTTCCTGAATATAGCTGAATACATCAAAGGCCAGCATGGCAGCGGTTTGGGGACCATGGTTTCAGGGGACATCTAGGCATAATGAAATGTATTAAGAGAACATTCTGCATCCCATTTTGGTGATTGGTGTCTGGGGTCTTAAATCTACCAAGCAGCCATTTAAGATGCATCAGTTGGTCTCAACCCACCTGGAGCAAAGGCGAATGAAGAACACCAAAGACACAGGGTAATTATGATCCCAAGAGATAGAAAGGGCCACATAAATCAGAGACTACATTAACCCGAGACCAGATCTAGATGGTGCCTGGCTACAACTGCTGACTGCCCTGACAGGGAACACAACAGAGAATCCCTGAAGGAGCAGGAGAACAGTGGAATACAGACCTCAAATTCTAGTGAAAAGACTAGACTTAATGGTCTGAGATTAGAGGGACCCTGGAAGTCATGGTCCCCAGACCTTCTGTTAGCCCAAGACTGGAACCATTCCCGAAGCCAACTCTTCAAACGAGATTGGACTGGGCTATGAGATAGAAAATGCTACTGGTGAGGAGTGAGTTTCTTGGCTCAAGTAGACACGTGAGACTATGTGGGAAACTCCTGTCTAGACGCGAGATGAGAAGGCAGAGGGGGACAGGAACTGGTTGAATGGATGTGGGGAATACAAGGTGGAGAGGTGGAGGGTGATGTCTCATTGGGGGAGAGCAGCTAGGAGTACGTAGCAAGGTGTATATAAGTTTTTGTATGAGAGACTGACTTGATTTGTAAACTTTCACTTAAAGCACAATTAAAAAAAAAGTTGGTGAATAAACATGGAGGAGTACTGTGCAGCAATTAGAAACAATTGGTTAGATGAACATATATCAGCATGGGTGAACTGTAGGCATAGTGCTGAGTGAAAAAAGTTAGAAAAACAATGAGATACAAGTGCAGAACCATTTTTACAAGTTAAAATACATGCGCACAAAATGATAAACACTTTGTAAAGACACATACAAAAGAGATACCTGTTAAATATATCATAATGGTCATAAGAAAGATGAAAGGGAAGAGTGGGGATAAAAGGTGAACTGTAAATAAAGCAAGAGAGAATCTTTCCAGAACCAGTGGTAGCCGTGTGCCATGAACTGAGAATAACTGTTAACTCAACCTGCTTTAAAAAAGTCAGAACAAAAAAAGAAAGGATTATCTGTAATTCTACTGGTGAGAGATACGTGTTAAAATCTTGGTATACATTCTTCTAGTAGTTTTTTCTGCATACATGTGTGTCTGTGTGTGTGTCTATATGTATATGTATACATGTATGTATGTATGCAAGTCCCTGGGTGGTGCAAGTGGTTTGTGATTGGTTGCTAACCTAAAGGTTGGTGGTTCAAACCTACCCAGTAGCACCACAGAAGAAAGGCCTGGTGATGTGCTTCCATAGAGATTACAGCCAAGAAAACCCTATAGAGCGGTTCTGCTCTAACAGTGGGGTCACCGTAAGTCAAAGCTGACTCAGCGGCAACAGGTCTGGTTTATGTATGTATGCATATATGTTTATGTACATATACACATATATATTTATACAAATAAATAAATGAAGTGGGGTCATACTGTATGTACTCTTTTTTTACTTTTTGTATCCTGGCTGTGAAGATGGACTAAGATATCTCTAATATACCTTCCAATTCTAAGACGCTATCTCCTCAGGGCAAACGCTATATCATCAGATTCACTGAAATTTTAAACTGAATTGAGTTCAGCAAAACCCAAAACATATTTTGCTCAACTCTCTTAGCATCAACCATGAGATACTGGTACATTCAAAGCTGAATATATCTGTATGTTTATTTATTTGCATTTGATTCAAGTAGTATTTATTTTAGTTCTGCTGTAAATCGTTTAAGCTTATTCAGACTATTTCATAAACTGATAGTCTGAGTAAATTTCAACATCAAATGAGTGTTGGTCCCTAATGAAACAGGTAAGGTCGTAACTTGTTCCAGTGTACCAAGGAGCCATCCTATCTGAATTGACCTAATGACTTTTAATAAACTGCGTGTTTATTTGTTTGCTTGTGGCTAAGTTGTCATGTTTTATTATAAATCCTAGTTCAGAAGGCAGGAGGCACCAATACCTTGTATATAATGGATGTTCAGTGAAGATTTGTGGGGCTGCACTGGGTGTACTGGGTTTGGGGGAAAAAAAAAAAGTTTGAGGACTTTCACAAATCTCTGAAAGTGTTCTCAAATTGTGCCCCGTGAAGCTGCAACTGCTGGCTGCTTTTTCACCTCTGGCACAGTTCTAGCTGCTAGTTAGAGTAACCATCATGTGTGTGACATTTGTAGCTCTCCAATCCACAAAAGTCCTGCAGGTGGTCAGGAGGAGGAGAGCTATTTTAAAACTGCCTTCCGCAGAAGAAGGGTGCGTGGAATTAGCAGGCCGCAGGCCACTTGCCTGGTGTCTGGGGGTCGGTCAGGTCACTCGTTCCCACACCAGCTGAGCACAGGCTCACATATGGGGCTCTGATGCCTGTCCAGGGATAACTACTCACATTTGGGGCTCTGATGCCTGTCCAGGGATAGCCACTCACATTTGGGGCTCTGATGCCTGTCCAGGGATAACCCCTCACATTTGGGGCTCTGATGCCTGTCCAGGGATAGCCACTCACATTTGGGGCTCTGATGCCTGTCCAGGGATAACCCCTCACATCACTCACATTTGGGGCTCTGATGCCTGTCCAGGGATAACCCCTCACATTTGGGGCTCTGATGCCTGTCCAGGGATAGCCACTCACATTTGGGGCTCTGATGCCTGTCCAGGGATAGTCACTCACATTTGGGGCTCTGATGCCTGTCCAGGGATAGCCACTCACATTTGGGGCTCTGATGCCTGTCCAGGGATAGTCACTCACATTTGGGGCTCTGATGCCTGTCCAGGGAGAGCCACTCACATTTGGGGCTCTGATGCCTGTCCAGGGAGAGCCACTCACATTTGGGGCTCTGATGCCTGTCCAGGGATAGCCACTCACATTTGGGGCTCTGATGCCTGTCCAGGGAGAGCTACTCACATTTGGGGCTCTGATGCCTGTCCAGGGATAACCACTCACATTTGGGGCTCTGATGCCTGTCCGGGGATAACCACTCACATTTGGGGCTCTGATGCCTGTCCAGGGAGAGCCACTCAGTGGTGTAACCTGAGACCCTCTTTAACCAGTTGCTGTGGAGCCAATTCTGTTCTGAAGCAGGCAATTCCATGTGTGTCAGGGTAGAACTGTGCTTCATAGGGTTTTCAGACCCTCTCTAAGACTTTCCAGTCCTGAAATTTCCTCAAACCTAACCTGATAATACAGTTTCATTGGACTTTTTGCTGTGTTTCGGATAAAAAGATTTCCCTCGTGTTAATGCATTACTGGTGATTGTGGAGCACCACGGGCTTTTAAACGGAATCATTGTTTCCAAGAAGAAGGAGAACAACCAGAGCTTTACAGGGAATTTAATTAAGCATTTATATTAAATTTCATTTGCAAAATACTTTCCAGTTGCATTTCGTTTTCAACGCTAACCACTCCTGCCTCCAAATGACAATCTCAAATTTATTAAGAAATAAAAATTCATAATGATGTGTAACTTGCATTGAACTTTGCCCCCAAACCCATGTTTTTCACTAGTAGAGAGGAAGATGCAGGTACAACTGTACTTGACATCTGAAAGTCACCATCCTGGAACCCACTGAGCCCCTGTGAAGTCACAGTGAGGCCAAGTGTTGAACCTCTGGTTCATTCCCACCCAGGGTTCCACTTCCCAGGAATATAAGTAAATAGGATGCCATGCAGGTGTCAGTTTTACTATAGTTAGCAAACCAAAAACCAAACCGATTGCCATGGAGGCTGATTCTCACTTATAGCAATGTTGTAGGACAGAGTAGAAGTGCCATCTAGGGTTTCCAAGTAGATTCAAACTGCCCACTGTAGCTCTTAACCACTGGGGCACCAGGGCTCCTTACTATAGATAACCCGTAGCCGTCGAGTCGGTTTCAACTCACAGCAACCCTATGGGACAGAGTAGAACTGCCGCATAAAGTTTCCGAGGAGCGCCTGGTGGATTTGAACTGCTCATCCTCTGGTTAGCAGCCGTGGCTCTTAACCACTATGGCACTAGGGCTTCCAATAGCAGTGTGTAAAAAGGCCTTGTTAATTACTTAGTGTAGTGTGGAGACTTCACCGCAGACCAAGAGTAGGAAAATTGGACCCAGTGCTGGCTCTTGTCATTTTCTGGCCATGTGACCTTGGTCACATCATTAACCTCCCTTACCTGTAAAAGTTCGCTACCTCCAGTGTTGTATCAAATGAGGCAACGATTATCAACCTCCTTTGTAGTCTCTGAGTTGCTGTGGAAATGCACTGGCACCGTTCACTGTCTGATGGTCATACTTGTGTGCTTTTCCTGAGTCTGTTTTCAGGTGTACCTTTCCTTGTGCTACTTGGTTTGAACAAGCTATTGGGTGTACCCAGAATACCAGAGGGGAAAGGAAAGAGAACAGTAACATAGCAAAAGAAGAAAAAAGGGTAGGCATTCCCCTCTACCACCTTCTGCTCCCCTCAGCATTCTGATTTCATTCTGCAGTTCTTTTCTGCTTGGTATGCAGACATGCTTTGTGTGCATGAGCCTCTCGTGATAACGTAGATAACAGTGGAGTATGATGCCTGTTTAAAAATGAAATCAGATGTGGGTGACCACAGACGTTTGACAGAGCCTTGGTTCTCTCTTCAACGATGCTGTTCATTTGTGCTCCATTAATTCACAGTCCTTAATAATTTCTCCAGGAAGAGTCTGAAGTTTACTTTATTTTACCTATGAAGAAAGGACCCACAGAGTAAATGAACAGTGTAAGCTTGCTGAGAAACATATTAAGCTGCGTTAGAGGAAGAGCTGTTTTCAAATGCTTTACTTGCATCTGTTTGCATCCTAACTATGTACTGGTTATGAGTGATTCTTACCTAGTCCTTAAAGTAGTCCCAGGAGGATTTCTACTTGGTGATATTTCATTAGCATTTAATTTGAGTTACTTTAATAAAACTCTATTTCCTTAATATTTCCTTAATAAATAATTCAATATTATCACACATACCTTCTTTCAATCAGTTTGAAATTGTTGTAAGGTATTACTGTAATTACTGATTAAAAAAAAAAAAAAGGTTATAGTCCCCTAAATCCCTTGGATACCCTCACGTACAGTTGTATCCATTTGAACAAGATTTTCAACTTTCTTTTAGTTGATAAAATGTCCTGAAAATGAAATAGCATCTCTGAAGTCTGGAGGGAGAGAAGAGCTGCTAACCAGGGAGCTAGGTGCCTTGCTATCTCTGTTATGACTAGATTCCAGTCCAGGACAGAGGCCTCCTTCTTGCCGTAAACACTTGGTTAGATTTCTGTAATTGCATAAACTAAACTTTATGCCTAAAACAGCTTTTGTACTGTATTAGATATATAGTAAATACTGAGTATATATTTAATGATTGATGCATGAGTAAGCAAGTATTTTTTGGGCTTTTCTTTGCCTTTTATATAGATTAATATCGCGCGTCTGTATTGTGATAGGAACTCTGCAAGAGATTGTATTGCAAGCCCTACCTCTGTTCTTCCCATCCATCCACCCTTGAATCCATCCATCCATCACCCATATTTTAGATATTTTGGAAACCCTGGTGGCATAAAGGTTAAGAGTTTGGCTGCTAACCAAAAGGTCGACAGTTTGAATCCACCAGGTGCTCCTTGGAAACCCTATGGGGCAGTTCTACTCTGTCCTATAGGGTTGCTATGAGTCGAAATTGACTCAGCAACAACGGTTTGGGTTTTTTTTGTTTGTTTGTTTGTTTACTATGGACCAACCCTGCATAGGCTTTTTGAGCATTTTCTCTATGTATATGCTAGACACTCTTCTAAAAGCATCTCACTTAGTCTTCACAGCATCCAAGTGCTAATATTATTCCTATTTTACAGGTAAGAAGACTGAGGCACACAGGGATATATATTTATACAACATCATTTCACAAAAAGCAAAATCTTGCTCTTGTTAATAGTAGGACCTTTTCGACTTTTTTTTTTTCCCCAAACTGCTTCCACATGTTCTTTCACGTGATATGTCCATTCTCATTTGTTTACATGGGAGAAACAAAGCTGCTTTCTGTGGCCCCGTATATTAAAGACTGGACAGCACTTCAACCTGGGGGTTCTGAGCACTAGTTCGAGACTTCATTCAGAAACATGCCGCTTTCTTGCTGCTCATCAGACCAGTAGATCCAGATTAAAGATTTGGGCCTCTAGATCGAAATAGGAGATTTGGGATCCAATAAATTTAGGCAGTTATTGGAGGAGCATTGTAATGTAGCATGTTTCATATCCACTTCATTTAGTGTAGAATCTAGAGTATTCTGAATAAATATCAACCCCTAATTTCTTTTCTGCCCCTGCGTTGAAGTAATATCTGCAACTTACCCTTAACAGTATACCTTAACAGCCAGGTCTCTGGCCAAAGAATCAGTACTGATGGGAAATAAATGAAACAGTTTGCAATGGCTAAAAGGAAAAATAAATAAATAAATAAAAACCACAAATTTATCTGTCATTTTGATTCTTTCTTTCATCCTTTGTAGTACATTTTTAGAGTCTGAAAGAAGCTCACCTATCTTAAAAGGTGCTCCTGAATGCATCTTGTTTTACGTATGATGGAGATAACAGGTCTTTTGACAGGAAACTTCCCTTTTGCTACTGAAAACTGTCACAACAGCCATTATGTCTGGCTTTCAGAAATTTCCTGGAGTTAGAAGAACAATAGACAGTTGAAATGACAATGTCAAGAGCGTTCTGGGGTTTTGAAATGAGTACCTAGGAAAATTTTTTCCCTGGAATTACTAAGGAAAAGGTAGGAGGAATATTTGGGAGGCTGGAAATAATGAACCCCAAAGCTCTATCAAAAAATGGAGTGTTCTTTGTAACCGTTGGAAGTTGAGGAAAAAAAATTAACTTTATACCATGGTTTCCATTTTCTGATTATTGAGTCTACAGTGAAGAAGGGAAATTTCTCTTTTGGTATCCCTCTCTGCATTTTAATTCCCCCTAAGGACACATTTGCAGCTTTTTGTCTTTTTATATGATTAAATATCATTTAGAATTCTTGGCTCCAGTTACTGGTTCTTTCTTTTATATATGTACAGAGCTTCTGGGGCTTAATTTCTAATTTAGCAGCAGGCGTTACTTCTCTGCTCCCTCCACCTCTGAAAAAATGATTCAAGGATTAGGAAGAAATGTTTATTTTGGCTTGTTTTTTTTGTGTATTACAGTGTGTATTTGTGTGTTTCCACAGTTTTAAATCTTAATTTACATTGCCCTAATATTTCAAAAAAAAAAAAAATTTTTTTTTTTAATATTTCTTAATTTCTTAAACAGGTAATAAAGTTGCGATATATTTACCATGGTCTGCACATTAAAAGTACAAGCTTTATAAACAATTTATTTGAGCTGCTGCTTTCAGTTCATAGTTTCTCACTTACCACCAGAGCTGTGGATGGTTTTGGAGACTCTTGTATGGGATCGCTATGAGTTGGGATTGACTCAATGGCAATGGGCTTGGTTTGGTTTGGATATTAGTTAAACAGGGATACTGGAGTGGTAAGGATAACCTGCTGGCTGTGTTTCATTTTGGGGGGGTAAAACTTATAAAAGCAATTGCAAATTATTAACACATTTTTAAAGTATGAATATAACATTCCTTGATTTAAAAATTAATCAACACTGAAAAAAGAAAAAGCTAGTAAATGAAAACAGGAGTGTCCCTATTCTCTGATTCCTAAGTAGCATTCTTTCAAGGTAACCACCGTTAAGTTTCTGTGACTTTTTTTTTAATGTTTTAATGTAGTATTCATATACAAGCATATACATACGTATCCATCACACATACATAGACGAAGTCCCTGAGTGGTACAAACAGTTAACACGCTTGATGGCTAACCAAAAGGTTAGCACTGAACCACCACTGCACACTCCGTTTTAGGGCACCCGAATTAGATTATAGGCTCTTTGAGGTTTCTTTAGACTTCAGCTGGGGGAGGGCTTGGGGGGAATATGGACAGCAACATCAGTCATTTGCTCTCATGTTGGTTCCCAATACCAGAAATACCTGAAATAAGTACAGTCTGTAAATTAATATTTGGTTGTCAACCCATTTAATAAATTCAGCAGGAGGCCAAAGTACACAACATAATGAATGGATAAACTGAGATAATTGAGTATCTTAGAGCTGAGGGTGTGTTGCATCTGAGGTTCTCTAGGACTTGAAATTCCCTTGGAGTTAGCCCAGGCTGAGCCCCTTAGAGCTGTCCACTCTTGGGCCATTGCTTTGAACCTGTGGACATTCTTTTTTTTTTTTTACCTTGGGTTAAGGGAGGTTCCAGTTTGCCCGAAAGCTGTGTGTGCTCCAGGCCAGTGCCCAGTGCACCTGATTTGGCAGCTGCCCTTTCCCCAGCCAGCCAGCCCCTAAATGTGTTATAAAAGATAAAGAGAAAAGAAGGCAACTCCCTGTAGAGGGGCTGGAACAGGCTAGTAGTTGCTAGGCAAGTTAAAGTAATTCAGCGTGCCTGCCAAACGTCTGCTACACAGACAGGGAGCCTTCACAGAGAGGAGCGAGATGCTGGTGCATGTTGGTTGCCATAGGAATATTTCCCTGTTTGGAACAAGACCACAGAGTGGGGAGAGCAGTCGTCAGCATCTGTGGTTCTTTCTGCTTGGGGATGGGAGCCCAGGCTAGGCAGTGGAGCAGAGGTAAGCCACAGGGAGGGTGGGGGGTGGGGCAGCCCGAGGCTCTCTTGGGGCAGGGATGGTATAGGGCAATGAGCTCTCGGAAGAGATGAAGGTCTGCAGCAGATGAGATCCTAGTGTTCTCTGAAACCAAAGGTTTCTGACATTAAAAACAGTCAAAAGAAAGAGTAGATTCACTCAGGAAAATTACATGATGAACTCTTACGCTACTCCAAAGACCTGAGACTTTGTTGGAGAAATTCTAGAATTAAGGCAGGGAGAATTCCAGTTAGACTGTGAAAATCAACCCAGGGTTAAATTAGGTGGAGATTTAAAATAGTGAAATTTACTGGAAGAAGATAGTGAACTTGAAGGTAGGCATTTTTATTTATTTAAATATTATGGTAGATTATATCTTTATTTTAGTTCACAAAACAAAGGTCATGATTAAAGATGAGTTAAGGAGTCATGCTGTTAAATTAATCAACTTCTGTTTTATAGGGGAAAAAAAAGCACAATTGACTAAGTTGTGTGATACCAGTATCAAACCTTGAAGAGATCCTCTGAGATGCCCCCTAAACAAGCACCCTGTGCATTTGTTGGCAGTTCCAAAAAAAAAATGACATCTCAGGGCCCAAGAGGAGATAAGCAGTTTTTAGCAATGCCGATGTGCTATTTAGCTTCCCTGTGCTTAATAGATTACTGAGCTCTTAAATAGAGGACGATGATTATCCTTTGCCTTACTCAAATGGTGTTAGCTTGGGTGCTGTTCTCTTTGAATCAGATTTCTGGAGGAGTGATTTAAAATCCAGGAGCCCTGGTGGTACAGTGGTTCAGTGTTCCGCTGCTAACCAAAAGGTCAGTGGTTTGAATCCACCAGTCGCTCTGTGGGAGAAAGATGTGGCAGTTTGCTTCTGTAAAGATTACAGCCTTGGAAACCCTATGGGGGCAGTTCTGTCCTGTCCTGTAGGGTCTCTATGAGTTAGAATCTACTTTGGCAATAGCTTCTTCTTTTTTTTTTTTTTAATGGATGTAAGATTTCAGGGTGCATGCCATGGATGGTAATGACAGGCTTAGTTGTCAGTTAGTAGTAGCTTAGTTCAAAGGTTTTCAGATTTTTTAGGTCACAGTCTTAGGGAAACTTTAACTGATAAAGGTTTACTTATACATATGAAGTATATATAAATTTATCATTTGCCACATATCTGATTTATGTTCAGAAAAAAACCGAAAAAAAAAATTTTTTTTTTTTTCAGAGAACATCTAAAAATTGTTTCTCCTTTAGAATATGCATGTTGGCATTATATGTAATTGTTTCTTGACTTTTTAGGTGGCTTTTTTGGGTGATGTAAGAGAAGAATTTTTTTAAGAGAAGACAAAAGGGATGTGATATTCTCAAATATTTGAATTCTGTTGTTAGTTGCCGTTGATTTAGCTCTGACTCATGGTGACCTTTTATATAAACGAACACAGTGTTGCCCAGTCCTGTGCCATCCTCATGATCATGGTGTAGTACCAGATCAGATCCAGGTTGATTGTATTATAACCAGACTAAGATACTAGAAAGAAGGGCCTGGCAATCTGCTTCCAAGAAACCAGTCAATGAAAACCTTATGGATCATAACAGAACATTTGAATTCTAGTGATTTGTAAATACAGAGGCTGTCATGAGACCTGAGTTAGAGGTGGCACATTAGGTAAGAGCTACGGCTGCTAACCAAAGCATTGGCAGTTTGAATCCACCAGCTAGTCCTTGGGAACTTTATGGGGCAGTTCTACTCTGTCCTGTAGGGTCGCCATGAGTTGGAATCAACTCAACAGCAACAGTTTTTTTTTTTTTTTTTGGTTTTGTGTTCTTTCAGGTCTTGCGTTCTTGGTCAGTTACTTCGGTCTGGAACTCCAATGTAATTTTTACTTTAAATTGATCGGATGCTGGCTGACTGACACAGATTAACTCATTTGAGGCAAATTTTTAAACCAAATGCCAAATGTTAGTGTAACTGGAGCAGCGTAATCTAATAAGAAAGATTATTTTTGGATTCTTCTGCTGGTGCACCCTTTCCCTAGTATGATTTTGATGAAGAAGCTAAAATGCACACTGGCTATAAGCTTCTTAAAAAGAAGTGATATTCTTATCTACACCCTCTAGAGTCTAGAGCAGTGCCGTTCAGTAGAAATACAATGTGAACCTCAAATAAGAACCTCATAAATAATTCTAAATTTTCTAGTAGCCATATTTAAAAAAGTAAAGGAAACAGGGTGATATTAATATTAATAACACATTTTATTTAATTCAGTATGTCAAAAATATTATTTCAACATGTAATCAATGTAAATAATTACTAGGCAGATATTTTACATTTTTTATACCGTTTTTGAAATTCTGTGTATGTTTTACATTTGCAACATTATCTCAATCTGGATGCTAAATTTTCATGAAAACACTTGAACTGTATTTAAATTAAAATTGACAGTTGAAAAAGCAGGTCCAAATACCCAAGTCATCCCAAACATGCATATAAGCTTCCCAATACCTGAATCAAGTGTCCATTTTTAAATTTAAATGTAAGTTTAATTAAAGTTAAATAAAATTTAAATAAACCAGAGACTCCATCAGCCTGAAACTGGAAGAACTAGACAGTGCCCAGCTACCACCAATGACTGCCCTGACAGGGAACACAACAGAGAATCCCTGATGGTGCAGGAGAAAAGTGGGATGCAAACCTCAAATTCTAGTACAAAGACCAGACTTAACGGTCTGACTGAGACTGGAGGGACCCTAGAGGTCATGGCCCCTGGTCTCTCTGTTAGCCTTAAACTAAAACCATTCTCAAAGCCAACTCTTCAAAGATTAAACTGGACTATAAGACATAAAATGATATTGATGAGGAGTATGCTTCTTAGCTCAAGTGGACACATGAGACTGTGGGCAGCTCCTGTCTGGAGGTGAGATGAGAAGGCAGAGGGGGCAGGAGCTGGTTGAATGGACACTAGAAATACAGAGTGGAGAGAAGGAGTGTGTTGTCACATTGTAGGGAGAGCAATGAGGTCATATAACAATATGTGTATAAGTTTTTGTATGAGAAACTGACTTGAATTGTAAACTTAAACACAATAAATAAATTTTGAATTTCGGTTTTTCAGTCACACTAGCCACATATCCAGCACTCAGTAGCCATATGTGGCTAATATGTGGCTAGTGGCTGCAGTAGTGGGCAGCACAAAGAGGACTGCTTTTCTCTAGCTGTTTGCTCCACTTACCTCTCAGATTTGGGTGATCTGTCTAGAAATCAAATGTTTTGAGAATCTCCGCTTTATAGGGATGGAACTACAGATGAAGAATTCACCCTCTTAAAAGGAAATTTCCATTCAAACTATTGGAATCTGCCTGCCAAGGAGTGATCTATCCAGTAGCCCGTTCTCTCTTCACCAGTGCCCCCAAATGCACCCCTCATTGTCTGTCCAATGCATAAAAAAATGTGCCAGCAGTGACAGTTTGCATCTCTCAGGCTCCCTTGCTCTATACTCCTATACAGGCCAGCTCATTTCCATTACATCAGTGTATTTCCTGGTTATAAACCAAGAAACCCAACCTGTTGCCATCAAGTTTATTCTGACTCATAGTGACTCTATAGGACAGAGTAGAATTGCCCCATAGGGTTTCCAAGGAGCGATTGGTGGATTTGAACTCCTGACCTTTTGGTTAGCATCTGAGCTCTTAACCACTAAGGCACCAGTGCTCCATTTCCTGGTTATAAGCCCTTGCCATTGAGTCAATTCTGACTCATAGCAACCCTACAGGACAGAGTAGAACTTCCCTATAGGGTTTCCAAGGAAAAGCTGGTGAATTCGAACTGCTGACCTTTTGGTTAACAGCCTGAGCTCTTAACCTCTGTGCCACAAGGGTTCCTTCCTGATTATAGGCCCCCCCCCCCCCGCTTTATCATTCTCATTGTTTCAGTTTCCCCAGTTGGCTCTGATGTCTATTTTTACCTTAGTGAAGGATTCAAACGTTAAAATTCACAATGAAGGTAATTAAGGTCAGTATGGTTGATTTAGTTCATTTGAATAAGAAAAATTTCTTCTCTTGCCTATTTCTCTAGATTTCTAGAGCTGCTGGGCTGGGAAATCTCACTCTCCCCTTTCACTTATGGCAGTATCTTTCTTTGGGCAGGTGAGGGTTCTTCAGTCTAGTCACCCTTTGCTGAAACAATCAGACTTGTTAACTTCAAAGGACTATCTCCATCCCCTAGAAACAGAGGAGGAATTAGGAAATACTAGCATAAGTATCCCTGGTGGTGCAATGGTTAAGTGCTCAGCTGCTAACTGCAAAGTTGGCGTTTTGAATACACCCAGCTGTTCCGCTGGAGAAAAACCTGGTGATCTGCCCCTGTAAAGATTACAGATTAGAAAGCCCTATGGGGCAGTTATACTGTCCCATGGGGTCCCTATGAGTTGAAAATCGACTCCGCGGCACCTAACAACAACAAAACTCAGGTAGGTAGGTAATGACTTGGAAGGTACAGACTTTCCTTCACCTTGCCAGAAGCTTTTGCCTAACATCTTGCTTGGGTCTGAAACTTTTTTGACACATAATATGATAGCAATCCTGTCACGAGTGGGATGTAGAACATGAAGTCAGTCAGTTCCTCTTGGGTACCTGCCACCTACGAAAGGCATCATTGATAACAGTGTTAAAATTCATCCTCCATGTTCTGAAATATATCAAGTGAAAAGCACTCACAGAGGCTTTCCAGGTCTGGAGAATGGTGAACTATCCCAATGATGCACTCTTGTCCAAGACAGTAACAAGTCCTTCTTGGCAAGAAAGCTAGCTTGGAAATTACGAAATAAATATTCCAACTGTTGAGTCCTTTTAAATTGATTAGGAATGCATGTTGTGTTCCTTCCGCATACAATCAGGATCAGATAATTTTAGAGACACTAGGGCTTTGTGGAATTGAGTATCAGCCCAGTGAGAGCCAAAAACCTGGATGCCAAGCCTGATTCTGTCAGTCGTGGAGTGTGTTTCATCAGGAAAGCCATTAAGTTGCACTGGAACTCACCTGGTGAGTGAGAGGGTTAGACTAGGTGACCTTGAGGCCCCTCTCAGCCCTTAAATGTTTTATCATCTGGTATGACCCAGCAGCATAGATGAAGAAGCGAAGGCCTGCGATGTCACTTCCCAAGATCACATAGCAAGTGGGAGGCAGGCCTCTGATTCTTATGGTCCTGTCTTTGTCCACTACAGAGAGCTTCACCACGCACTTACAGGTTGAACTTGAACCAAATTCTCTGTTCTTTCTAAACATCATTCATTTTGTCTGTTTATCTTACAAGGTTGCCAGCCAAAGTCTAAAACCCCTGGGTTACCTGTTTTTCTTCCCGCATCTAACTGGTCAGTAATTAAGCTCAGGAATCTCTATGACATAAAGACTCACAATGATCTCCGAAAGGAAGAAAAAATGTATTCTTTGCTGCCGAAGATGTGTGGAAACAAAGAAAAAAGCAGTAGCTGAAATGCAGGGGTAAATTTGCTGAAATATTTACCTTAAAACAGCTACAAATAAAGCAACAGATCTAGTGAGCTGCTTTTGTTGAAGTATCCCGTGTAGATTGACCCATGGCATCACGGCTCTTACTTCCAAGTGCTGGAGCAGTGCTTATAGACAGGAAGCTTACTCTGACTTGCTTAGAAGGACTTCTTTCAGCTGGGGTGAACCCAGGACCTTCATACTCCTTTGATCTGTCGCGGTATCAAGAAAGCCAAGGAAAGGGTGCCGCAGAAATTTAGGCTTATTAATTAGGCCATGCTAGGTATTTTATATGTAGTGGCTCATTTAATTCTATAACCATCCTGCAAGATAGCTAGGCATTATTTCCATTTTATAGTACAAGCAAAGTACTCAGAAAAGTTATATAGTTTGCATAGGGTCACGCAAGTTATATAGTTTGCATAGGGACCAGGGATTTTATTTGACTCCAAAATCTGGCTGCTTTCCCACTAATATTCAGGAGCAGATGATAGCACATAGACCCCAGTGATTTCCTTTTGATTCTACTAAATTTGAGAAGGACACCTGATATCATGCTGTAGACACCAACATAAATAGACCAAAACGAAAGGTAGATATGGTAACTGAGTAAACGTCATTTATAAGCAGAAGTGGTTAACTTGCATCTCAGATCTTTTTGAAAAAGTTAAAAACAAAAATATTAAAAAGATTTTTTGCAAGTAACAGGCTTATAAACATACCCACTCTCAGCATCGTTGGTTAATGGCAAAAGGCACAGTTAGTACTAATTTGAATTCAACTTTCAGGAGGGTATTTATTTCTTTGTGGTGAAATACGGTACAGTCATTTGGCTTTTCAGAAATCACACTGTTTGGACTAGTAGTTCTGAAGCTTTTTTCCTTTGGACACTTGAGGGGATAACATTTGCATGCAAAGCCCTTCCTATAGATATGGCAACTATTCAGTTATCTACTGCTGCATAAAAAACCACTCCAAAACTTAGTGTCTTAAAGCAGCAACTGTATTTATTTGCTCACAAATCTGTAATCTGGTCAGGGTTCAGCAGGGACAGCTCATCTCTGCTCCACTCAGCATGGTGGGTTGGCTCTAAGGCTGGGGGCTGGAATCACTGATGCTCACTCACTCACATGTTGGAGCCTGAGCAGGTAAGACTAGAACACCTGGGGCTTCTCAGGCATCTCCATTTCTTCGTAATCTTTCCAGCTTGTTGGTTTCAGGATGGCTAGACTTCTTCCGTGTCAGCTCAGGGCTCCTGAGACGCATAACCCAAAAGAGAGAAAGTCAAGTGGAAACCTTACCATCTTTTATGACCTACCTTGGGAAATACGCAGCACCATTCCACTACATTCTGTTCATCTAAACAGTTACAAAAACTGCTCAGATTCTGTGGGAGAGGAACTAAATTCCCTGTCTTAATATGGGAGTGGAAAGTTTCTGGAAAAGTGTGTGGGACCGCACCTACTGTAGTGGCCATTCTTGGAAAATGTGGTCTGCCACCTAGGTAAGCCAGGCTGTAGGTTGTACTTTGGTTCCCGTGCCAGCTACCTGTCTGGGCCTTTCCTCCACCCAAGGGAATATACTGCTATGCAAGTGCAATGTGATTTATTGCAGTATAATTTAAACAACCATTATTTACACTTTTAAAAATCAGTCATCTGCAAATGTTTTGGCAGTCCATCTACCACTAGAAACAAAGTCCTTGGGATCACTGGTGGATTAGGCTAATGAGGTTGAGACTCCCTTAATTTTCCATTGTTTTTGAGCCAGTGCCTGTTTAATATTCCTGAAAAAAATTTTTTTTTTTTTTTTTTTTTTGTCACCACATTTCTGTTTACGTACCTTGTGTGCAGAATTAAACAGCTGGGTATTTATATAAACGGTCTGCATAGAAACCTCTTGCATTTAAAACTAAAAAGTGAAGACAATTGCGCTTCAAATCGAATGTTTCCTGAAGGGGTTTGTTCCAGCATTTTTTAGCAGCTGCTGCCTTGGAATCAATGTAATGTCCTCTTTGGGAGATGAAATGATTATTCAAAACACATTTCTCAAAGTTTACAAAATTAGTATCTTTTCTTAAGCTCTACTTGTAAGAACATGGGTACTCTGGCATGGCACACAACTGACATAGGCACTTTTTGCATTAATTGGGCTGTTGAGTTTTAGGCCCTTTTTAAAACTATGAAATATTTCATCCATATAAAAGAAAATTACAAAATTCATGGGTACAGTTTAAAGAGTTAAAAGCATGACTACTCCTGTACTCACCAGGCATGCTGAAACATTACCAGTATCTTGGATGGTGCAAATGGTTAAGTGCCCAGCTAGTAATTGAAAGGTCGGTGGTTCAAATCCACCTAGGGATGTCTCAGAAGAAAGGCCTAGAGATCTACTTCCAAAAGATCCCAGCCATTGAAAACCCAATGAAGGAGCCCGGGAGCCAAGATGGCAGAATAGACAGACGCTTCGGTCGAACCCTCTTTACAACAAAGACCCGGAAAAACAACTGAAACAAGTATATTTGTGATAAGCTGGGAGCCCTGAGCATCAAAGGCAAGCTTAGACAACGAACTGAGGAGCAGAGGGAGGAAGAGGCCGTTAAGAAGTGGACAGGAGTTACCGGACCTGAATCGTGGGGAGCCCTCAGGCACCATTCCCGGAGCGGCAGTGGCGGGCTGGCACTAGCCTTTGGCTGCAGTTTCCTCAGGGAGAAGCAGCCAACCACACAGCTTACGCACACCTCTGGAACCTGAGGAGAGCAGCGCTCTCGGCAAAAGCTAAGTACTTGTGTATATTTTACTGCGCCCCCTGCCACCCCCAAGCCGGCTTCAGCGGCTGAATCCCTAGGCCTGAGATAGACCCTGGCGAGCACCTAGAGCCATCCTGCTGGCCTTGGGGAAGGAAAAAATTTGCAACTGGGGCGGGGGAAGGATAATTTGCTAGCTGCATTAACTGGGGGAGCTCAAGACAGAAGTATCTCCTGTCCAGGCATAAACCATCTGTGGACCTTGAGCACCTTTCCCTTCTCATGGACCTCTGTGGGCCTACTTTGGGAGAATAGGCCCTCGTTGGCAAACTCCAACCATTTCAGCTGTGGGGTGGAGAGGTGGGTGTTTGACATTTGACATTGCTTTGCCTATTAAACAAGGTCCTCACCTACCCACATCAGGGACCTCAGGACTGGTAGCTCGATTCAGGTCATCCAGCCACCCGTGACAGGGGTCCAAAGATAACTGGTACCTCCCAGTCCTTACAACCAAAAACTTTGGGTGCCCATGGTCCCTCTGCAGAACCCACCCACCAGCACCCTCTAGGGAACAGAGACACGTTTTCCTCAGAGACACTTGGGGGTCAGTTCTCAGCCCCCTGCCTTGTTCAGAGCATGACCCCCTGCTGCAGTCAGATACAGGTATATACGCCAATCACCCCTGCCCCTCTAAGACTGTGGGACAGAGCCTGTACCACATACTTGATATCAGCTACCTGGAAACCTGAGCTGAATTCATATAAGAAAACTGAATGGACTCCTAGGCTGATATACCTGATAACAACTCTAGCCAGCTGGGGACAGGACACCAGAGCTCCAAAGGTGAAAATAATCAAGCTATCTCACTCAGGCAACCCATAGGGGTATACCAAAACAAAACAAAGCAAGCAGCTACGGCAGAGTAAGCAAGCATAAATTAATACAATAACTTGTAGATGGCTCGGAGACAACAGTCAATATCAAGTCACATAAAGAAGCAGACCATGATCACCTCAACAGGCTCTCAAAACAAAGAATCCAGGGATCTTCTAGATGAAAGTGCATTCCTGGGAATACAAGTTTCATATACAGAACCCTTCAAGACATCAGGAAAGAAAGGAGACAATACGTAGAACAAGTCAAGGAACACACAGATAAAGCAATTGAAGAAATTAGAAAGATTATTCAGGATCATAATGAAAAGTTTAATAAGCTGGAAAAATCCATAGACAGCAATCAGAAATTCAGAAGATTAACAATAAAATTACAGAATTAGATAACTCAATAGAAAGAGAGAGGAGCAGAATTGAGCAAGTAGAAGCTAGAATTTCTGAACTCGAAGATAAATCACTTGGCACTAATATATTTGAAGAAAAATCATACAAAAGAATTTAAAAAAATGAAGAAACCCTAAGAATCACATGGGACTCTATCAAGAGAAATAACCTATGAGTGATTGGAGTACCTGAACAGGGACTGATAACAGAAAATACAGAGAAAATTGTTGAAGATTTGTTGGCAGAAAACTTCCCTGATATTGTGAAAGATGAGAAGATATCTACCCAAGATGCTCATTGAACTCCACATAAGGGAGATGTTAAAAGAAAGTCACCAAGACATACTATAATTAAGCTTGTCAAAACCAAAGATAAAGAGAGAATTATAAGAGCAAAGAGAGATAAACAAAATGTCACCTACAAAGGAGAGCCAATAAGAATAAGCTCAGACTACTCAGCAGGAACCATGCAGGCAAGAAGGCAATGGGATGACATATTTAAACAATTGAAGGAAAAAAATTGCGTGCCAAGAATCATATACCCATCAAAACTGTCTCTTAAATATGAAGGTGAAATTAAGACATTTCTAGATAAACACAAGTTGAGGGAATTCGTAAAAACCAAACCAAAACTGCAAGAAATACTAAAGGGAGTTCTTTGGTTAGAAAATCAATAATATCAGGTATCAACCCAAGACTAGAACACTGAGCAGAGAAACCAGAAGTCAGCCCAGAGAAGGAAATCCAGAAAAACAAAGCAAGATTAAAAAAAAAGCCCAACACAGGGAACGGCAGTGCTATTATATAAAAGAAGACAACATTAAAATAATGAAGAGGGACTAAGAAATGTAATCCTACACCTTCCATATGGAAAGGAAGATACGGTAATACAAAGAAACAAAAGTTAGTTTTAAATTTAGAAAAATAGGAGTAAATAATAAGGTAACCACAAAGGAGACAAACTATCCTACTCATCCAAATAAAATACAAGGGAAAAATACAGACTCAGCAGAAACAAAATCAACAACAACAAATATGAAGAAAGGACAATATATAAAGAAAATCTACTCAGCACATAAAATCAAGCGGGAAAAAGAAACTGTCAACACACAAAAAAAGACATCAAACTGATAGCACTAAATTCATACCTATCCATAATTACCCTGAATAAAAACAGACTAAATGCACCAATAAAGAGAAAGAGAGTGTCAGAATTTATTAAGAAACAAGATCTGTCTATGTGCTGCCTACAAGAGGCAGACCTTAGACTTAGAGACACAAACAAACTAAAACTCTTAAGGAAGGAAAAAAATATATCAGCAAACAACAATCAAAAAAGAGCAGGAGTGGCAGTATTAATTTCTGACAAAGTAGACTTTAAAGTTAATTATCAGAAAGGATAAGGAAGGACACTATATAATGATTAAAGGGACAATACACGAAGAAGATATAACCATATTAAATATTTGTGCACCCCGTGACAGGGCTGCAAGATACATAAAACTGACTATCAGCATTGAAAATTGAGATAGACAGCTCCACAACAATAGTAGGAGACTTCAACACACCACTTTCCGTGAAGGACAAGACATCCAGAAAGAAGCTCAATAAAGACACGGAAGATCTAAATGCCACAATCAACCAACTTGACCGTGTAGACATATACAGAACACTCCACCCAACAGCAACCAAGTATACTTTCTTTTCTAGTGCACATGGAACATTCTCTAGAATAGACCACATATTAGGTCATAAAGCCAGCCTGAGCAGAATCCAAAACATTGAAATATTACAAAGCATCTTCTCTGACCATAAGGCCATAAAAGTGGAAACCAATAACAGGAAAAGCAGGGAAAAGAAATCAAACACTTGGAAACTGAACAATACCCTGCTCAAAAAAGACTGGATTATAGAAGACATTAAGGATGGAATAAAGAAATTCATAGAATCCAATGAGAATGAAAACACTTCCTATCAGAACCTTTGGGACACAGCAAAAGCAGTGCTCAGAGGCCAATTTATATCAATAAATGCAAACATCCAAAAAGAAGAAAGGGCCAAAATCAAAGAACTATCCCTACAACTTGAACAAATAGAAGGAGAGCAACAAAAGAAACCCACAGGCACCAGAAGAAAACAAATAATAAAAATTAGAACAGAACTAAGTGAAATAGAAAACAGAAAAACAATTCAAAGGATTAATAAGACCAAAAGCTGTTTTTTTTAAAAACTCAACAAAGTTGATAAACCAGTGGCCAAACTGACAAAAGAAAAATAGGAGAGGAAGCAAAAAACCCAAATAAGAAATGAGATGGGCGATATTACAACAGACCCAACTGAAATTAAAAGAATCATATCCGATTACTATGAAAAATTATACTCTAACAAATTTGAAAACCTAGAAGAAATGGATGAATTCCTAGAAACACACTACCTACCTAAACTAACACAAACAGAGGTAGAACAACTAAATAGACCCATAACAAAAGAAGAGATTGAAAAGGTAATCAAAAAACTCCCAACAAAAAAAATCCCTGGTCCGGACGGCTTCACTGCAGAGTTCTACCAAACTTTCAGAGAAGAGTTAACACCGCTACTACTAAACACATTTCAGAGCATAGAGAAGGACAGAATACTACCAAAGTCATTCTATGAAGCCACCATATCCCTGATAGCAAAACCAGGTAAAGACATCACAAGAAAAGAAAATTATAGACCTATATCCCTTATGAATGTAGATGCAAAAATCCTCAACAAAATTCTAGCCAATAGAATTCAACAACATATCAAAAAAATAATTCACCATAACCAAGTGGGATTCACACCAGATATACAGAGATGGTTCAACATTGGGAAAACAATTAATGTAATCTACCACATAAATAAAACAAAAGACAAGAATCACATGATATTATCAATTGATGCAGAAAAGACATCTGACAAAGTTCAGCACTCATTCATGATAAAAACTCTGAGCAAAATAGGAATAGAAGGAAAATTTCTCAACATAATAAAGGGCATTTATACAAAGCCAACAGCCAACATCACCTGAAATGGAGAGAGCCTGAAATCATTCCCATTGATATCGGGAACCAGACAAGGATGCTCTTTATCACCACTCTTATTCAACATTGTGCTGGAAGTCCTAGCCAGAGCAGTTAGGCTAGATAAAGAAATAAAGGGCATCCAGATTGGCAAGGAAGAAGTAAAATTATCTCTATTTGCAGATGACATGATCTAATACACAGAAAAGCCTAAGGAATCCTCCAGAAAACTACTGAAAGTCATAGAAGAGTTCAGCTGAGTACCGGGGTACAAATAAACATACAAAAATCAGTTGGATTCCTCTACACCAAGAAGAAGAACATCGAAGAGGAAATCACCAAAACAATGCCATTTACAGTAGCCCCCAAGAAGATAAAATACTTAGGAATAAATCTTACCAGAGTCGTAAAAGGCTTATATAAAGAAAACTACAGTACACTTCTGCAAGAAACCAAAAGAGACTTACATGAGTGGAAGAACATACCTTGCTCGTGGATAGGAAGACTCAACATTATAAAAATGTCTATTCTACCAAAAGTGATCTATACATTTAATGCAATTCCGATCCAAATCCCAACGACATTCTTCAATGAGATGGAGAAACAAATCACCAACTTCATATGGAAGGGAAAGAGGCCCCGGATAAATAAGGCATTACTGAAAAAGAAGAACAAAGTGAGAGGCCTTACTTTACCTGATTTTAGAACCTATTATACCACCACAGTAGTCAAAACAGCCTGGTACTGGTACAGCAACAGATACATGGACCAGTGGAACAGAATTTAGAATCCAGACATAAACCCATCCACATATGAACAGTTGATATTTGACAGAGGCCCCCAAAACAGTTAAATGGGGAAAAGACAGTCTTTTTAACAAATGGTGCTAGCATAACCGGATATCCATTTGCAAAAAAATGAAACAAGACCCATACCTCACTCCATGCATAAAAACTAACTCAAAATGGATCAAAGACCTAAATATAAAATCTAAAACGATAAAGATCATGGCAGAAAAGATAGGGACAACGTTAGGAGCCCTAATACACGGCATAAACAGTATACAAAACGTTACAAAGAATGTAGAAGAAAAAGTAGATAACTGGGAGTTCCTAAAAATCAAGCACCTTCGCTGATCCAAAGACTTCACCAAAAGAGTAAAAAGACTACCTACAGACTGGGAAAAAGTTTTTAGCTGTGACATTTCTGATCAGCACCTGATCTCTAAAATCTGCATGATACTGCAAAAAGACAAATAACCCAATTAAAAAATGGGCAAAAGATATGAATAGACACTTCACTAAAGAAGGCATTCAGGTAGCTATCAGATATATGAGCAAGTGTTCACGATCAGTAGCCATTAGAGAAATGCAGATCAAAACTACAATGAGATTTCATCTCACTCCGACAAGGCTGGCATTAATCCAGAAAACACAAAATAATAAATGTTGGAGAGGCTGTGGAGAGATTGGATACTTATACACTGCTGGTGGGAATGTCAAATGGTACAACCACTTTGGAAATCGATTTGGCACTTCCTTAAAAAGCTAGAAATAGAACTATGATACGATCCAGCAATCCCACTCCTTGGAATACATCCTAGAGAAATAAGAGCCTTTACACGAACAGATATATGCACACCCATGTTTATTGCAGTACTGTTTACAATAGGAAAAACATGGAAGCAACCAAGGTGCCCATGAATGGATGAATGGATAAATAAATTATGGTATATTCACACAATGGAATACTACGCATCGATAAAGAACAGTGAGGAATCTGTGAAACATTTCATAACGTGGAGGAACCTGGAAGGCATTATGCTGAGTGAAATTAGTTGCAAACGGACAAATGTTGTATAAGACCACTATTTTGAGAACTTGAGAAATAGTTTGAGAAGAAAACATTCTTTCGTGGTTACGAGAGCGGGGAGGGAGGGAGGGTGGGAGAGGGGCATTCACTAATTAGATAGTAGATAAGAACTACTTTAGGTGAAGGGAAAGACAGTACACAATACAGGGGAGGTCAGCACAATTGGACTAAACCAAAAGCAAAGAAGTTTCTCGAATAAACTGAATGCTTCGAAGGCCAGTGTAGCAGGGGTAGGCGTCTGGGGACCATGGTTTCAGGGGACATCTAAGTCAATTGGCATAATAAAATCTGTTAAGAAAACATTCTGCATCCCACTTTGAAGAGTGGCATCTGGGGTCTTAAATGCTAGCAAGCAGCCATCTAAGTTGCATCAACTGGTTTCAACCCACCTGAATCAAAGGAGAATGAAGAACACAAGGACACAAGAAGATTACGAGCCCAAGAGACAGAAAGGACCACATGAACCAGAGACTACATCACCCTGAGACCAGAAGAAATAGATGGTGCCTGGCTACAACCAATGACTGCCCTGACAGGGAACACAACAGAGAACCCCTGAGGGAGCAGAAGAGCAGTGGGATGCAGACCCCAGATTCTCATAGGACCAGACTTAATGGTCTGACTGAGACTAGAAGGACCTCAGCGGTCATGGCCCCCAGACCTTCTGTTGGCCCAGGACAGGAACGATTCCTGAAGCCAACTCTTCAGACATGGATTGGAGTGGACAATGGGTTGGGGAGGGATGCTGGTGAGGAGTGAGCTTCTTGGATCAGGTGGACACTTGAGACTATGTTGGCATCTCCTGCCTGGAGGGGAGATGAGAGGGGAGAGGGGGTTAGAAGCTGGCAAAATGGACACGAAAAGAGAGAGTGGAGGGAGAGAGCGGGCTGTCTCATTAGGGGGAGAGTAATTGGGAGTATGTAGCAAGGTGTATATGGGTTTTTGTGTGAGAGACTGACTTGATTTGTAAACTTTCACTTAAAGCACAATAAAAATTATTAAAATAAATAAATAAATAAACCCAATGAAGCACAGTTCTACTGTGAAACACATGGGGTTGCCTTGAATCCGAATCAACTTAACAGGAACAGGTTTGGTTTGTCTATTTTCTTAGTTTTTACCAATACCCAACATTGACTTTGTTGATCCTCCCTAGTGTATGTTTGTTTTCTTTTTCATTAACTTCTTATCATTCTTATTCTTTCCTTCTGTCTTAGTTACCTAGTATTGCCATTACAGAAATACCACAAGTGGGTTGCTCACTGTTGAGGAGGCTAGCAGTCCAAATTAGGTGCTGGCTATAGGGAAAGGCTTTCTCTCTCTGTTGGCTCTGTAAGGAGGTCCTTGTCTTCTTCTGGGCAGTCTTCATGTAGCTTGGGATTTCTCTTCCCTCATCTCTGCTTCCTAGCTTGCTTGTTAAATCTCTTTTATATCTCAAAAGAGGTTGACTCAAGATACACCCTATGCTAATTCTTCCACATTATCATAGCAAAGACAACCCATTCCCAAATGGGATTATAACCGCAAGCATAGAGGTTAGAATTTACGCTTATTTTGGGGAGACACAATCCAATACATAACACCTTCTTAAGCTGGATGTCTAGCTTATTAATTTTGAACTTTTCACCTTGTCTAATGTAAACATCTTAAGGCTATAAACTTCCCTCTAAGTACTGATTGGAGCCCTGGTGACGCAGTGGTTAAGAGCTATGGTGAGCTACAGCTGCTAACCAAAACTTTGGTGGTTTGAATCCACCAGCCGCTCTTTGGAAACCCTATGGGACAGTTCTGCTCTGTCCTATAGGGTCGCTATGAGTTAAAATCAACTGAGTGGCAATGGGTTTGATTTTGATTTAAGTACTGATTGTCTACAGTCCTCAAGTTCTTTTTTTTTTTTTGGTGTCATATAGATGATTTTTAAAAAAAAATTTAGTCCTTAAGTTTTGATAGACAGCTTCATTATTGTTGAGTTCTAAGTGTTTTCCAGGTTCCATTTTTATTTCTTCTTTGGTTCCGAGTTGTTTTGAAATATGTTTCTTTTAAATTCCTGAATATATGGGAATTTCCTAGTTATCTTAAAAAAAAATTATTTCTAATATTTAATTGCATTATAGTAAGAGAATGTTGGCTGTATGATCCCAAGCCTCTGGAATTTATCAATAATGTTTATAGCTTAGTTTCCAGAGAAGTTTCTTACGTTGCTAATTGTTGGGTTCAATATTCCATATTTTATATTCTATATATAAAAAAGCTTATTGATTGTGCTATTCACATCTTATTTTTCCTTACTGATATATTTTATCTGCTGAAGCTGTCAATTACTATTGTTGGTGTTAGATGCCGTTGAGTTAGTTGTGACTCATAGCGACCCTGTGGACAACAGAATAAAACACTGTGCGGTCCTGCGCCATCCTCGCAATCATTGCTATGCTTGAGCCTACTGTTGCACCCACTGTATACTAGTCCATCTTGTTGAGGGCCTTCCTCTTTTTTGCTGCTTTACCAAGCATGATATCCTTTTCTAGGGTCCCCCCTGACAGCATGTCCAAAGTACGTGAGATAAAGTCTCAACCGTCCTCACTTCTAAGGAGCATTCTGGCTGCACTTCTTCCAAGACAGATTCGTTCAGTCTTCTGACAGTCCATGGTATTCGTAGCCAACCCCGTAATTCAGAAGTGCCAATTCTCCTTCAGTTTTCCTTATTCTTAGTCCAGTTTTTGCATACATATGAGACAATCAAAAATACCATGGCTTGGGTCAGGCACACCTTAGTCCTCAATGTGACATCTTTGCTTTTTAACACTTTAAAGAGGTCCTTTGCAGCAGATTTGCCCAGTGCAACATGCCATTTGATTTCTTGACTGCTGCTTCCAGGGGCATTGATTGTGGATCCAGCGTCAATTACTATGAGACTTGTAGTTTCTCTTGTCTGGTGATGGAATTTTTCATTTTTCTTATTTCCTTGTCATTTTTTGCTTTGCATATTTTGAGGTTATAGTAATAGATGCATACAGATTTGTAATTATTAAGTCTTTCTTTTTCCATATTTTAAGCGTGTTATAAACAACAATAGCTGGATTTTTGTTTATGCAGCCTAAAAATATTTACCTTTCAGTTGAAGAGTTCAGTTCGTTGATATTTATTGTGATTAATGATGTATTTAGATTTATTTCTATCACCTTTTTAATGTGTTTTTATTTATTGGTGTTTTCTATTTCTTTTCCTCCCTGTTTTCTTATCCTCTTTTGAGTTGATAGTTCTTGTTCTTTTCCACATCAGTGTTTTTTTCTTTTTTTCCCTCTACTTGTTTAGAGATTATATGCTTGGTTTTCTCCCTTAGAAGTAGCTCCTCTTGCTGTTTTAATAGGCATACTTATCAAAATCTCTATTTAAGAGTGTGTTGCCTCTCATCTTCCAAAATACAAAAACTTATCTCTCCTCAGCTTCCCTGTTTTACTCCAAAAATCATACATTTTCCTTAGTTTTAAAAATGTTTATTTTACCCCTCCATTTACTAATATCTTTTCATCTGCAATCATTTGCCTTCTTTTTTAAAGCATAACCTGTGAAATTTCCCTTAATCTTTCTTTAAACAGGAAACTCCATGTTACAAAATAGGCAATTGCATTGTAAACTAAGTACTAAATAGATATCAGGGCAGAGTGTTGAGAGCGCAGAAAAGGGAGGCTAAGTGTAGAGCATGTGTTGGGGCATCCAGGAAAACCTGTAAGTGTATGGACTGTGAAGGTATGGAAGGCTGTAGGTGAGGGTTGGTGCCATGAGGAGCTAGGGAGGTCAGCTGGCTAGAAAGCGGGTTGCGAAGAGCCTTAAGTGCCAAACTGAAGGTAACAAAGAGTTGGGAAGGTTTTAAGCAGGGATGTGACATGAGTAGACACATTATTTAAGAGTAAAATCAGTGGATGTGTGGAGGGCCACAAGTTGCAGTAATCACCTGGAAAGAGACTGAATAACCTATTCAGGCAAAGCAAGAGTAATGAAGAGAAGAGGTGAAGTTTTAGACATTTACGTGGTAAAATCTTGATAGCTGGTTTAGAGAGAGCATTTGAGGATGTACTCCAAGGGCTGTAGCTTAGGGAACTAGCAAGATTCACAGCACAGGTGGGGTGTGTGTCTGTGTGTGTGTGGCAGGGGGGAGAGAATGAGTTCAGTTTGTAACATAAAGCATTTTACATGTTTGTAGGACAAATGGAGGGTTAGTTGTAGAAGAATCAGTATTTAAGATTTAGGGAAATCTGTATGCCAAGAACTCAGCCACATTTTATAATTATATTTGGTCGTGGTCATTATCATTTTTCCTACTTTGACTTTCTGAGTTAAAATATAGATCTCTGCTTCAGGATGCAAAAAGGTTTATTTCCAGTAAGAAATAAAAAGTAATTAATTCACAGTCAGACTTCAATTAAATTTTTAGGTCAGGAATTTGAAATGCAGCATTGTCTTTGCTGCTCTCTGAGCGGGGATTGCTCTTGGCTGCCGGGACCTGTTGTTTTGGGTCTATTTTTATCTTAGCACTCTTATTTGGCTGACAGATGTGACCCAGAGTGTCCAAGAGCATCTGGCAAGACAGGAGAGAAAGGGGACAAGGAAGACAAGAGGCAGAGGGAGGAAAAATCCACCATTTAATTAGAAAGTATTTGCAGGGCTTATGCTAATAACTACCTGCTGTTTTTAGCTGGCAAGATTTCAGACTCTCCCCTGGAGATTGTCTCCTGGCCTCTGAGCCCAGACAAGGGCTTTCTTTTTGATGCATGAGTCAGCACAGTGATTCAGTGACTCTTTATGTGCTCACATGTCATCATTGCAGTGGGCACTGATGAGTGTGAGAGGAGCTTCTCAGCCTGAGTGTGAAGTAGCCTTGACAGCAGGTGTGGTGTGCCAGCCTGAAACCTGTGCAGGCCCTCACTTTCCACTGGGTGCCATCATGGGGTTCTCTGGACTCAGATGTACAGAGGATCCCATCATGTCCCGGCAGCTCTTGTAAAGAAGAAAGAACTGGCCAGGGAGTTTTGGCAGGGGGAAAAAAAGAAATATAAAATATTTTATTTGGAGGAGCTGTACTCTGCCTGGCAGCAGCCATGATCCTGGCCTTTTTATGTTAGCGGTGGTGGTGGCTGACCTGTGGAACCCCACCATATTGATTAACTGGTGTTAAAATACCTGATCTTTTAGAAGTGGTTCAGGAGGAAAAGTGTCAGGTAAAAGTTAATTGCATCATCCTGGCTGAAAAATAGAGTCTGAGTTGCTGAATTGCAGAATGAGTCCTGTAATTTTTGTTGTTGTTGTTGTGGGAAACTACACTGTGACAAATGGATGTATTTCTGCATCTGCCCAGAGACAATGTGTATCACTTTTAGCACCTGCTTCTTGCATTGGTAAGGCAGAAAGGGAGGGGTGGCAACATCTGTGAGCACATATGAACAGTGTTAGGCATGTTACCTATAGTATCTCATTTAATCCATTTCACAGTTAAGGAAGCACAAAGGGACCAAGGAAACTGTCCAAGGTCACTGAGCAGGTACATGATGGCCACAGTTGAAACCCAGGTATAATTAATTGGTGGCAAAATCCATACCGCTCTGCCAACAGGCGTGTTTCAGTATTTTTCTCATTTGAGAGAACAGATGTAGTCGCCATGATGAATTAATCTCACCCAGTGTTTTCCTTTGATAGCGACACCATCCTTCTAAGCTAGCGGAGATTTCCCAGCTGTCTACCCCCCCCCCGCCCGCCTCATCTTCGTCGAGGAAAAAGCCTGAAGGAGGGACTCACTCCAAGGTCCAAGCCCTACTGCGTTCTGTGCTTTGAACTCTTCGGATGTCTATTAGTCTGTTTGTCAATGGCGTTCTTAAACTATTAGCCTTTCTGGCGGTCCTTACCACAAGGACGGATTACACAAGGTTCTGAGCAACACAGATGCTGGCTGTCTAACTACAGAGACTGGCTCCTTATTTTCCTTAGCGATTTGACATTGGCTGAGTGCTGAGGATGAGCCGGCTGTTGAGCCGTACAGAAAGACAGGAGCGTATAAAAGTTGCCTGGTGAGCAGGTTTTCTTGGTACCAACCTGAAGTGGCTGCCTTCATTCTACCAAGCTTGGGGAAAACAGTCTTTAATCCACATGGAGTGTTCTGTTGTCTCTAAGAGAATTTACGATCACTTGCTTGAACAAGCAAAAATTTACAATCAGGAGGCTTTAGGACATAAATGAATATAGGACAACGATTGAGGAAGATCTTCGTGTATATTTGGTACAGGTAGTCCAAACTTACCTGATCCACTTTTGTTAATTTTGTACTACGTTTTTGCAGGTAAATGGATTTTAGGAAAGCCCCAGGAGCCATTCTTACTAAATGCTGTTGGTTTTATTTGATGTACTAGAAACAAACAAACAAAAAATCAGCCAGGGACAAGTAGCTCGTTAGGGGTCTGACCCGTTTATCCTGAGTGTGCACAGCCTCCTGGACCCCAGAATAAGGGAGATCTTAGCAAGGCTGTCTTTGGTTGTTACCAGGGATTTCCTTATTTAATTTCTGGCTAGTCTGCAATTTTGTGCTTGTCCCAACCAGTATAAGATTTCAGGCTAGCCACGACGTTAGCCCTCCATGATTGTTTGCCACTGAGAGCTCTATTTGTTTTTGGCAGTGCATTCGACATGAGTTTTTCCATGCTCTGGTCCAAATAAAGTCAGCCACCTCCAGCAGGGTGGCAGAACTGCCAGTCCTCATAGTCTTCCCTATCCACGGAGGCTGAGGTAGAACTTCCTAGGTCATGGAGCTGGGTTAAGAGAGGGCAAAGGGTGGGAGCAGTTCCTGGTTAAAATTCCACAGGCTTCTGCTGTTCTTACCAAGATTCAGTAGGTTTTTGCAAATAAGTATTTCTGACTTGTTGTACGCCTTTGGTCGATTCCAGAGTCTTTAATGATTGTTTTTAATAACTTTGTCCATTTTTATTGTTGCTTTTTGGGGAAAATACTTGCCGACCTCTTTACTCAGCCATTCCAGAAATTCACCCCTTCTTCATGTATTTGTAAAATTTTCTTTAAAACCTAATGTTATAATTATATGACTTCAAATTACCATATGGACACTATACTTGTAAACATCTCAAGTCCCTTCAGTTAGTTATCTCCTACTAGGTGCAGCTTACCATAACTTGGCCCTAAACTGTACTGACTTGATGTAAACAATCAACTACGCATTTTCCCTCATCATCCATTGGTAGCTTGAAGGATCATATCAATAGGCATTACTCTATGAGTAGTAGAATATCTGTGAATTTTATATGTTGATTAGAAAGAGTATCTGCTGGGCAGTTTTGTACTTAATAGCTCTGACAAGTTTACAAGTTTTTTGTTTTTGAGAAAAAAATCCAAGCAGAATACAGTGGAGGGTGATAAAGAGTCTTTTAAAAACGTTCTCAAAAAATAGAAAGTAAGTGCAAAATTGATTGCTGTGATCTCAAGCTATTCCTTTCATTTCCCCTTCTGTTGTCTCTACTGCATAAGAAGTCTCAAGGCTTAATCACATAGGAGTGGTGGAAATGTATCACAGTACCATGAGACTGAAAATTCAGATGAAATCTGGCTCTGAGAATGGAATAGCAACTTGTAATAATTCCAGATGAATCTACTTATTCACCATGATTACACCAACAGGGTATAAAGAACAGTGAGGTCGTCTGCATATTAGTTATCCAATCTGAGTTGATTGGCAAGGCTTTCCGAAGGACCCTCTGCAAGGTATAGTTCTGGGGGCTTAACTAAGAATGTAAAAGAAATAAGATGAGGCCAAATTTAGGGATGGACCTACAGCTCTCTGTCAGGATTAAGTAGCCATATGGTATAATTTGAGGGCATCAGGAAGATAGACCTGTCTGAGTATGTCTCCCCCATACCAGGGACTGGCATGTGCTTGGAATTTTCTTTTTGATCTTCATGTCTATGGAATAAGGTTGTATGAGAAAACTCCTATTAAAATGAAATGTTTTACCTGAAAAAAAAAAAAATGAGGCCAGTAATATTGAGGCTGTTAATACATTACCATGTATTAGATTATAAGGAGAAGAAACCCTAAGGGGATGGGGCTCTAGACCGATAACCTCTTATCTGTGAATGGAAGGAAGAAATGGCCATGATACTGAAGGGTTGTGGGTGATGTGAAACTAAACCAGAATCAGAGTACTAGATCAGGCAAACTGGGCACTGGAAATTAGACGTTGGGATGAGATACTGACCAGCATATCATACACAGGCAGAAAATATTGCAGGTATTACCAGAGCTTGAAACACTGCCAGGAGAGCAGGGTTTGCTGGATGGACTGGAAGCAGATTAGTATAGTGTAGACCTTGACACCTGAAGAACAGGTGGAAAGCTGGGAAAGGATGGAGAACCATCAAGACAAAATGTGCTTAACCCTGACTTTTTGTAGAGTGTTTACAGCCTAGAGATGAAGAAAATGTACCCTCATGATATAACATGAATTCTTTTTTCTTTTTAACTGTATTTGTTACAACCTTTTTTTTTACAAGAATTGTTAATGTATCTTTACTAAGCAGATTATTTAGCTGTTCAATTTCCTAATTCTTTTATTCTAAATTTTTTTGTGCATTAGTTGAATGTTTACAGCTCAAGTCAATTTCTCATGCAAAAGTTTATACACATATTGTAATGTGACGCTAGTTGCAGTTATAACATGAATTCTAATAAACATATCCATGTGTTGTATTCTGTAGTAAAAGTTGAACATATGTGTGTGTATACAATACACACAAATACACACCTACATTCTACTTAAGAATTGAGAAAACAGCAGCATAGCATTGTGGCTAAGAGCATGGACTTGAGTCAAACTGCCAACATACTTTACTAACTAGATGACCTGTAGATTTCAGTTTATGTTTATTACTTTTATTTTCCAGTTCTATACTAATAAAAAGTTTTAGATATTTGCATACGCCTCTCTCCAGAAAAAAAAAAAAAATTTTTTTCGCATGGGCTATCATGGACTCTATCTCAGCAGTAGGATGGCTGTGCGTGCCACAGTAGACTAGGGGGAGAAAGGTTTCAAGGTATCAAGTGTAGGGACTCACTTCTAAAGGATCCAGCTTAACAAACCACAGTGCTGCTGCTTAAATCTTTTGTGGATCTAAATTATTTAAAATACAGGGTAAAATCTAAGGGGGCAAGGTCGATATCCAGGGAAGCCTCAAGGCTAGGTAGTCTAAGCTACTGAGGGAGACAGGCACAGACCTCTGTAATGGCCAGGATGGTTCCAGAGCTCCTGTGCCAGCAGGGTCATCGTGGTGGAAGAGGTCCACAGCCAGTGGCTGAGATACTGGGAATAGATCCATCTCCTCAGCAGGAGGCTGCTTAGAGCCAGGCGCAAGGGATAAGGGCCTGAACCACAGAGTTTGACTGTAACCCATTTGGGACAGTGGACCTACGGCTCATTCATGGAGTTTGGGCAAATATAGGAGATTGGAAAGTGAAAACAGCCATGAGATAAGCAAGTGGGTACCCTTGACTCCACTCTGGCCACCTCCAGATATGCCTAGGTAGGGACAGCAAAATCACCCTCAGACCCTACCTGCCCATGGAACGGTTCGAATATCCTGATAGCTAACCTGGCCAGGTCTACTAGTGGAAGGCCTGCAGGGCCTGTGAGGTAGGAGGTAGGGACTGTCCTCTATGGTCGATTCCTTGATGCCAGAGATCTGTCACTGCCTCTATTCATAGTGAAAACTGAAATATCACTGCCAGTGGTGCTACTAAGGGTGGCACATAGGCCCAAATAAGATAAAGACAGAATATCCTCTCTTGTTTTCATGATTATTATTGCTGTTAATAAAAAGAAAAGGTTCTGGATTGGTGGATATAACCGTGGAATGGAAGTTGAGACTGAGCTTGGCCCATTGAGATGTTATAGAAAAAATCATGTGGCTGGAATGTATCTCATTTTTCAACTGTCCTGGATACTGTTGGACAGGATTTCTCAACGTCAGAACTGCTTACATTTTGGACTAGATAATTCTTGTGGGGGGTTGTTCTTCCTGTGTATTGTAGGATGTTTATCAGTGATCTTGGGGCCTACCTACTAGATCATTAGCTCCCTCCCCCCTGTTGAAACAACCAAAAATGTCTCCAAACTTTGTCAATGTCCCCTGGAAGAAGGGTGGGCTGGCATAAAAGAATCCCTACTAAGAGGTGCTGCTGAAACGAAACAAAAGAAGACTGTGTAAGACATGACTGGCTCCCTTTTAAAGAATGCACAGTCTAGTTGAGCAGACACACTTTATGCACATGGAATAACATGGTAACAGTTATGTTTGGAATGGTGTACTTCTTAGCATGCATATGAAAAGAGTTAAAAACGGAGGTTCGGATCAGCTGGCATCAGGGAAGTTGCTGGAGAGGAGCCAGGAACAGAAGTAGCATTTAGGATAGACAACATTTCAGCATGTGTTGGAAAGGCGGGTGGGTAGCCCAGCTAGTGGAGCAAGAGTGAATGTATTTGTCAGGGGACTGTGAGAACACTGCCCTGCTCAGAGTAGGCATGTGTCGATAAGTAGTGGAGGGTGGACGGCTGGGAACTGCTGTCTGGAAGCAGAGTGTCACACTCCATAATCCCCTGCTCCTTGAAAATCACATCCTGAGCATGAAGCTAGAAACTGACCTCATTACACATAGTCGATGTAATGCTAATCTTCCCCTCTCCTCATATTAAATACAATAATAAAATATCTTTGAGTATTTTAAACTAACAATCCAGGCCCACTCATTCGGAATTCTACTACCTGGTAATTTATTGTTGTTGTTGTTAGGTGCCATAGAGTCAGTTCCGACTCATAGCCACCCTGTGGACAACAGAACGAAACACTGCCTGGTCCTGTGCCATCCTCATAATTGTTGCTGTGTTTGAGCCCACTGTTGCAGCCGTTGTGTCAGTCCATCATTGTTGAGGGTCTTCTTTTTTTCCTACTGACGCTCTACTTTACCAAGCATTGTGTCCTTCTCCAGGGACTGGTCCTTCCTGATAACATGCCCAAAGTACGTGAGATGAAGCCTCGCCATCCTCACTTCTAAGGAAGATTCCGGCTGTACTTCTTCCAAGGCAGATTTGTTTGTTCTTCTGGCATCCATTTATTACTATGGTAGTATAATTTCAGTTAATACTTATTAAGTGCTCACCATGTTCCAGGAACTATTCTGAATACTTTGTATGTGTCAATTCATTTATTCTCACAATATCCGTAGTCGTTATATACTGTAATTTTCTTCATTTTACATATGCAGTAACAGGCATAGAAAGATTATACATTGAGTATGCCTAAGGTTATACAGGAAAGCCCGGTGGTATAGTGGTTAAGTGCTACAGCTGCCAACTAAAAGGTCATCATTTCGAATCCACCAGGTGCTCCTTGGAAACTCTATGGGGCAGTTCTACGCTGTCCTATAGGGCCACTATGAGTCAGAATCGACTCTATCTCACTGAGTTTTTTTTAACGTTATACAGAAGGAGCCCTGGTGGCACAAAGTTTAAATGCTCAGCTGCTAACCAAAAAGTTGGTGGTTCAAATCACCAGCTGCTCCATGGGAGAAAGATCTAGCCATCTGCTTTGTAAAGGTTACGGCCTTAGGAATCCCCATGGGGCAGTTCTTCTCTGCTACATGGGAGTTGCTGTGAGTGGGAATCTACTCAGCAGCACCCAACAACAACAACAAAGTTTATACAACTAAGTAAGTGGCATAAACAGGATTTGAATCCAGGTGGTCTGGTTCCAGAGTCTGTGTTCTTAACCCACGCTATATTGCTGTATAACCCTGGCAGCGTAATGGTTAAGTCCTGCAGCTGTTAACCAAGAGGCTGGCAGTTCAGATGCACCAGGCGCTCCTTGGAAACTCTATGGGGCAGTTCCAGTCTGTCCAATAGGGTCGCTATGAGTTGGAATCAACTCGACGGCAGTGGGTTTGGTTTTGGTTTTGATGTTGCTTTAGTCTGAATCTTTTAAAATGAGATCTTTTGAATTAATCTTATTTCCAGGTTTTATTAATATATTTTATTTTAGATTAATATATTCAGTTCATACTTCTCATAATTAAGTACAGCACATTCATCTGAAGCTATTAAAAAAAAAAGAATACCTTGTGTTTGTATAGGGCATTTTCAGTTGCTTTATTTAATTTTATCCTCATAGCAGTTCTAGAGGCAAAACGGCTTATGAGGCAGAACACTTTGCATTAATCTTTTCAATTCCTTACCTTTCATTATTGCCTTGTGTGGTTAAAAGATGCAATAATCCTGTTTTACAGATGAGGAAACAGGTACAGAGAGATGAAGCCAGGTGTCCAAGGAGGCAGAAGTGTGATTTAGGTGTGCCGTTCTGCTGAGCCCTTGGTGAGATCCTAAATCTGTTGCCAGCTCCCTTAGTTATCTAGTGCTGCCACAACAGAAATACCACAAGTGGATGGCTTTAACAAAGAGAAATTTATTTTCCCACAGTCTAGTAGGTTACAAGTCCAAATTCAGGGCATCGGCTCCAGGGGAAGGCTTTCTCTGCCGGCCTTCTCATCAGTGCTCCCCTGGACGAGGAGCTTCTTCATGCAGGGACCCCAGGTCTAAAATACAGTCTCTGCTCCTGGTGTTTCTTTCTTGGTGGTATGAGGTCCCCAACTCTCTGCTTACCTTTCCTTTTATCTCATAAGAGATAAAAGGTGGTGCAGGCCATACCCCAGGGAAACTCACTTTAGATCAGGGAGGTGACCTGAGTGAGGGTGGTGTTACAATCCCACCCTAATCCTCTGAACAAAAAATTACAATCACCAAATGGAGGAAAGCCATACAGCACTGGGAATCATGGCCTAACCAAGTTGATATACACATTTTAGTGGGGGATATCATTCAATCCATGACACCAGCCTTGTTCTCACCTGAGAATTTCCTCTGGACCAAGAGCTGCAGGGACATCCAGGCCCTGTACTTTCAGCCTCTTGCCTGCACCATCCTATCAAAACATTAATAAACTGAAAAATAATATAAAAGCAGAGCCACCTAACTGCCATTCTGTTATTAATATTGGTAACTGTGCTTGGTGGAGTAAGCGCCAGGAAGTCCTAGTTGAAAGATTCCAAAAACTTGACCAGCTTCTGCCTGGTATATGAGGAGTGATAAATGGTGGTACATGGCTGTCTAGCCTCACCAGATTTCTAAATTGCTGCCTTAGAGAACCTCATACCCAGTGAGAAAGAATGCTTTGGAACAATTGCTTTATGAAATGAAATCTCAAATATTTGATTGCTCAGTAGTATACTCACAGGGGAGGTTTTTAGCAGTAGCAACAGTACATGGTGACAAAGAGAAATGCACTCTAGCTGTCCCTATGTAACCTGACCCTGGAAAGAGAGTTAAATGAAGTCGTCTTCACAGTTTATCTTCATAGATATATGTGTATACATGGGTTAGTATACATACGTATGTTTTCTAACTCTGGCCCCTGAGAGGGCCTAGAGGTAAAACCTTGTAGCAGTGAGCACATTAAGTGCTCAAATTTTGGTTTCTAATATCATTCTCCAATAAAATAAACCAGGGTTCCTTGGAGAATGGCTGATTCTAGGGCTGGGGCAAGGAAAATACAAAATAAGCCTGGAGTATCTTATAGTGCCAAGAAAGTAAGGAAATGCCAAAAAAAAAAAAGTCAAAAGAGCACAGAAACCAGTCTGAAAGACCCTTTAATAGCCATAACTGGAACAGTTTAAGCAAGAGAATAAAATGATTTAGTATTGGATTATAGCCCAAAGAATGAAATAAATATCCGTGAAATCACACTATTATCAATAAATGATAAAACAAATAAATGAGAGAGAAGGAATAAATTTACCTTGCAGAAGAATTTCAATAAATGTAAAATGGATAAGGGAAATAGAAAATCCTTAGTGGAACACCACAGTAAATTACTGTAATGGAGATCCATTAATGAAGGTTAAAATTATTGGACAAACTTTAAGAAATGGTATGTTTGCATAGATTCAGAGTATCTGCCCCAAGCTAGCTATTACTATGGCTGTTTTTACCTGTGTTGACAGATTATTTGGTACTTCTCCCTCCATTAAAAAAAAAAAAAAAACTCTTGCCATCGAGTTGATTTTGACTCATAGTGACTTTATAGGACAGACTGGAACTGCCCCATAGGGTTTCCACGGCTATAAATCCTTATGGAAGCAGACTGCCGCATCCTTCTGTGGAGCATGTGGTGAGTTCAAACTGCCAGCCTTTCAGGTAACAGCCGAGCACTTAACCACTGTGCCACCAAATCTCCTTAAAAAAAAAAAATTAAGGCAGAGCTTAATTCCCCTCCCCTTGAGTGTGAGTTGTACTTAGTGATATGCTTCTAATGAATAGAATATGGAAAGGAAAAATAGTAGCTTTACAGTGGAGAAACCTGGCAGATACCACCTTAACCAAGTGATGAAGATTAACACCACCAATGTAAGTCATGTTGATGACATGTATACCCTAACATGATGTGATAAGGATATGTCACCTCTGTGGAATTTTCCCCAAAACTTCAAAACCCTAAATTGAAGGACATTCTACAGAATGGTTGACCAGTACCCTTACATAGTTTCCAGAAAATACTCGGAAACTGTCATGGATTAGAAGAGACGAAGGAGAAATAACATTTCTGTTAGCAGGCAGGTGCTTAACCATTGCACCACCCGGGGGTCCTTCCATGATGTAAGATGTTAGCATCCCCAGTGTTTAACTGAGTTGCTAGCACTGAGATGCTCAGTAAGTACTTGGTGAATGAATGAATGAACAAATTAACAGTGTTAAATTTGAGCTAGGTTACTGAGGAGACTTTCCCAAATCTACTCCAGAGATTTTCACTGGGAAGACCACCATGGAAATCAAATTACAGTCCACCTTTGCTATGAAGCATAAATGTCCTTGGGTTTTTTTTTTTAGGGACATTCTATCACTTACAGTCAAAGAAGCTCTCTGAACCGTAAAGAGAATCTAATAGAAACTTGGTGGAAAATCATTGCCATTAAACCCAGGATTATAAACAGTGAAAAGAAGTAACAGTTAACAGTGAACCTATTGTATTGCAGCAAAGCCAGGCTTATAGTTTATGAGCTAATTTAATGAAGAATTTGAATGACAGATCCTACCTTCATTTGTGTTTATGTTTGAATAGCAGTAGGGCAATTATGTAGCAGCTCCCAAATAGTTTTAATTGCATGTTGTTAAATTTCGTGGTGTCTTGTCACTTGAAATCAAGTAGCAGTTTATCTGTTTAACCACTTCACAGCATCTTGGTATTCTTAGATCAGTCATCTCTGTTCAGTGCTAGTGGCAGAGTAGAACCAGGGGCTATGTAAGAGAACAGGAGTTGGATGTCAAAGTGGATGCCAGACAAAGTAGCCCTGAGGCTATTGTATGCATCGTCAGGTGACCTGCACAGGTGGCGTGATGACCTCTTTATTTGGTTGCTTGAGACTTCCATTGACCAGAACAGTATCTGACTTTTCGGCTCTGCCAGTTGAGTGAGTGCTTCCAAGATTCCAGTGGAGCATTCAATTTAATCAGTTTCAAGTCACTTTCAGATACAAGGGGTGGAAGAAGATACCCAACTCTCCATTTATATGGTGCTGGGGATTCACATTACTGTTTCCTAGAAAAAGGCAAGAAGATCTTCTCCCCCAACCCCCCACCCCACTTAATAGGAACATGCCAACTTCTGTTCACTTCTATTTTGGACTAGAGATATCTCAGTGGACCTTATTAAGGGCAGAAGAGACTCAAGCATACCTGTTCTTCACTGAATACAGATTTGATTCTACAAAGAGGAAAGAGAAGGAGGATATTCGTCTTTATAGTTGTTTTGGAAACTGTCAGTATATATGGAACAGAGGTTAAGTGCTACGGCTGCTAACCAAAAGGCTGACAGTTCGAATCCACCAGGTGTTCCTTGGAAACTCTGTGAGGGCAATTCTACTCTCTCCTATAGGTTGCTATGAGTTGGAATCGCCTCGACAGCAAAAGGATTGTTGTTGTTTTTTTTTTTCTTTAGGTAATGCCTTTGTCACATGACCACTTCATATCTCCCCTGGGTTTCAAGGGTCATGATTTCTATTCCACAGACAAGGAAATTCAGTGGCTTACTTTGAAGGAATGAAATTTAACTCTCAGGGCCTGGAGGGCTTGGAAACTCACTAGAATTTTCAGACCCGCATTACCTGGAAAACCACTTTTAAGCTGTTTTCTGAAATGCCCTTATCGAAACCTTTTAAAAGAGAACCAATTCAGATTCTTTCACCATAAAGTACATTGGAACACAGCAAGCATTTCTGTTAGCTCTTAAAATTTGCGCAGTGTAGCAATTACGGGTGACTTAATTAAAAAACAACTGCCAATATCATTAAGCTGGTGAATAGAACTAATTTCAGACTGGAGCCCTACCACGAGACAGCAAAGAGCTTTGATTTAATATTTGGACTTGTTTTCATTTGTATCCAGGCCAGAATTTAACAGCAATGTGTGTTGGTTGTGTTCTGTGTCCTTAAATAGATGGATTTTCAGAAGAAATGAAAACTAACCCAAGTAAATCAGCCAGCTTCTTTACTGTGTCAAATGCCATTCTAAACAAACTGTTCCTACTGGACATGAGAGGACATGAGACTGGAAGCCAGGAGATCCGGTTCCACCTTGGCTGTACCATAAACTGAGAGATCCCAGGCATAGCCCTTGAATTTCTCTGGAGCAGGTGGATTCCCAAGGCCCTTCCAGCCTTAAAATTGTGTTATATATTAATATCTGAGCTTAACTGGCTCAAGTGGTAGTTCACCTTTGGCAACATTCAAAGGAGAATAATGTTTAGTGAGCGACTACCATGTATTAGGCGAAGTCTGAATTTTTTTTTTAAAACACGTTATCTCATTTAATCCCCACAACAGCCCTGTGAACTAAGTACTGTTATTATCCCCCTTCACAGGTGAGAGAAGTCAACTGTTTGACTTACAATTTTATGATCTAAGCAAGTCACTTAACCTCTCTGAGTGTTACTTTATTTGTAAAATGGGATGCTTACAGAATCCAAGCTGCAAGGCTAGAGTCAAGATCAAATGAGATAACAAATATGGAAGAACTTTGCAAAGCTCTTGGGTAATGTTGTCATTTGTGATAGTAACTAGTGCTTTTCACCAGAAATTTCCAGCTCCTTGCTATCCAGCCATATGGTAGAATTGTACTGCCTTGCTCCCTTTGAAGTTAGGTATGGCCATGTGACTTACTTTGGGCAATGAAATGTGAGCCCAAGTGAACACATGTCCCTCCCAGGTGGAAGCTTTAAGAGCCTGTGTGCGATTCACTATTTCCCTTTCTCTACCATCGTGATGCCACCACCACTGCCCTATATTGAGCATAGAGCATGAACAAAAAATACATTTCTGTCGTATTAAGTCAGTGAGCTGTGGGGGTGTTGATGATTGCAGCATGATCTCTTAGCGCACTCTGACTAGGGTGTGCATCTGTAGTCCTAGCTGAGTACTTGTGTCATCAGGTTCTAGTTACGTTAATACTGGTATTGTTTGCGGCAGGTTAGAGTTGTTCACATCTTTGCTACGTTTCTTAACTTCACTTTTCCAAAACAGATGTTGTTGGCCTCAAACCACTCATGTCTTTTCTCTCATCTTTCTTGTCAGGTATTTAAGCTATTGCCAGGTCAAGAGTAGAACTTGAATTTTCTACTTCTATATTTCAAAATTAGCTTAACCGAAGGATAGATTTACAGGTCAGGACAAAACTTCTATCCAGATTTAGATCATAGCAATAGTTTAAAGAGCAGTTGGAAAATAACCAAAGATGAGTTACTTCGTTGTATATATTGCTTTGTTTTTTGTATATTTGTTTTATTAATCTATAGTTATTATAACAAAATTATACCTGCATCTTATTATTTTGGGCAAAGTGTACTCTTGCTGAGGTCTCAAATTCTTACTCCTTTTGACACACTTTACTGTCTTAGTGAGAGAGAATTGGACCCATTTTACCACAAGTGACCATGAGCCTCTGCTTGAGGTCCATGCAAGGAATGGCATTCTGAATGAGAGTACAGTACTTTTAAAACACTCAGGACAAAAAATCTTCTGGGATGGTGTCTACTATATTAAGTTTTTTTCTTCCATAAAGAAATAGCAAGGGTTCAATATAATATTCACGAACTCTGAGAATCTGAGCCGTAGATTAGAAAGAGGATTCAAATATACCCTGCTGAATACAGCTTTCTATAGGTTTATGTGAGTTAGGTGAATGAGGCCCCACTTTGTTCTTGGAAAAACTATTACCCCGTTCCTGGCCAGTATGATCCTGGACTCTGTTTGAAGGCTGATTGATGCCAGCACAGTAGGCAGTGACATGTGCCTTTTCAGTGCTGAGTCTCTTTAGACTACAGATGAAGCCGTGCTTTTGGAACATGTCCTACATGCTACACACCAGGTATTGAACTAGTCACTTTCAAATAAGTTATCTCCTTTAATCCTCTTGACAACCCTGAGTTTTAGCAACTCGTTTCTATAGATTAAACCAAAAACAAAAAACGGAGGTAAGTCCTGCCCTCCGCATTCAACTGTTAAGTTTCATGTGTCTTAGAAATTGGTTAGATGTGAATTAGATTGGTATAAGAAAGCAAACTTTTTAGTTTTTTTCAGCATCACAAAAGTGACCTATGTTCATAGAAAATCGAAAAATGGCCTAGAGCCAAAAGGAAAGGAACTATCCGTGATTCAATCGTATGTGGTCAACTGTCGATGCTTCGGCAAGCGGTCTGCTCCCTAAGCCCAAGTGTGTGCACCATGTGTGGAGGGAAGTGTGAGAGGGTACTGTTCCTCTTCCAGCTGTACTTGGAGAACTGAGTGTTTGGAGGATGAGGGGCAGGAGAATTAACTCAGTAAATAGACAGTTGTGAGGGAAGCTGAGCGGGGCTGGTGTCCCTGGTTACTGTCTCCTGTTGCCCTTTTCCACAGCTGACTGATGTCAATCAGCCACTAATCAAGGCTTGTGAAAGTTGGCTGACACAGCAGAGTAATAGCTCAGCCTACAAGCATGTTTACCAGGCTATAAAAATTCTACCAGCCTTTTCCATACTGGGCAAGTGTTAATGTCAGGCTGGATATGTTAGTGGGTGTGATGAACCACCCAGACAAGGACAGTGACGGTGCAGGCTTGCCATATAAGAAGCGAGAACACTGCACTTCTTTCTCCCCCAGATTTTCACTTTGGACATCCCACTGTTTCTGAAAGATTGTCCTCTGTGATTTACCCCTATTTAAATGATTCCGCATGTGACATACTCCACGTGTCATCACTATGACATGTTTTGTGGTTTTCCACCTGTAAACTAGTTTTTATTCTAGTTTGCTAGTTAGGTAAATCTCCACAGCCCATTTCCTTGGAATTTAGATATTTTAAAACATTTATACACCTGTGCGTTGCTCACAGTCCTCCTTGGCTGCATTTATGCAAGCTCTAAATGGCTATTTTATTTTCTTCCATCTGCTCTAGAGGATTCACCTCTTCAAGTACTTCATCATTCGAAGTCTCTTGTAACTTACCTAACATCTTTCTGAATAACTCTTTGCAAGAGTAAAACCCCAAGTTTACATTCAGTTTTGAGAAATCCGTAATAACCCACGGCAGTAGCACTTATGTAGCTCTTACTGTGGGCCAGGCACTGTTCTGTGTGTTCTTGTTGTTTAATCCTTACAACAACCCTATGAGTGGATAACTGCTGTTATCCCCATTTTACAGATGGGGAAACTGAGGCACTGAGAGTTTAAATGACTTGCCCAGATCATAAAGCTGGTAGTGACAGGGCTAGAATTCAAACCCAGGAAGTGTGACTCTAGGGCCTCTTGCCTTTACCCAATACAATATACCCATGCCTTACCCTTTTGTTTCAATTTTTCACTTCTTTCTAAACTCTTCTTTATAATCCGTGTGAGGTCTTTTTCAGTGTTTTGTTTATTTTGTTTAAGAGGACGCAACAAAGACAATGGTTTTGCTTCTGATACCACTCTTGAGTAAGAATGTGTAGGAAAAAGCACGGGAAGAGCCAGGAATCAAATAGATAATTTCTAATTCACAGTACCTTCTTCATTGGTAGCTGTCAAGAACTGTAGTAAGCTCATGCTTACAAGGGGGACCGGCTGCTTTCTGGCCAGCCTGAGTCAGAAGGTATCCTCCAGGATAGCCCTCTTCTTCTCAGGGGGTAACAGGGTAACTCAGCTTCAGGTCAAAGTAGTCAACCTCATGAGGGTCGAACAGGCAGGAAAATCTGATTGGAGGCCGTGGGGCCTGGCCAGGCGAGGGGCTCTAAGCACTCTGTGAAGAAAGAGAGACTGGTTATTAGAAAGCAGAGCTGGGAGAAGAGGTGCTGACTCCAGTCAGTGGAATCATGCAAGAATCAACAGCTTTCTTTCCTTGGTCAGTGAGTCTGGTAAAAACAGTATGGGGGCATTGTCTGACCTCCTCTAACTTCACAAGCGAAAGGAAAATCAAGATCAGCAACCCAAGGCTGATTACTATGAGGCAGAGGTCACACATACCTCTTCTCCCTACCATCTTTAATCAATTCTGTCCTTCCCATAGAACTCTCTGCTGGCTTTGATAATTCTTTGCAGTGGTCACACAGAACCAACAGTCAATACTCACGCTTATGGGGTTTATTAGGGAAGTAACAGGTTAACAGTTCAGGCTCAGGAACACTCAGGGTAAGGTTCTTCCAACAGGACAGCCTCTCCCCAGCCGTGCTCACAGGTATACCTCTGCCTGGCACTAGGCCTCTGTCCAAAGGCACCTTCTTGCTCCGTGGGCCAGGAAGCCCACTGCGCAGTCGCCTGCTGCTGGGTCTCTCCTCCTGGGTTCTCCTGTCACCCCTTCTCACCATCTTCAGGGTTACAGTTCACTCTGTCTCTCAGTTTCCTGCTGCCAGGAGCTTCTTAGGGCAGGGATCCCAGGTCCAAAGGAGGTACTGGCTCCTGGCTGTTCCTCATTGGTGGTAGTAGAGTCTTCTCTTTCCCGCCTCTGGGGTGGCTCATTTCAAACCCAGCGGGATGGCAAAACTGACCAATCCCCTTGGTGGGCCACAAGTACCCTATCACACAGTCCTGTCCAGTCACTTGGATGAGAGTTACGAGACCATGGCTTGAAAATAATCCATCACACCGCTGTCTGGGTGTGAGACCGCGAGAACATGTGTGCGTTTCCAGTTCTCAAACCACGTTGACATCTGAAGGGTTAGACTTGGGTCTAAAGCAAACTCCTGTTTTCATTCTAGGTTGTTCCTACAGTGTCAGCAAATAAGAATACATTTTCCTTAATGTTTTAGTATCCTTTCACTTCCATTATCCAAACCCCTGGCACTTGTGGAGGAGACTGGTAGGCACTGACCCAGCCTTGCAGCGCCTGTGAACCCTAGAACCAAAGAAAAGAATGAGCAGCTTTGCCTTAGGTGGTAATGAGCATTCACCAGCCTAAATGGGGTTCCAAACCAAATTGTCTTTCCAGATTCCCTCCATATTTATGATATTGTACAAAGGACCTCTGTTTGAAACCTGAAGCTTAAACAGATAAGTGTACCTCCATATATGATATACTGAATGGCCTGGCATCTAAATCTACATTCAGATATTCTTTGACTTTGAAATGCCAAGAACACTCCATCTTTTTTAGAGCTGGAATTGAATTTAGAAAGCATCCTGGTCCAGCTCCCTTGTTATGTAAACGAGAAAACAAAGGTCTAGAGGGGTTAAGAGATTTGCACAAGTTCTCATAGACAGTCATCAGAGCTAGACTCTGATCTTTGGCCTATTGGGCCCCATGTTCTCTTCTACTTCACGTCCAACTTGTGTATTGAAGGAGGGAGCAAATGTTAGAATGTTTGAAGGTTGGCAGATGCCAATTCTAGAATTTTTCTTTTTTACCCTATACTGTAGTTTAACATAACTTGCTTAACTGTGAACAAAATCAGATTTCAAGGTTAATCTCTGAGTTACCCAACCCCCCTCCCTGCATGTCTTAATAGCCATTTAAAAAAAAAAAAAAACCATACCAAACCCATGGCCATCAAGTCGATTCTGACTCATAGAGACCCTATAGGACAGAGCAGAACTGCCCCATAGGGTTCCCAAGGCGTGCCTGGCGGATTCGAACTGCCGACCTTTTGGTTAGCAACCGAACTTTTTTTTTTCTTTTTATATTTGTATTGTCCTTTAAGTGGAAGTTTACAAATCAAGTCAATCTCTCATACAAAACCTTATATATATTTTGCTATATACTTCTAGTTGCTCTCCCCCAACGAGACAGCACATTCCTTCTCTCCACCCTGTGTTTCCGTGTCCATTTAGCCAGCTTTTGTCCCTCTCGGCCTTCACATCTCCCCTCCAAACAGAAGCTGCACACATAGTCTCCTGTGTCTAATTGATCCAAGAAACCCACTCCTCACCAGTATCATTTTCTGTCTTATAGTCCAGTCCAATCCCTGTATGAAGACTTGGCTTTGGGAATGGTTCCTGTCTTGGGCTAACAGAAGGTCTGGGGACCATGACCTCCGGGGTCCTTCTAGCCTCGGTCAGACCATTAAGTCTGGTCTTTTTACAAGAATTTGGGGTCTGTGTCCCGTGTTCTCCTGCTCCTTCACGGATTTTCGGTTGTGCTCCCTTTCATGGCAGTCATCACTTATAGCTGGGCATCATCTACTTCTTCTGGTCTCAGGCTGATGTAGTCTCTGATTTATGTGGCCCATTCTGACTCTTGGACTCATACTTACCTTGTATCTTTGGTGTTCTTCATTCTTCTTTGTTCCATGTGGGTTGAAACCAATTGTAGCATCTTAGATGGCTGTTTGCTAGCATTAAAGACCCCAGAGGCCACTCTCCAGAATGGGTTGCAGAATGTTTTCTTAATAGCTTTAATTATGCCAATTGACCTAGATGTCTCCTGAAATCATGGTCCCTAAACCCCACCCCTGCTACGCTAGCCTTCGAAGCATTCAGTTTATTCAGGAAACTTCTTTGCTTTTGGTTTAGTCCAGTTGTGTTGACCTCTCCTGTATTGTGTGTTGTTCTTCCCTTCAGCCATATTAGTTTCTTGTCTACTATCTAAGTAGTGAATACCCCTATCCCTCCCTCTCTCCCTCCCCCGTCTCGTAACCATCAAAGAATATTTTCTTCTCTGTTTAAACTATTTCTTGAGTTCTTATAATAGTGGTCTCATACAATATTAGTCCTTTTGCAGCTGACTAATTTCACTCAGCATAATGCCGTCCAGATTCTTCCATGTTACTAAATGTTTCACAGATTCATTGTTGTTCTTTATTGATGCATAGTATTCCATTGTATGAATATACCGTTGTTTATCCATTCATCCTTTGATGGGCACCTTGGTTACTTCATTCTTTTTGCTATTGTAAACAGTGCTTCAGTGAACATGGGTATGCATATATCTGTTCGTGTGATAGCTCTTACTTCTCTAGGATATATTCCAAGGAGTGGGATTGCTGGATTGTATGGTAGTTCTATTTCTAGCTTTTTAAGGAAGCGCCAAATTGATTTCCAAAGTGGCTGTACCATTTTACCTTCCCACCAGCAGTGTATAAGTATTCCAGTCTCTCCACAGCCTCTCCAACATTTATTATTTTGTTTTTGTTGGATTGATGCCAGCCTTGTTGGAGTGAGATGGAATCTCATTGTAGTTTTGATTTGCATTTCTTTAATGGCTAATGATCATGAGCATTTCCTCATGTATCTGTTAGCTGCCTGAATGTCTTCTTTAGTGAAGTGTCTGTTCATATCCTTTGCCCATTTTTTAATTGCAGCTGAATTCATAACCACTATGCCACCAGGGTTTCCTCACATCCATTTAAACAGGTGTAATATCTGGAGTTTTAGACTGAAAAGAAACCATATTCTAGCATGATTGGCATTTACTTACTGTTAAAAAAAAAAATCTAATAGCTACACCCAGCATTGTGGCTTGGAGAGCGTGATAAGTTTCCTCAACATCTAATTAACACACTAGACTTGAACTACCTGGGTAATTAACTTTTGTTTGCATTTAGTTAGTGTCACTCTTTTAACATTTAAATACCAGCTTTAGCAGGAAGCTGAGATTTTTGTGAAAACTGAAGCAATGAAAGGGAAGTGCGCCAAAAAGCTGTAATGTGGCTTTAACTATAGATTTTAGGTCTTTGTCTTGGGAAAAGAAATTTCAGGAAGGTAGATGGGAAGAGGACTCCCACTGGTAACTCTTCTGCCATCAGAAACTAGACAAAGCCTAGTTTCCATACTGAGTTCCTAGAAGCCACCAAGCCCTAGGACTCATTCCGGTGAGTTTGAACACTGCTCCTTCAGGCATTGTCGTTTGTTGTTGTTAGCTGTCAAGTTGGCCCCCAACTCAAGGCAACCCCATGCACAGTGGAACCCAACGCTGCCCGGTCCTGTGCCATCCCCATGATAGTTTGCCGCTCAGACTGTTGTGGTCCATAGAGTTTTCATTAGCTGATTTTCGGAAGTAGATCTCTAGGCCTTTCTTTCTAGTCCATTTTAGTCTAAAAGTTCTGCTGAAACCTGTTCAGTGTTATAGTATCATGCAGGCCTCCATTGACAGACAGGTGGTGGCTGTGCCTGAGGTGCGTTGACCAGGAATCAAATGTGGGCCATAGGTTAAGAATATTTTAGGCCTGGACCCAGGGCCTAGGCCCTTCTATCTAGGGTGTGGCTGGGCTGGCCACCTCTGACTACTACATTTCAGAGCTTTCCATTTATAGAAAAACCGATAGCACTTCTTCAGGGTACATTAAACCGGTTGACCATGCTGTCACTGCTAACCTGGCTGTGTCTTCAAACCCCTGTTGACTTTGAGGACCCAACTGTTTGCTCTTTGCAAATCATTTAGGCCAGCCATCCCACCCCACTTCTTATCTGTCTGGACCATCCTATGCCAAGTCCTCATCCTTATGTAATTTTGTATAACTCTATGGAAGATTTGATGAGCTATGGCTCGTGTTAAGCAGGGCACCTGACATTAACAGTCACCTGAGCCCCTATAATGACCTTCTCATTTGGCCTTTGTGTTTTCACACTCTCCTCCCCCCAGCTATTTTCTACATAAAAGCCAATATGATGTTTTTAAAAAAGAAAATCATATCATGTCTTCTCCTTGCTTAAAATCTTCTGGCAGCTTCTCAATTTTGGCACTTTGAATAAAATCCAAGCTTCTTCCCCAGGCCTGCATAACCGACATCATCTGGTCTCTGCCTGCATCTCGGATGTCACTTTGTACCAGTTTTTCCCTTCTGATTCAATCACACTGACCTTTTTTTTTTTTTTTTTAAAACACTTAAAGCACCTGCTGACGTTGGGACTTTTGTACAAGCTGTTTCCTCTTCCTGGAATGCTTGTCCACTGATCACATGGCTGCCTCTTCACCATTCAGATGTCAGCTTCCTGTGCTTGCTTAACAGCCAGGTTAGCAGAGGCATACTGGAACCTTCCTGTCTAAAGTAGCCACGCGGTCACTCTTGCTGCATTCTCCGTATCTTAATCCTCTGCCTATCACCAATCACCATCCGATGTTTTCTTGCTTATTTACTTGTTGGTTCATTCTCTCTCTACTCTCATTAGAAAATGAGTTTCATGAAGGCAGGAACCTCCCATGTCCTGTTCTCTGCTGTTTCCCTAGTGCCTAGAATAGTGCCTGGAACATAGTAGGTGTTCACCTAATATTTATTGAATGCATGAATGACACATAGTAAGTGCTAGATAAATGTTGGCACTTATCATTATTAATTATATTTGAGAAAAACAAAAACGTGAAACTTTAGTATAAGTGGTCCTGTTTCTACACAGTGATATGTTCAAAGAAACAGCTCTCCAGCAGAAAAATATGATTGAAAGCAACTAAAATCTTTAGTCCTTCAAGAAGATGCTCAAGGTGGGAGGGTATATTTCTCATCTAATACAAATTTGTTAAAATCTTGTCTTGCCGTCTCTGCTATTTGCAGTGTCCAGCCCACACATGGCAGCTGTTCTGCCAAGTGTATCTTCCTGTTTCCCTCCCAGCTCGCAACCACAGAACTTTGCTCTAAACCTATAGCCTCCCTGAGGGCCTTCAGATTCTGCTGTTAATCTTTTTTTTTTTTTTTTTGACCCATTTTCTGAAACAATATAACAAAAGATGAGAAATCAAACAGGCACACTTGTAACCTGGATTGGGATTAAGGGTGATAGAAGTAATTTTGGGAATTGTTGTTAGCTGCCCTCGAGTCAGGCCCCTAACTCATTAGGACCCCATGCACAAGGGGATCGGACCATTGCAATCAGTAGGGTTTTCATTGGCAAGCGGAACACCAGGCCTTTCTTCCTAGTCTGTCTTATTCTGGAAGCTCCACTGAAACCTGAATCAGCAAGATACAAGGCTGCACTTAAGGTGTACTGGTTGGGAATTGAACCCAGGTCTCCCACATGGAAGGCAAGAATTATACCACTGCCCTCGTAAGGAATACTCATAGGGTAACAGTCTTTGTTCCTGCTGCACATACAGCAAAAAAGGGAAACTGAATAAAGATTTTGGTGACTCTAAACTAAATGGGAAGCAACAAATCCTAGAAGCGTTTCCAAATATACAGAAAGTACCCCATTGCCATCAGTTCAATTCGGACTCATAGTGCCTCTGTAGGACAGAGTAGAACTGCCCCCTTAGGGTTTCCAAGGCTCGAAATCTTCATGAGAGCGGACTGCCACATCTTTCTCCCACGAAGCAGCTGGTGGGCTCAAACTGCCAACCTTCCAGTTAGCAGCCAAGTGCTTAACCACTGAACCACCAGGGCTCCTATACAGAAAGTAGATCTCTTAATTCTTGGTATCATGCTACAAAGCTTTGTACCCAGGACAGAAAGAGATCTCCATACTATCACCAAACTCGTGCATTAAAATCGTGCCTTTACTCCATAGGCCCTCACTTTAGAACCTCCCTGACTCTTACTAAATGTAGTTATTAACATGCTTTTTTTCCCCTGCAACTACCGTGGATTTAGAAGCCAAGCCTAAAAGGGAAGGTTTGAGTGGTGCAAATGGTTAACACACTCGGCTGCTAACTAAAAGATTGGAGGTCTGAGTCCACCCAGAGGCACCTTGGAAGAAAGGCCTGGCAATCTGCTTCCAAAAAAATCAGCCACTGGAAACCCTGTGGAGCACAGTTCTACCCTGACACACTTGAGATCACCATAAGTTAGTGTTGACTCGACAGCAACTGGTTTACTGTTAGAAGGCAAACAGAGAAAAGAATGTGGTACCAGACTGTCTGATGTAAGCAGACCAAGATAAAGAATGGTCTCATTTTTTAACTGTGACTCTGATTCCTCAAGTGGGAGTCAGGTCAAAGGCCAGAGAAGATTCCAGTCAGGTCTGATCCCTGAATTGTTTCTCCAGACGGTTCTAGAGCCGTCAGTGTTTTTGTGTTAGATTCCCTTATATCCAGCACACATGTGCAAGACAGACTTTCAAGATTATGGGATGTTGTGTGGGGGAAGCAAGGCTTTATGCTGCAAAAGCACCAGGTCTGCCAAAGAATCTTTCCTGAGCCCTTGGCTTCATTAGCACACTGCTCCAACCTGCTGACCTTAGCTGACTCATCAGGTTGTAAGAGGTGCTGGGAATAGAAATTATTTCCCTTGGGGATCCTGGCTGTATAATAGCTATCATTTGTATGCAGTTAAATGATTTGCAGAGTAGCATGGCTCAGCGTGCCCAGCTCCATTCGCTCCATTTATTTCTGGCAGCCCACGAAACAGTTTGCTGGGAATGTGGTTTCCAAAAGGTGATGTGGCCATTGTAATAACATCTGGGGCTAGGGTTGTTCTTCTGCCTCTTACAGGTTTAGGTGGAAGATGTGCATTCAGGAAACCCAGGTCCATTCCCTGCTTTCCAATCGCATACCTCTCAGTTCTTCCTTGTTTGTACCTGCCACAGCCTTGAACTTCTCAGCTGCCATCCCCCAGAGAGTACCAAGGAAAAGAGCTGGACATAAATATGCATGAGGGAAAGAGAGACTCAGAAGACAGAGGTCAGGGAACTCTTTCTGAGATGGACTACTGGCTTCATGCCTGGGTTTCCTTTGCCTCTCGCCCACTCCCTTAGAGTAAATTGACATATGATGTATCACTATGAGTTGGAATCGACTTGATGGCAACGGGTTTGGCTTTGGTTTTATTCCCCATCTAGCTGGGATGAGGTGAGGATAATGTGGAAAGCAACAGCTGAGAGAGGTGTGGAAACCAGACACGATTCTCTGGGACAGCACAGTGTTTCCCAGCCCGACTTACACTGCTGACAGGTAAATTGCCCAAATATTCCTCACATACCCCAGGAGACAGGGAGAGTGGAATGGAGAGAGCAGAGAATTATGTGGTGATCGCTGTCATGGTTAACAGTGAAGGGGCAGAGGAAGGAGAGGCTGTACCTGTTTGCTCAAGCCGGGCAATTGGGAACCTTACCCTGGAGACAGTGATTTCAGGGCCCACACTGCCACCTCTCATCCCTCAAACCTTTCCATACCAGAAAAATCAGATTTAAATGAACAACAGCTGCAGCCTTGAAGGCTGTAGAGAGAGGGAGGCGTTTCATCCCCATGCCTCACTAGGGGTAGGAAGGATGATGTTTAGCGGCCTGCATGTACAAGTCTTTGGGTATTTTTGCTAAAAGGTGAAGCTTCCTCTTTTACCCTCATCTTTCTCCTTCTGAGTCAAAATCAGTTCTGGTCACAGGGCTTCCCAAAGCTCAGGCCTCTGGCAAAGGCCCCAGTTGGTCCTGCCTCGGGGATTCATTCTCATGACAGCCACATGGCTCAGTGTCAGGTTCCTGATTGTCAGTGTTCTCGCTACTCCAGGTTAGGATCTTGCCAATTTCTGGCTACTCTTTCATCTTCGCACTTCCAACCACAGATGCACAGCTTGATTTACTATCTCTTCGTAACCTTCTTTTCCCTTTCTTTAAAATAGAGCTGGTGTTTTAAATCAGACTAATTTATAGAGTTGTGGTAACCATCTTTATGCTCCTACCTTTGCATAGACTCTATTTTGTGCCTTTTCCTACTGTCTGGCAAGACTAATTTTATTAATTCTCACCATTTCAGCAGACAAGACCAAGCGTCAAGTCACAGCAGGATTGATGGGAGCCAGGATTCCTCCCTGACTTGACCTAATACCATAAAGAATTCCTTGGCCCCTCTAAAAGCTAACTCTCTAGGTAATGGAGCGTTTACCAATGCCTTAACACAGTCCTTGGCTCAGCCTGTTTCTTGAGCCTTGTATGGAATTCCTAACACCTTGAGCAAGTGAGAATCCCTGAGCGGAACAGGGCAGACCCTGTAGTCTGTAATTGGTAGGAATGAATGAAAAGCTTAGTATTAGAGTTTAATTGGCCAGCAGGAGGCAGTGTGATACAGTGGAAGGAACACTGTACTTGTAACCAGAGGTTCTGAGTTGGGAAGCATCCCCACTCTGCCAGCTTACTGGCCGTGTGACATGGTCAAGACACTTAACCTGATATGGTCCACGTGTTAATGACTACTGTGTACCAGGCACTGTGCTTGGCATTGTTGATACAGAGATAAGTGTGACAAGGTCTTGCAGTTAAATGTGACAACCCTGGCTATTTTAAGGGGGTTTTGTGAGCCTCAAATGAGATAATGAAAATTGCTTCTCATGTGAACTTTAAATGCTCACAATACAAGATATTATTTTGCTGAAAATGATATTAAAAACCCATTGCTGCCAAGTCAATTCCAACTCATAGTGACCCAATAGGACAGAGTAGAACTGCCCCATAGTGCTTCCAAGGCTGTAAATCCTTACAGAAGCAGACTGTCACATCATTCTCCCTCAGAGCAGCTGGTGAGTTCAAACCACCAACCTTTCGGTTAGCAACCAAGCACTTAACCACTGCACCACCAGGATCCTCTCTTTATATATACCCATTGCCATCTAGTCAGTTCTGATTCATAGCAGCCCTATATCTAGGACCCTGTGTATCTTAAAGTCCACATGGGAGCACATTAGCGTTCTATACTGGTACTGAAGAAGTAACCAAGCAGCAGAGCAGAGTGGCTAGAAGGAGCGGCTTGAGGACAGGGTTTAGATCACCCTTTCGTGGAAAGGGATGAAGGCTTGTTTGCTCTTTTGGAGCCCGCAGTCCTCCTGAGTGACTCAAAAATACCAAGGGGAGATTAAAACTGGGCTGATTAAACTGCAGTATGCGTTGGAGAGTTCACAGTTACTGAGAAGAGCATTTTACAAGCATTTACTGTAAGGAGAGTTTACAAATCAGTAAAAGGACTGTCTCATTAAAAATTCTTCATGCCATGTTATTAACTGAAGAAAGCAAAGTACAATATGATCTCATTTTTTGGAAAAGAATAATGTTTTCAGATGTGTATAGGGTCGCTATGAGTTGAAATCTACTAGACGGCAGCGGGTTTAGTTTTTTGGTTTGAGTTATAGAATATTAACAGTGGTTATTATTGGGTGAAATGCTTCTGGGCTCATCTTTGGACTTTTTTTTTCCCAAGCTTGTTTTGTTTTGTACTCATAAAAATAATTATTATAAACAAAAGCCTATAATTTTATCTGTACAGAGGCACAGGAAGGTTAAGTAATTGGCCCCAGTGACAGAACTGGGATTTGAACAGAGACAGTTTAGTTCCAGAGCCAACCCCTTAACCACCCCTTAGCCATCGCCGTTGGAAGCACTAAACACACCTATAATAAAGTATAATTGTTCCTAGATTACAGGTATATTCAAAATGCCATAGAGGAAAAATGGTTCTATAGGGACATAAAAGGAGCCCTAGGAGCACAATGGTTAAACACTTGGCTGCTAACCGAAAAGTTGATGGTTTGAACACACCCAGGGGCTCCTCAGGAGAAAGACGTGGTGATCTACTCCTGTAAAGATTAAAAAATTACAGCCTAGAAAATCCTACGGGTCAGTTCTACTCTGTCACGTGAGGTTGCTATGAGTAGGAATCAACTCATGGCACCCAATAACGACAACAGAGACGTAAAAGAAGGATAGTTAATTTTAATTAATTTTAAGGATAGTTAGTTAATTTTGTGTTCTGCCTGCCTGCCATACCCCGGGCAAAATTAGATTTGCACTGAGGTGGATTTCAGAGTATGAGCTGGAAGTCAGGTGCACTGTGGGCTAGGTATTAAGGTAAAAGTTACCTCAGATGAGGGCCCAGATCTTCTAAAGCAGGAGACGTGGTGGCACTTGGAAACTGGGAGAGTGGTAGGAGACGTAACTGCCAAGGAAAGTGGAAGCAGATTCTAGAGTAAGTCACACTAAAGGGTATTATCAGAATCATCGTTGCCCATGGAAACTCCAGGTTTATGGAAACAACCAGGCAGTACTCCAGATGAAAATTATCACTCTAAACAGCCTCCATCTTGGCTCCAGTTGTTGCTCTACCTAGGAAGCATGTTTCTAGTTCAGTTTCCCCTGAGATGTCTTGCAGACTCTTAGGATTTGGAAAAGGCAATTATCTGTCAAATACCAGATGGCTGTGTAGATTAGCCCCAGTGAGTAAAAACACAGTGATGGGAACAAAAGATGGTGATTAGCTGGTTGAATAACAACAGGCCATCTAAGTGCAGATGTACAGGAAACAAGGGTGGGATCAGATACTAAGGTTTTTATTTTCCTGAGTTCATTAACAATGCATTCGTTATTTCAATACTGCACTGATGTTAACAGGAGGGGGATATGGAGAGAGGGCTAACTTTTATACCAGAGCATTTTCATTTTAATTAAAACAACACTTTTCTTAAAAATTTATGGTAATAAAAAAAAAACAACACTTTTCTTAAAAATTTATGGTAATAGATAATGTTATTTTCTGTCCAGTTGTAAAGAATGGTAATGTGTTCTTCTTAGGAGAGTTTTTTTTTTTTTTTTAAGAAGTATAAACTAGGCATTTTAGCTCAGTTTATATTAACTGCTATGGAAAAACTGTTCATGTATACATACACGGGACTATGTTATATAAAAAAAGAAAAGGAAAGACAGTTGAGGCCGCAGCCACCGAAATATTTTAGGCCACCATTCCATTTCTGCTCAACAGAAAAAAAAAGTACTAAATTGAAAGTTTCTAAAATGCTGCCTGTTGAAAACCCTGCTACAGACCCGGAATCTCCTACTCTCAACTAACGAAGGCGTAGGTGGGGAGAGAAGGGACCACAGATAATTTAAAGCATGGTTAAACCAAACCTAGTCAAAATGTAGTACAGAAATTTTAATTATAAATATATTTAGTTAAAAAAAATTGGATATTCAGAAACACATTTTTTGTTGTTGTTAGGTGCCATTCAGTTGGTTCTGACTCACAGCAACCCTGTCTATAACAGAACGACACGGTGCCCAGTCCTGCACCATCCTCATTGTTGCAGCCACTGAGTCAATCCATCTAGTTGAGGGTCTTCATCTTTTTCACTGACTCTCTCCTTCACCAAGCATGATGTCCTTTTCCAGGGGCTGGTCCCTTCTGATAACATGTTCAAAGTATATGAGATGAAGTCTCGCCATCCTTGCTTCTAAGGAGCATTCTGGTTGTACTTCTTCCAAGACAGATTTGTTCATTCCTTGGCAGTCCATATATATTCAATATTCTTTGACACCATAATTCAAAGGTGTCAATTCTTCTTCAGCAGAAACACATTACTATTCTACCACTGTCTTCCGAAAACATACATAATTTAGGTATTAATGGTGTCTGAGCACTAAACATCATTTTACTTTCTCCACAAAGAAATGGTCAAAATGTTAAAGTCACAGAATTTTAAAAAGGTCAAATGCTTTGAAAATATACTATTATTTTTTTAATGAAGAAACAGAGATGTCTCCAAGATATGGTAAGACTTCATATCTATTAAAAGATATGAATTCTATTAGTTAATATATATTTCCAATAGCAAATGCCTTGAAAGGTCTAAATATTCTCGTTCAGTTTGACGGCTGCATGATCTGTGCATGCCTTATGAGTGTGGCTGATCTGCACACAGATTGATCCACCGCAGGTAAAGCAGCAGCTGAGCATCCTGCCACCCCGGCCATGTCCCTGACGTTTAGGCGTTGGTGAAGATTAGCAGTAGGTGTTGTTAGCAAGATGCAGCTCTGTGATGAGCTGGTCATGAGTTGATATTTTTCATTATTTTATTTACTCGTTTGTGAGTCTGAGATCATTGTCTCTGGCTAAGTCTTCTCTCTGACATTTAGGGGATTCACCACCAGATAGATGGTGATAGCTGGCTTTCCGTGAATCTGTGCCTCCCACGTTGTAGTTTGCCCAGATTCAGTAAGTGCACAAAAGCAGTTAGCAAGGCTACAGGATAAACAGATAAGCGTGATGTGCCTTTAAGTGTATTAATTTTACTTGAGGATGCTGGAGGCAAAATAGTGTAAACAAGTTTTAGTGATGGTAAATAATTGTAAAATTATTTTTATATGAAAATGATATATACGCATTATAGAATATAAAGCAAAATATGCATGGCTTTTAAAGATGAAACAGAAGACTTTAGGAAATTTTCTGCTTAGAGAGGCCACTTTCTCCTGCATGTTGAGACTCTAGAATGTGACCTTGGAGTGTGGGGTATGCATATTAGTCTACTCTCATCTTCTTTCAGGAGTTCTTTTGTGAAAAATTTGGTGAAGCACTGCTCAGTGGTATCAAGAAAAACAGCATAAATTTTGGTTGAATAGATGTCCATTCAGTTACACTTATGAAGAGATTCTGTTCAGTTACAATTTTTCCTAAAAAGTATAACTCAGCTGAGCATAAACAGTAAATCACTAATTATCCTATTTACAAAGATTCAACATTTAGAGAATAGTTTGAGTAAATAACAAATGGCCAGATTCCCACAATTTCCTGATAGAGAACCATCAGTTCTTTCTATCCCTTAGTGACACAAATGGTTAACCAGTCTGCTGCTCATTGAAAGACTGGTGGCAGGAATCCACCCAGACATGCCTTAGAAGAGAGGCCTACCAATCTACTTCCAAAAGATCACCCAAAAAAAAAAAACCCATTGTCATAAAAAAAAAAAAAAAAAATTGTCATAGTGACCCTATAATACAGAGTAGAACTGCCCTGTAGGGTTTCCAAGAAGTCCCTGGTGGATTCAAACTGCCGACCTTTTGGTTAACAGCCATAGCTCTTAACCACCACACCACCAGGGTTTCCAAGCAATTAAAAACCCTGTGGAGCACTGTTCTACTCTGAAACATGTGGGGTGCCATGAGTCAGAATTGACTTGACAACAACTGTTTAACTGGTTATAATCTCATTTACCCCTTTTAAAGTTGGAAGTTTTCATGATTTAGACATGCCTCCCTGGAATCTTGCTGCTAAAGATTCTCCAGACTTTTTTTGGGTGTGTCTTTTAGGTGAAAGTTTACACGTCAGGTTAATTTCTCTTACAAAAATGTATACATATATTGTTATGTGACCCTAGTTGTAATCCCTGTAATGTGACAGCACACTTCCACTTTGCACCCCAGGTTTCCAGTATCCATTCAGCCAGCTCCTATCACTTTCTGCCTTCTCATCCTGCCTCCAGACAGGAGCTGCCCATTTAGTCTAATGTATCTACTTGAGCTAAGAAGCGCCCTCATTATGAGTGTTATTTTATGTTTTATAGCCCAGTCTAATCTTTGTCTGAAGAGTTGGCCTCAGGAATGACTTTAGTTCTAGGTCACTAGAGAGTCCAGGGGCCATGTCTTCTGGGGTTCCTCTAGTCATAGTCAGACCATTAAGTCTTGTTTTTTTTCAACATGAATTTGAGTTCCGTACCCCACTTTTCTCCTGTTCCATCAGGGACTCTTTGTTGTGTTCCCTGTCAGGGCCGTAATTGGTGGTAGCCAGGCACTATCTAGTTCTTCTGGTTTCAGGCTGATGGAGTCTCTGGTTTATGTGTCTCTAGAGCTAATATTTTCTTTGTGTCTTTGGTGTTCTTCATTCTCCTTTGCTCCAGGTGGGTTGGGACCAATTGATGCATATTAGATGGCCCACTCGCAAGCTTTTAAGACCCCAAACGCCACTCACCAAAGTGACATGCAGAATATTTTCTTAATAAACTTTGTTATGCCTGCTGACCTAGATATTCCCTGAAACCATGAGCCCCAGGCCCCTACCCCTTCTACTCTGTCCGTTGAAGTGTTTGATTTTGTTCAGGAAACTTCTTAGCTTTTGGGTTAGTCTAGTTGTGCTGACTTCCCCCATATTGTGCGTTGTCCTTCCCTTCACCTAAGATAATTCTTGTCTACTATCTAGTAGAATAGTTTGAATAAATAATAAATGGCTAGATTCCCACAATTTCCTAATAGAGAACCATCAGTTCCTTCTATCTCATGTGTATGTCAGTTTGTCGTACTATGGTAGCTTGAGTGTTCTGTGATGCTGGCCGCCATGCCACTGGTATTCAGATACCAGCAGGGTCACCCATGGTGACAGGTTTCAACTGAGCTTTTAGACTAAGACAAACTAGGAAGAAGGACCTGGTACTCTACTTCTGAAAAGAAGTAGCCAGTGAAAACCTTAAATGAATAGCAGCGGAACATTATCTGATATAATGCCGAGAGAGGAGCCCACCAGGTTTGAAGGCAATCAAAAGACGGCTGGGGAAGAGCTGCCTCTTCAGAGGAGTTGTTAGGTGCTGTCGAGTCAGTTCCGACTCATAGTGACCCTGTATACCACAGAACGAAACAGTGCCCGGTCCTGCACCATGCTCACCATCGTTGTTATGTTTGAGCTTATTGTCCTCAAAGTAAAGTCAACCTTAATGACATGGCCGGAGTCAAGCTTTCAGGCCCTTAATTTGCTGATGTAACACAACTAAAAATGAGAAGAAACACTGCAAACATCCATTTAATAATCAAAACGTGGAATGTATGAAGTGTGAATCTAGGAAAATTGGAAATCATCAAAAATGGAACGCTTAAACATCGATATCCTAGGCATTAGCGAGCTGAAATGGACTGGCACTGGCCATTTTGAATCAGACAGTCGTGTGGTCTACTGTGCCAGGAATGACAACTTGAAGAGGAATGACTTTGCATTCATCATCAAAAAAAGCATTTCAAGATCTGTCCTGAAGTACAATGCTGTCAGTGATAGGATAATATCCATATGCCAACAAGGAAGACTAGTTAATACGACTGTTATTCAAATTTACACACCAACCACAAAGGCCACAGATGAAGAAATTGAAGATTTTTACCAGCTTCTGCAGTCTGAAATCGATTGAACATGCAATCAGGATGCATTGATAATTACTGGTGATTGAAATGCGAAGTTGAAAACAAAGAAGAAGGATTGGTGGTTGGAAAACATGGCCTTGGCGATAGAAACAATACTGAAGATTGTGTGATAGAATTTTGCAAGACCAACAATTTCTTCAATGAAAATACCTTTTTTCACCAACATAAATGGCGACTATACACGTGGACCTCTCCAGATAGAATACGCAAGAATCAAATAGACCACATCCGTGGAAAGAGACGATGGAAAAGTTCGATATCAACAATCAGAACGAGGCCAGGAACTGACTGTGGAACAGACCATCAATTGCTCATATACAGGTTCAAGTTGAAATGGAAGAAAATTAGAGCAAGTCCACGCGAGCCAAAGTGTGACCTTGAGTATATCCCACCTGAATTTAGAGGCCATCTCAAGAATAGATTTGATGCGTTAAACACTAATGACCAAAGACCAGATGAGTTGTGGAATGACATCTAGGACATCATTCATGAAGAAAGCAAGAGATCGTTAAAAAGACAGGAAAGAAAGAAAAGACCAAAATGGATGTCTGAAGAGACTCTGAAACTTGCTCATGAATGTCAAGTAGCTAAAGCAAAGGGAAGAAATGAAGAAGTAAAAGAACTGAACAGAAGATTTCAGAGGGCGGCTGGAGATGCCAGTGTATTAGGATGACATGTGCAAAGACCTAGAGATAAAAAAAACCAAAAGGGAAGAACACACTGTGAAGCTGAAAGAACTGAAGAAAAAATTGAAGCCTCGAGTTGCAATAGTGAAGGAATCTACGGGAAGAATATTAAACGATGCAGGAAGCATCAAAAGAAGATGGAAGGAATACACAGAGTCATTATACCAAAAAGAATTCATTGATGGTCAATCATTTCAACAGGTAGTGTATGATCAGGAACCAATGGTACTGAAGGAAGAAGTCCAGGCTGCACTGAGGGTACTGGCAAAAACAAAGGCTCCAGGAATTAACAGAATATCAGTTGAGATGTTTCAGGTAATGGATGCAGCAACACTGGACATGCTCACTCATCTATGCCAAGAAATTTGGAAGACAGCTACCTGGCCACCCGCGTGGAAAAAAAAAAAAAAGAGATCCATATTTATGCCTATTCCCAAGAAAGGTAATCCCACCAAATGAGGAAATTATTGAACAATATCATTAATATCACTTTCAAGTAAAGTTTTGCTGAAGATCATTCAAAAGCGGCTGCAGCAGTATATCGACAGGGAACTGCCAGAAATTCAGGCCTGATTCAGAAGAGGACGTGGAACCAACAATATCATTGTTGATGTCAGATGAATCTTGGCTCAAAGCAGAGACTACCAGAAAGATGTTTACATGTGTTTTATTGACTATGCAAAGGCATTCAACTATGTGGATCATACCAAATTATGGATAATGTTGTGAAGAATGGGAATTCCAGAATACTTAATTGTGCTCATAAGGAACCTGTACATAGATCAAGAGGCAGTCATTCGAACAGAACAAGAGGATACCGTGTGGTTTAAAGTCAGGAAAGGTATATGTCAGGTTGTATCCTTTCACATACCTATTTAATCTGTGTGCTGAGCAAATAATCCAAGAAGCTGGGTTTACAAAGAACAGGGCATCAGAATTGGTGGAAGACTCATTAACAACTTGCGTTATGCAGGTGACACAACCTTGCTTGCTGAAAGTGAAGAGGACTTGAAGCACTTACTGATGAAGATCAAAGACCACAGCCTTCAGTATGGATTACACCTCAACATAAAACAAACATCATCACAACTGGACCAATAAGGAACATCATGATAAATGGAGAAAAGATTGAAGTTGTCAAGGATTTCATTTTACCTGGATCCACAACCAACACCCATGGAAGCAGCAGTCAGGAAATCAAAAGACACACTGCACTGGGCAAATCTGCTGCAAAAGACCTCTTTAAAGTGTTGAAAAGCAAAGATGTCACCTTGAAGACTAAGGTGCGCCTGACCCAGCCATGGCGTTTTCAATCACATCGTATGCATGTGAATGCTGGCCAGTGAATAAGGAAGATGGAAGAAGAATTGAGGCTTTGAATTGCGGTGTTGGTGAAGAATATTCAATATGCTGTGTACTGCCAAAATTTTGAACAAACAAATCTGTCTTGGAAGAGGTACAACCAGAATGTTCCTTAGAAGCTAGGATGGCGAGACTGCGTCTTCTATACTTAGGATATGTTGTCAGGAGAGATTAGTCCCTGGAGAAGGATATCATGCTTGGTAAAGTACAGAGTCAGCAAAATAGAGGAAGACCCTCAAAAAGATGGATTGAAACAGTGGCTGCAACAATGGGCTCAGGTATAACAACGATTGTAGGTGAGCCCCAAACCTGGGCAGTGTTTTGTTCTGTCACACATAGGGTCACTATGAGTCAGAACCGACTTCACAGCACCTAACAACAAGAGTAACATGTAGTTAGTGAATTTTCCTCTCCTTCCCTTCCCACCTTCATAACCGTCATGGATGTTTTTTCCTGTGTTTAAACCTTTTCTTGAGTTCTTTTAATAGTGGTCTCATGCAATATTTGTTCTTTTACGACTGATTTTCACTCAGCATAATGCCTTACAGATTCATCCATGTTCTGAGATGTTTTGTGGATTCATCGTTGTTCTTTACCATTGTGTAGTATTCCATCGTGTGACTATATCATAATTTGTTTATCCATTCTTCTGTTGATGGGCATCTAGTCTGGTTCCATCTTTTTGCTATTGTGAGCAGTGCTGCACGGAATATGGGTGTGCATATATCTATTCATGCGTTGGCTTTTGTTCTCCAGGATGTATTCCAAGGTGTGGGATTGGTGGATTGTATGGTACTTTTCTGTTTCTAGCTTTTTAAGGAAGTGCCAAATCCATTTCCAAGGTGGTTGTACCATTTTACATTCCCACCAGCAGTATATAAGTGTTCCAGTCGCTCTACAACCTCTCCACCTGAATGTCTTCTTTGGTGAAGTGCCTTTCATATCCTTTGCCCATTTTTTAAATTGGGTTATTTGTCTTTTTGTTGTTGAGGTTTTGAAGTATCTTGTAGATTTTAGAGATTAGACCCTGATTGGATATGTAGTAGCCAAAAATTTTTTTTCCCAGTCTGTAGGTTGTCTTTTTACTCTTTTGGTCAAGTCTTTTGATGAGCATAAGTGTTTGATTTTTAGGAGCTTCCAGTTATCTAGTTTCTCTTCTGGGATTTGTATATTTTTAGTTATGGTTTGTATTTTGTTTATGCTGTGTATTAGACCTCCTAGCGTTGTTCCTATTTTTTCTTCCGTGGTCTTTATCATTTCATATTATATATTTAAGTCTTTGATCCATTTTGAGTAAGTTTTTGTACATGGTGTGAGGTATGGGTCTTGTTTCTTTTTTTTTGCTGATGGATATCCAGTTATGCCAGCACCATTTGTTAAAGAGAGTTGTCTTTTCCCCAATTAACAGACTTTGGGCTTTTGTCAAATATCAGCCGCTCATAGGTGGGTGAATTCACGTCTGGATTCTCAGTTCTGTTCCTTTGGTTTATATATCTGTTGTTGTATCAGTACCAAGCTGTTTTGACTACTGTGGTGGTATAATAGGTTCTAAAATCAGGTAGCATGAGGCCTCCCACTTTTTTGTTCTTCAGTAATGCTTTACTTATCTGGGACCTCTTCCCTTCCATATGAGGTTGGTGATTTATTTCTCCATCTCATTAAAAAATGTCCTTGGAATTTGGATCGGGATTGCATTGTATCTGTGGATCCCTTTCGGTAGAATTGACATTTTCACAATGTTGAGTTTTCCTATCCACGAACATGGTATGTTTTTCCACTTATGTAGGTTTCTTTTGGTTTCTTGCAGTAGTGTCTTGTAGTTTTCTTTGTATAGATCTTTTACGTCTTTGTTTAGATTTATTTGTAAGTATTTTATATTCTAGGGGGCTATTCTAAGTGATACTGATTTGGTGATTTCCTCTTCAAAGTTCTCTTTGTCAGTATACAGGAATCCAACTGATTTTTGAATGTTTCTCTTGTATCCTGATACTTTGTTGAAATCTTTTGTTAGTTACAGTAGTTTTCATGTGGATTCTTTCGGATTTTCTGTGTATAAGATCATATCATCTGCAAATAGGGATACTTTTACTTCTTCCTTACCAATTTGGATGCCTTTTATTTCTTTTTCTTGCCTTATTGCTCTAGCTAGGACCTCCAGCACAATCTTAAATAAGAGTGATGATAAAGGGCATCCTTGTCTGGTTTCCAATTTCAGTGGGAATGTTTTCAGGCTCCCGCTATTTAGGGTGATGTTGGCTGTTGGCTTTGTATAAATGCCCTTCATTATGTTGAGGAATTTTCCTTCTATTCCTATTTTGCTGAGAGTTTTTATCATGAATGAGTGTTAAACTTTGTCAAATGCGTTTTCTGCATCAATTGATAAAATCGTGATTCTTGTCTTTTGTTTTATTTATGTGGTGGATTACATTAATTGTTTTTCTAATGTTGAACCTTCCCTGCATATCTGATATGAATCCCACTTGGTCATGGTGAATTATTTTTTTGATATGTTGTTGAGTTTTACTGGCTAAAATTTTGTTGAGAATTTTTGCGTCTGTGTTCATGAGGGATATTTGTAATTTTGTGTGTGTGTGTGTGTATGTGTGTGTGTGTGTGGTGTCTTTCCCTGATTTTTGTATCAAGGTTAAGCTGACGTCATAGAATGCGTTCAGGAGTATTCCATCCTTTTCTATGCTCTGAAATACATTTAGTGGTAGTGGTGTTAACTCTTCTCTGAAAGTTTGATACACTTCCCCAGTGAAGCCATCAGGACTTTTTGTTGTTGTTGTTGAAAGTTTTTTTTTCAATTAAGTCTGCTTTTTCGAGGTGGGGGTGGGGATGGGAGGCTTAATTACCTCTTCAATCTCTTCTTTTCTTTTAGGTTTATTTAGTTGTTCTACCTCTGTTTATGTTAGTTTAGGTAGGTAGCGTGTTTCTAGACATTTTTCCAGTTCCTCTAGGTTTTCAAATTTGTCGGAGTACAATTTTTCATAGTATTCTGTTATGATTCTTTTAATTTCAGTTGGGTCTTTTGTGATATCGCCCATTTCATTTCTTATTCGGGTTATTTGTTTCCTCTCCTGTTTTTATTCTGTTAGTTTGGGCAACAGTTTATCGATTTTGTTGATCTTTTCAAAGAACCAGCTTTTGGTCTTGTTAACTCTTTCGATTGTTTTTCTATTCTCTCTTTCATTTATTTCTACTCTAGTATTTATTACTTCCTTTATTCTGGTGCCTGTGGGCTTCTTTTGGTGCCATCTTTCTATTTGTTCAAGTGGTAGGTTTAATGTTTTGATTTTGACCATTTCTTCTTTTTGGATGCATGCATTTATTACTATAAATTGACCTCTGAGTGCTGCTTTTGCTGTGTCCCAAAGGTTCTGGTAGGAAGTGTTTTCATTCTCATTTGATTCTGTAAATTTCTTTATTCCACCCTTAATTTCTTCCATAACCCAGTAGTTTTTGAGCAAGGTATTGTTCAGTTTCCATGTATCTAATTTTTTTCCTTGCTGTTTCCGTTATTGATTTCTACTTTTATGACTTTATGGTCAGAAAAGATGCTTTGTAATTTTTCAGTGTTTTGGATTCTGTTAAGGCTTAGTTTGTGGCCTAATTTGTGATCTATTCTGGAGAATGTTCATGTGAGTTGGAAAAGAAAGTATACTTGGCTGCACTGGGGTGGAATGTTCCATACATGTTTATGAGATAAAATGGGTTGATTGTGGCATTTAGATCTTCCGTGTCGTTATTGAGCTTCTTTCTGGATGTTCTGTCTTTCACTGAAAGTGGTGGGTTGAAGACTGCTGTTATTATTGTAGAGCTGTCTATCTCACTTTTCAATGCTGTTAGAGTTTGTTTAACGTGTTTTGGAGCCTGTCATTGGGTGCATAAATATTTATTATGGTTATGTCCTCCTGGCATATTGACCCTTTAATGATTATATAGTGTCCTTCCTTATCCTTTGTGGTAGATTTTACTTTAATGTTTGTTTCGTTTTGTCAGAAGTTAATATTGCCACTCCTGCTCTTTTTTAATTGTTGTTTTCTTGATGTATTTTTTTCCATCCTTTGAGTTTTAGTTTGTGTCTTTAAGACTAAGGCATGCCTCTTGTTGGCAGCATATAGGCAGATCATGTGTTTTTATCTATTCTGCAACTTCCTGTCTCTTTATTGGTGCCTTTAATCCATTTAGATTCAGTGTAATTATTGATAGGTTCTGAGTTTAGTGTGCTGTCATTTTTATGTCTTTTTTTGTGTGTTGTTGACAGTTTCTTTGTTCCACTTAATTTTCTGTGCTGAGTCTTTTTATATATTTTTTCTTCTTTTTCATTGTTGTTGATTTTGTATTTGCTGAGTCTTTATGTTTTTCTTATTTTTTTGTTTTGATGTGTAGGGTTGTTAGTTTCCTTTGTGGTTTGCTTAATATTTATCCCTATTTTTCTAAGTTTAAATGAATGTTTTATTTCTTTGTATAGCCTTGACTTCCTCTCCATATGAAAGTTCTATGACTACATTATTTAGCTCCTCTTTTTTGTTTTAATGTTGTCATCTTTTACATACTGACGTCTCTGTTTCCCTATTTTGAGTGTTTTAGCTTTGATTTATTTTTGTGACTTCTCTATCTGGGTTTATATCTGGTTGTTCTGCCGTGTGTTCTAGTCTCTGATATTATTGATTTTCTGACTGGAGGACCCCCTTTAGTATTTCTTATAGTTTTGGTTTGGTTTTACAGATTTCCTAAACTTCTGTTTATCTGGAAATATCCTAATTTCACCATCATATTTGAGAGACAGTTTTGTTCTTTTCTGGCAATTTTTTTCCTTCAAGGCTTTATATAAGTCATCCCACTGCCTTCTTGCCTGCATGGATTGTGCTGAGTAGTCAGAGTTTAGTCTTATTGACTGTCCTTTGTAGATGACTTTTCGTTTATCACTAGCTGCTATTAAAATTCACTTTTTAACTTTGGTTTTGGCAAATTTGATTATGTCTTGGTGACTTTCTTTTGGCATCTTACTTGTGTAGGGTTCGACGAGCTTCTTTGATAAATAGATATCTTCTCGTCTTTCACAATATCGAGGAAGTTTTTTGTCAACAAACCTTCAACAGTTCTCTCTGCATTTTCTGTTATTCCCCCTCTCTTCTGGTACTCCAGTCAGTTGTAGGCTACTCTTCTTGATAGAGTCCCACATCATTCTTACGGTTTCTTCATTTCTTTTTTCATTCTTTTATCTTATTTTTCCTCAAATAAATTAGTGTTAAGCGCTTTACCCTCAGCCTCACTAATTCTCACTTCCACTGTCTCAATTCTGCTCCTGTGACTCTCTATTGAGTTGTCTAATTCTGAAATTTTATTGTTAATCTTCTAGATTTCCGTTTGCTGTCTCTCTCTGGATTCTTGCAGCCTGTTAAATTTGTCATTGTGTTCTTGTATGACCTTCTTAAGTTTCTCTGTTGTTTTGTCTGTGTGTTCTTTGGCTTGGTCTGTGTTTTGCCTGATCTCCTGCCTGAACTCTTAGAGGGCTCTGTATATTAATCTTTTGAATTCTTCCTCCAGCAGTTCCAATTCTTTATCTTCCTCTGGGAGGTTTCTTGGTTCTTTGTTTTGGTTGCTTGCTGAAGTCATCATGGTCTGCCTCTATGTGATTTGATATTGACTGTTGTCTCCAGGCCATCAGTAATTTATTATATTTATTTATTTTATGCTTGCTTACTGTGTCCTAGCTTTTTGTTTTGTTTTGATATGCCCAGATAGGCTCGCCGTATGAGCTAGTTTGATTATTGGTGTCTTTGAAGCTCTTGCATCTGTCACCAGGTGGTTAGAGCTGTTATTAGGTATGTGAGCCCAGGAGTCTGTTTACTTTTCTTGCGTGAGTTCGACTGAGGTGTCCAGGTCATCGGTCACTGAGTATGTGGTGCAGGCTCTCACCTGCAGTCCTAGATGGGCAGGGCTATGCAGGGTTGATTGGATTAGGCCCAGGTATCTAGCTGCATAGAGAATTATGTGCTGAGCAAGGTAGGGGGCTGATGGCTGCCCCTGAGTACCTGGGTAGAAGGTGTGTCCCTGTTCCCTAGAGTGGATGGATATTGCAGCTGGATTTTGGGCAGCTCGTGCTGTTGGCCCTAAGGACTGGGAGGCACCACTTCTTCTTAGACCCCTGTTATGTGTGGCTAGGTGGAGTGAGTTGAGCCACCAGTCCTCAGGCCGCTGATGTGGACAGGTGAGGGTCCTGCTTAATGGGCAAGGCAGTGTCTAATGGCACTAATCTACCACTCTCCCTTAGCCGGTGCAGTTGAAAATAGGCTTCGGGTATACAACCTGTTGTACTGTGCTCATTAGGGCCTACACTGTTGAAATGGGACCACACAGGTCTAGGCAGGGGTGAAAGGCATTAAAATATGTGGACCCCTGTCATGGATGGAAACATGTCCCCCAAAAATACGTTTCAACTTGTTTAGGCCATGATTCCTATTATTGTGTGGTTGTCCCCCATTTTATGATTTTCCTAAGTGTTATGAATCATAATCTCTGCCTGTGGTTAAAGAGGATTAGAGTGGGATGTAACACTCTTGCTCAGGTCACATCCCTGATCCAACGTAAAGGAAGTTTCCCTGGGGTGTGGCCTGTACCACTTTTTATCTTATAAGAGGTAAAAGGAAAGGGAAGCAAGCAGAGAGTTGGGACCTCATATCACCGAGAAAGAAGCACCAGGAGCATAGTGGATCCTTTGGACATTGGGTCGCCATGCAGAGAAGGTCCTGGTCCAGGTGAAGATTGATGACAAGGATCTTCCTCCAGAGCTGACAGAGAGAAAACCTTCCCCTGGAGCTGATCCCTAAATTTGGACTTCTAGCCTACTAGACGGCGAGAAAATAAATTTCTCTTTGTTAAAGCCATCCATTTGTGGTATTTCTGTCATAGCAGCATTAGATAACTAACATAACCCCTTATACCTGTGCCTAAGCAAAGGGCTATGCCTGATCTGAGTTCCTGGCTTAGGGGAGCTGGCAGATTATTTTTTCCTGTGTGTAATTTTTTCCCTCTCTGAAGATGGGAGAATGGCACAGTGTGCATGACAGGTCCCACTTCAGGCCCAGGGTTTGCCATGTTCGTTGAAGCTAGACTGGGACCAGGGCAGAGGAAGGAGGGGGCAGGTAAATGGGAGAGGTACTTCCCAGAGTGGGGAAGGGTTTTCTTGATCCCGTGCAACAGGTTAGATGCTTGCACTTAACAGTCAAAGATTCAGTGCCGCTTTCCCCTGGTTCCACAGGCCTGCACAGGCTCTCTGCTGCTTGTTCTCTCCTGGTGTGGAAAACATGTCCTGAGTGCTATTGGCTTGCCCCGGCATGCATGCGCCAGCCAATCCAGCTGGTAGGGTGCCTGCCAGGTCAGGTCTGGCAACTCCTTGCTGCTTCCTCCTTCCCCCTGCCACTCAGTCCAACCCTTAACTCTGTCTTTGATGTTCAGGGCGCCTACGTTGTCATAGATAATCGATTCACTTGTATTTTCGAGTCTTTGTTGTAAGAGGGACCACAGAAAGCATCTGACTACTCAGCCATCTTGGCCCTGGCTCTCTCTACAGACTCTTATGGTGGTGTTGGTGGTGGTAATGATGATAACAAACACCTACACAGTGCCTACTGTGTACCAGACACTGATCTAAGTGCTTTGCATTTAACCCTCACAACAAGCCTATGAGATACAGTTATCCTCATTTTACAGTCAAGGAAAATAAGGCACAAAAAGTTAAATAATTTTCAGTAGCTTAGAAATAGCAGAACCAAGATTGGACCCTAGGCAATCCGGCTCCAGAGTCTTGCTCTTAAACATTACTCTCCCCTGCTTCTCATCATGAAATTATTAACCATTTACTGATTACAAGGCCAGAGTTCATGAAGTCATTGGAAGTGATGTTGGCTAACTTCTTAAATCACACGAACAGCTATTAACAAATGAGAATTAGAGGATAATGACACAGTTGGTACTTCCAGAGAGAATCATTTGGCTAACAAAGGAAAACCAGTGGAGCCCTGAAATAGATTTTTTTTTTTTTAACAACTTTCTTTATGATCATGCTATAAACATTTTATGTGAAATCAAGTTTATTGTATGCGGCTGTTGGGCAATTTTGTCCAAAACTCCTCACTCCAAAAAGCCCTTGATTTGATAGTATAATGCAATGTGGGATCCTGGGTCCCCAAAAAAGGACATTAGTGGGACAATTAACAAAATTTAAATAAGGTTTGTAGATTAGATAGCAGAAATGTATTACAGTTAATTTCCTGGTTTTTACAGTTGTATTGTGTTTAAAGACATTACATTTAGGAAAACTAGATGAAGAGTACATGAAGCCATTTGGATTATTTCTGCAACTTTTTTGTAAGTCTGAAATGATTTTAAAATGTAAAATTTAAAATAATGCAAAACAAAAAGTACTTGATTTATTCTTTGTTCAGAGAATTAATGACATTTACCAGTGTCTGAAAGTTATTTTTAGTTTAGTTATTGACACAGGAAGATAGATAGCCATAGGAAGTTGATTGCATCAATTGTCAGTAAATGTTTAAAGGAGTCTTATCTCTGATCAGTTGTTTCGACTCAGAAAAGAAGAGCTGAGGTACCTGTGCCCCATCACTACAACTTTCTTGCTTTTCTTTTAGTTTACAAATCAAGTCAGCCTCTCACACAAAAACTTACATACACCTTGCTATATTACTACCAGTTGCTCTCCCCGTAATGAGACAGCCTGCTCCCTCCCTCCACTCTCTCTTTTCGTGTCCATTCCACCAGCTTCTAACCCCCTCTACCCTCTCATCTCCCCTCCAGGCAGGAGATGCCAGCATAGTCTCACGGGTCCACCTGATCCAAAGCTCACTCCTCACCAGCATTCTTCTCCAACCCATTGTCCAGCCCAATCCCTGTCTGAACAGTTGGCTACGGGAATGGTTTCTGTCCTGGGGTCCTTCTAGTCTCAGTCATACCATTAAGTCTGGTCTTTTTATGAGAATTTGGGGTCTGCATCACACTGCTCTCCTGCTCCCTCACGGGTTCTCTGTTGTGTTCCCTGTCGGGGCAGTCATCGGTTGTAGCCAGGTACCATCTAGTTCTTCTGGTCTCAGGCTGATCTAGTCTCTGGTTTATGTGATCCTTTCTGTCTCTTGGGCTGGTAATTACCTTGTGTCTTTGGTGTTCTTCATTCTCCTTTGATCCAGGTGGTTGAGACCAATTGATGCATTATAGATGGCTGCTTGCTAGCATTTAAGACCCCAGACAACACTCTCCAAGGTGGGATGCAGAATGTTTTCTTAATAGATTTTATCATGCCATTTGACTTAGATGTCCCCTGAAACCATGGTCCCCAAACCCCCGCCCCTGCTATGCTGGCCTTCAAAGCATTCAGTTTATTCAAAAAACTTCTTTGCTTTTGGTTTAGTCCAGTTGTGCTGGCCTCACCTGTATTTTGTGTTGCCTTTACCTTCACCTAAAGTAGTTCTTACCTACTATCTAGTTAGTGAAAACCCCCTCCCACCCTCCCCTGTCTCGTAACCATCAAAGAATATTTTCTTCTCTGTTTAAACTATTTCTCAAGTTCCTCTAATAGTGGTCTTATACAATATTTGTCCTTTTGCAACTGACTGATTTTGTTCAGCATAATGCCTTCCAAATTCCTCCATGTTATGAAATGTTTCACAGATTCATTCTTGTTCTTTATTGATGCATAGTATTCCATTGTGTGAATTATACCATAGTTTATTTATCCATTCATTTGTTAATGGGCACGTTGGTTGCTTCCATCTTTTTGCTATTGTAAACAGTGCTTCAGTGAACATGGGTGTGCATATATCTGTTCGTGTAAAGGCTCTTATTTCTCTAGGATACATTCCAAGGAGTGGAATTGCTGGATTGTATGGTATTTCTATTTCTAGCTTTTTAAGTAAGTGCCAAATCGTCTTCCAAAGTGGTTATACCATTTTACATTCCCACCAGCAGTGTCTAAGTATTACAGTCTCTCCACAACCTTTCCAACATTTATTATTTTGTGGGTTTTTTTTTTTTGGATTAATGCCAGCCTTGTTGGAGTACGATGGAATCTCATTGTAGTTTTGATTTGCATTTCTCTAATGGCTAATGATTGTGACCATTTCCTCATGTATCTGTTAGCTACCTGAATGTCTTCTTTAATGAAGTGTCTGTTCATATCCTTTGCCCATTTTTTAATTGCAGCTGAATTCTTAACCACTGTGCCACCAGGGTTTCCTCACATCCATTTAAACGGGCATAATATCTGGATGCCCTTTATTTCTTTATGTAGCTTAATTGCTCTGGCTAGGACCTCCAGCACAATGTTGAATAAGAGTGGTGATAAAGGGCATCCTTGTCTGGTTCCTGATCTCAAGGGGAATGCTTTCAGGCTCTCTCCATTTAGGATGATGTTGGCTATTGGCTTTGTATAAATGCCCTTTATTATGTTGAGGAATTTTCCTTCTATTCCTATTTTGCTGAGAGTTTTCATCATGAATGCGTGTTGAACTTTGTCAAATGCCATTTCTGCATTAATTGGTAAAATCATGGGATTCTTGCCTTTTGTTTTATTTATATGATGGATTAAGTTAATTGTTTTTCTAATGTTGAACCATCCCTGCATACCTGGTGCACATTGCACTTGGTCATGGTGAATTATTTTTTTTGATATGTTGTTGAATTCCATTGACTAGAATTTTGTTGAGGATTTTTGCCTCTAAGTTCATGAGGGAAAAAGGTCTATAATTTTCTTTTTTTGTGGTGTCTTTACCTGGTTTTAGTATCAGGGATATGCTGGCTTCATGGAATGAGTTTGGTAGTATTCTGTCCTTTTCTATGCTCTGAAATACCTTGAGTAGTAGTGGTGTTAACTCTTCTCTGAAAGTTTGGTAGCACTCTGCATTGATGCCGTCCTTGCCAGGACTTTTTTTTGTCAGGAGTTTTTTGATTACCTTTTCAGTTTCGTCTTTTGTTATGTGTCTATTTAGTTGTTCTACCTCTGTTTTTTGTGTTTTTTTAACCTCTGTTTGCGTTAGTTTAGGTAGTCGGTGTGTTTCTAGGAATTCATCCATTTCTTCTAGGTTTTCAAATTTGTTAGAGTACAATTTTTTATAGTAATCTGATATGATTCTTTTAATTTCAGTTGGGTCTGTTGTGATATCGCCCATCTCATTTCTTATTTGGGTTATTTGCTTCCTCTTCTGTTTTTCTATTGTCAGGTTGGCCAATGGTTTATCAGTTTGGTTGTTTTTTTTTTTTTTCAAAAAACCAGCTTTTGGTCTTGTTAATTCTTTCAATTGTTTTTCTGTTTTCTATTTCATTTGGTTCTGCTCTAATTTCTATTATTTGTTTTCTTCTGGTGCCTGAGCATTTCTTTTGTTTATCTCTTTATGTTTGTTCAAGTTGTAGGGATAATTCTTTGGTTTTGGCCGTTTCTTATTTTTGTATATGTGCATTTATTGATATAAATTGACCTCTGAGCACAGCTTTCACTGTGTCTCAAAGGTTCTGATAGGAAGTGTTTTCATTCTCATTGGATTTCTATGAATTTCTTAATTCTATCCTTAATGTCTAAGTTTCTTGTTTTTCTTTATCATTGAAAAAGAGAATTCTTCCCCTAGCAAGCACTAAAAGGCTACATTGTTCCTTGTGACTACTCTGAACTTCTTTTCCGAATCAGGAAAGTGTGTGTGTGTGTGTGTGTGTGTGTCTTTCCTTGGTTCTGTGACATTTAAGGGAAAAATCTGCATTCTGTCTAAATCATTCTGAATGCTCAAGGTCACTTCTTCATCACTAAAGTTGCCTCTCCAGCAGCCTGGACTTGGAGACTGCCCCCTTATGAAGAGACACCATTCCAAAGAGAGAAACATTTTCAGTCATATATAAACAGAACATGTAAGGATTTTCAAGGAGTGAGAGAGATTTTCCTCCAAGAAAATAAAGCTTTCATCAAAGGAGCTTTGATGGTTACGAGGGAGGGAAGGAGCGGGAAGGGAAAAACACTAACTAGATAATCGATGAGTGGTAACTTTGGTGAAGGATAAGCCAGTACACAATACTGGGGACGTTAATACAGCTTGACCAGGGCAAAATCATAGAAGCTTCACAGACACATCCAGATGCCCTGAGAGACTGAGTTACTGGGCTGAGGGCTATGGACCATGGTCTTGGGGGACATCTAGCTCAATTGGCGTAACATAGTCTATGAAGAAAATGTCCTACATCTGACTGTGGTGAATAGCAACTGGGGTCTTAAAGTCTGCAAGTGGCTAAGATACATCTACTGGTCCCATCCCAGTTGGAGCAAAGGAGAGTGAAGAAAATTAAAGACACAAGGAAAAGATTAGTCCAGAGGACTAATAGGTCACAACTACCACAGCCTCCACCAGACTGAGCCCAGAACAACTAGATGGTGCCCAGTTACCACCACTGACTACTCTGTCAGGGATCACAGTAGAGGGTCCTGGACAGACCAGGAGAAAAATGTACACCAAAATTCAAAATCACACACACACAACCAGGCTTGTTGGTCTGACAGAGACTGGAAAAACCCCAAGAGTATGGCACCTGGATACTTTTTTACTCAGTACTGAAGTCACTCCTGAGGTTCACCCTTCAGCCAAAGATTAGACAGGTCTGTTGGACCAAGAGTAACACACGTGAGGGACATGCTTCAAAGTTCAATCATGTGTACAAGACTAATGGGCACACCAGCCCAAAAGCAAAAACAAGAAGGCAGGAAGGGACAGAAAAACCGAATGAATGAAAACAGGGAACCTGGGGTGGAGAAGGAGAGAGTGTTGACACATCATGGGGTTGGCAACCAATGTCACAAAACAATTGATGTATTCACTGTTTAATGAGAAACTAATTTGCTCTGTAAACTTTCACCAAATCACAATTAAATAAAAAAAAAGTCATTAGGAGACAATGCAGCAGGTTGGGCGAGGACACGGGTGCTGGGTTTGAATTCTGGGGCTGTGTGCCTGGGGCTGTGTGCCTGTCTGGCTGCCACAATGAGAAGGTTGTGTAGTTGATGGTGGGGTGCTAACAGACACACCATGTGAAAGTTCTTAAATAGAAAATGATGCAGAAATTTAGGGAGATTTTTTTAAAAAATGGGGACAGCACAGTATGTCCCAGATGGAGGTATAGACTCCCCAGGTTCTGCGCTCCCTACGACAGTACACAGCTGCTGCTGATCACAAGCTTATCCTGCCAGACCACGTGGGCTACATGCCTGCCTGTTAACGAGGCTTAGGTAACTACTGAAACCAACCCCTGCACATTCCTGAGTGTTCATAGATAATCAAAGGTCAAATTCTCAGACATAATAACCTCATCAGACACTAGATTTAGACCAGTGTTGGGGTCATTCCCAGCACTGATCTTGGCCAAAAAAAGGAAAAAGCTTTCAGCAGATTAAATCCACAAGCACGAATTTTGGTTAAACAGAGTAGGGGGATCATTCATTATCACCATGTTAATCTTGGACTTTGGTAATTGGAATAGGAATTAATCAGCGGTCAACTTAAGGCAGTTCTAAGGCCACTTTGAGAAGTTACGTTATCATGTAGTTTGACAGTAATCAAAATTAAACTTCAGCTTTTATGTTTTGGACCTTAAAATTTGAAGACGCTTTACATTGAAACAGAATCTAGATATTCAGAGAGGTCTCTTTGCTCACAGCATTGAGTCGCAGATATGTGAAGTCACAGGGACACTGACAGTAGCCTCTGCCTCTGAACCCCGAGCCCCATCTCCCAGTAGTCTGTCTTGTAGAGCTCACCCTGTCTAGGCACCCCCACCTGGCTTGACCAGCCTCCGAGCTGCTATTTATCTGTCAAGTGTGTCAAGGTCTAGTCATTTCTGCATATGCTTGACTCCTAGCATTTTGTTCCAGTTCTAATGGACACAGTTCTGTCTTCCCAGTGGTAGATCAATTAGCCAGACTACATTGAAGGCAGGGAAGGTTAACTTTTCCTTTCTGGGCTGATAGTACTAAGCAAAATGTGAAAGATGAAATTTTGCTTTTATCCAGGAAAATGCATAGGTGTGATTTCTCCCCAGAGAGTGTCTCTGAGCTTACATGTGAGTGAGCTCTGTAAAAACGCCTGCTGAGGATCACCCTTTGGAGAGAACAGCCTGAGATTCCATATCAGATTTATCACTAGGTACATCTAAGCATTAGCAAAACATGAGAAGGGACTCCTAGGAATCTCGGGTCATTAGGTAGTAGTATGGTTTTGTCATGTTGAGGTTTTTACGTCTGTCACTTTGAAGATTCATGGTAAGGCATTCCCCCCCCCCCCCGTTTTTATAGTCTTGGAGCCTTAAACACACCACCTTATATCTTTATCTGCCTGTGTCTGCTGGAGAAACTGCTGTGCCAGCAAACCTCATTCTTCCCTTGCTCTAGGAGGTTCAGGCTCTCCTAGAGGAACAGTCCTTTCACTGAAGCCTCCTGGAGTCCAGGAACGAGACCACTGGTGTAACAGCACACCAAGACCAAAATATGTTTTGACAAGATGGCATTTCTGCAAGAGGTGCATCTGACTTGGTTTTGTCCTCTCTGAACCAGCATCTTCACTATAGTGACCAGTTACCTACATGTATCAATAGCGGGCATTAATCTTTAACTGGAGGTAGAAGAGACTTTATAATAATAGCAAAAGTATTAGTTGGGAATGTTTGAGCCCTAACCCTGGAATGATAAATAAGTGTTTTCACAGATACAAAACTAACACATCTCTTCCCTGTCCGTTAAAGTCATGTCTCCTTGCATATTATTCCTAAGACAGTGGGTAGGAGACTTGGCAAGACAATGGGCTTATAAGCAGGCATTAAAGACCAAGTGGGCCTGTTAAATTCCTTTATCTGCTCATTAAGTGTAGAGAGGACAAGCCTGGAGGGCCCATCACACAGGGTTCTCCTGTAGTGTGGAAAAGACTGGAGTCAGGAAGGACAGTATGATGTAAGAGAAATAAAAAAAAGGTCTGCCTCTGTTCTGGCTGGGGTAAAGATGGGAGGAAGGAGAATGAAAAAAGGATGGGGACACAGAGGTGGCACAAGGGGCATCTCCAGAGTTGTTTCTCTGAGCTTGGGTGTTGGAGCGATAAATCAGGGAAGCACCGTGGGCACAGGGTTCTCTCTCTGCACTCTTACTGGGGACTGAGGAGTGGGAAGAAGCACCACACAGAGGTCCTCCATGCCAGTATGGAGCAGCTCAGGTTCTCTGCAATAAGGACGCCGAGATGAGAAGCGGAAGTATCATAATAGATATTACGGTGGGCCATTGGCCAGGGACTGAATGGAGTTGTGGCACAGACTACAGGGTTTGCAGCCAGTGAGAGCTGAGCGAAAGCTGAACCAGGAAAGGGAGATGACCGGATCTACCTGGGAGCCTTGCTGGAGGTGAAAGAAGGGGCCAGCCTGGTACATCACCATTGGAGGTCAGAGAACACATGGTGACAGGAGAACAAGGGGCATTACTGCAGACCAATGGCTGGCAGGCAGTGAATACACAAGGACTGGGCAGTGCCTAATGACCCCCCCAATTCTGCAAGCACACCCCTCCCCCAAAACTGGGAAGACTGGGATGCCATTATAGGAAGGGGGACGCTATCAGGTAGTCTGAGTGTTTTCTAAAAGGACTGTTTAAATTATTAGATATTTTTAAGCTGGATTGAATATTTACTTACAGTAAAAACCATCTCATCAGATGTGATCAGAACCAGTTAATCAAAAAATAATCAAAAAAAATAGTGGTTAAAAGAGAAAATCATAAATAATTATATACACACGTGTGTATATGCACACACATCTTTTAAACATTTTATTTTCATTTAATGTAAATGTACATTCATACAGCAATCTTTTAGTGTGGGGCCAAGACCTTTTCTTTGCATATTGGTCTTCTAGAGTTCTGTATCTCATCTCTTGTGTAAATCACCTCCATTGTACTTCATCTATGATTTCTACTTGTATTTTCTTTACTGATGTAAAAACTCTTTAAGACATTTGCAAAGAAATTTGAGTGCAGAATCCTAGACTTTAACTATTTTAAAAAATATTTTACATTTGCCTTAATGACATCTTATTATTCTAAATTAGTTCTACTCTGTCCTCTAGGGTAGCTATGAGTTGGAATCGACTCGATGGAAACAGGTTTTTTTTTTTTTTACTTAATTAAATCTATTCAAAGCATTTAATTTAGTTTTCATACAGACATCTCATTCTCTTCACACATCTTTTCTCATTTTGTAATGTATTAAATTATGTAATTAAAATAACAAAAAAAGTAGACATAAACAGATTTGGGGTTGCAGCTGACTCTTAAAAGCAGACATTGTGCAGATGTCCCAGAGAGAAACCTCAATACCAGTGAGTCCTCAGTGTACCAGGGGAATCAGTGTGATGTAGAGAAAGGATGGAGGGTGCTGGTGAATTCAACAAGTCTAGTAAAAGAAATGGGTTAAGGGGCGGAGCCAAGATGGCGGACTAGGCAGACGCTACCTCGGATCCCTCTTACAACAAAGACACGGAAAAACAAGTGAATCGATCACATACATAACAATCTACGAACCCTGAACAACAAACACAGATTTAGAGACGGAGAACGAACTAATACGGGGAAGCAGCGATTGTTTTCAGAGCCTGAAGCCAGCGTACCAGTCAGGTACGGCACAAGTACAGAGAGCTGCTCCACCCCCCTGAACTAACCCCGGGAGGAGGACCAGCCGGTTCCACGGGCGGCGTGGGACGCAGCCGATAGGAGAAGTCCCCGGGAGGCAGCGACTGGTATTGGAGCGGGGAGAACAGCATCCCAGCTGGGACACTCGGTCACGGCACAAGCACGGGGAGCCGCTCCACCCACCTGAACTAAACCCGGGAGGGGGCCCAACCGGTTCTCGGAGGCAGCACGGCAACGCGGCTGGAGGGACGAGAAGTCCCCGGGAGGCAGTGACTGATTTTGGAGTCGAGAGTGCACTGTCCCAGCAGGGGAGCCTTGACGCTGGGCGTGGGGCTGGAAGCGGACGATCTGACCGTGACTCCAGTGGGCCAGACCCCCCGGGGTCAATCTCCACACAGCCAGCACACATAGGCGACGCGCCCCGCGGGAATCTCAGATATAATAGTCATTCCAAGCAAGACAAGCAACTCCGGCTATATTCTGAGGTGCTACTCTCCTATCTCTCTGTTCCCTCCCCCACCCTCCCCAGGAGGCTTCATTAACATCCGAATAGCCTGAGCCAGAGGGAGAATTCTGATAGGGATTTGACTGCATTTTTTTTTTAGCAGATTTTCTGGAAAAACTAGTTTCCCAGTGATGGCTCGGAGACAACAATCCATATCAAACCACTTAAAGAAGCAGACCATGACAGCTTCTCCAACCCCCCAAACAAAAGAATCAAAATCTTTCCCAAATGAAGATACAATCCTGGAATTATCAGATACAGAATATAAAAAACTAATTTACAGAATGCTTAAAGACATCACAAATTAAATAAGGCAAACTGCAGAAAAAGCCAAGGAACACACTGATAAAACTGTTGAAGAACTCAAAAAGATTATTCAAGAACATAGTGGAAAAATTAATAAGTTGCAAGAATCCATAGAGAGACAGCATGTAGAAATCCAAAAGATTAACAATAAAATTACAGAATTAGACAAGGCAATAGGAAGTCAGAGGAGCAGACTCGAGCAATTAGAATGCAGACTGGGACATCTGGAGGACCAGGGAATCAACACCAACATAGCTGAAAAAAAATCAGATAAAAGAATTTAAAAAAATGAAGAAACCCTAAGAATCACGTGGGACTCTATCAAGAAGGATAACCTGCGGGTGACTGGAGTCCCAGAACAGGGAGGGGGGACAGAAAACACAGAGAAAATAGTTGAAGAACTCCTGACACAAAACTTCCCTGACATCATGAAAGATGAAAGGATATCTATCCAAGATGCTCATCGAACCCCATTTAAGATTGATCCAAAAAGAAAAACTCCAAGACATATCATCATCAAACTCGCCAAAACCAAAGATAAACAGAAAATTTTAAAAGCAGCCAGGGAGAAAAGAAAGGTTTCCTTCAAGGGAGAATCAATAAGAATAAGTTCAGACTACTCAGCAAAAACCATGCAGGCAAGACGGGAATGGGACGACATATACAGAACACTGAAGGAGAAAAACTGCCAGCCAAGGATCATATATCCAGCAAAACTCTCTCTGAAATATGAAGGCGAAATTAAGATATTTTCAGATAAACACAAGTTTAGAGAATTTGCAAAAACCAAACCAAAGCTACAAGAAATACTAAAGGATATTGTTTGGTCTGAGAACCACTAATATCAGATATCAGCACAACACAAGGTCACAAAACAGAACGTCCTGATACCAACTCAAATAGGGAAATCACAAAAACAAACAAATTAAGATTAATTAAAAAAAAATACACATAACAGGGAATCATGGAAGTCAATAGGTAAAAGATCACGGTGATCAAAAAGAGGGACTAAATACAGGAGGCATTGAACTGCCATATGGAGAGGGATACAAGGCGATATAGAACAATACAAGTTAGGTTTTTACTTAGAAAAATAGGGGTAAATAAAAAGGTAACCACAAAAAGGTATAACAACTCTATAACTCAAGATAAAAGCCAAGAAAAACGTAACGACTCAACTAACATAAAGTCAAACACTATGAAAATGAGGATCTCACAATTTACTAAGAAAAACGACTCAGCACAAAAAAGTATGTGGAAAAATGAAATTGACAACAACACACATAAAAAAGCATCAAAATGACAGCACTAAAAACTTATTTATCTATAATTACGCTGAATGTAAATGGACTAAATGCACCAATAAAGAGACAGAGAGTCACGGACTGGATAAAGAAACACGATCCATCTATATGCTGCCTACAAGAGACACACCTTAAACTTAGAAACACAAACAAACTAAAACTCAAAGGATGGAAAAAAATATATCAAGCAAACAATAAGCAAAAAAGAAGAGGAGTAGCAATATTAATTTCTGACAAAATAGACTTTAGACTTAAATCCACCACAAAGGATAAAGAAGGACACTATATAATGATAAAAGGGACAATTGATCAGGAAGACATAACCATATTAAATATTTATGCACCCAATGACAGGGCTGCAAGATACATAAATCAAATTTTAACAGAATTGAAAAGTGAGATAGATACCTCCACAATTATAGTAGGAGGCTTCAACACACCACTTTCGGAGAAGGACAGGACATCCAGTAAGAAGCTCAATAGAGACACGGAAGATCTAATTACAACAATCAACCAACTTGACCTCATTGACTTATACAGAACTGTCCACCCAACTGCTGCAAAATATACTTTTTTTTCTAGCGCACATGGAACATTCTCTAGAGTAGACCACATATTAGGTCATAAAACAAACCTTTGCAGAGTCCAAAACATCGAAATATTACAAAGCATCTTCTCAGACCACAAGGCAATAAAACTAGAGATCAATAACAGAAAAAGTAGGGAAAAGAAATCAAATACTTGGAAAATGAACAATACCCTCCTGAAAAAAGACTGGGTTATAGAAGACATCAAGGAGGGAATAAGGAAATTCATAGAAAGCAACGAGAATGAAAATACTTCCTATCAAAACCTCTGGGACACAGCAAAAGCAGTGTTCAGAGGCCAATTTATATCAATAAATGCACACATACAAAAAGAAGAAAGAGCCAAAATCAGAGAACTGTCCCGACAACTTGAACAAATAGAAACTGAGCAACAAAAGAATCCATCAGGCACCAGAAGAAAACAAATAATAAAAATTAGAGCTGAACTAAATGAATTAGAGAACAGAAAAACAATTGAAAGAATTAACAAAGCCAAAAGCTGGTTCTTTGAAAAAATTAACAAAATTGATAAACCATTGGCTAGACTGACTAAAGAAATACAGGAAAGGAAACAAATAACCCGAATAAGAAACGAGAAGGACCACATCACAACAGAACCAAATGAAATTAAAAGAATCATTTCAGATTACTAGGAAAATTGTACTCTAACAAATTTGAAAACCTAGAAGAAATGGATGAATTCCTGGAAAAACACTACCTACCTAAACTAACACATTCAGAAGTAGAACAACTAAATAGACCCATAACAAAAAAAGAGATTGAAACGGTAATCAAAAAACTCCCAACAAAAAAAAAGCCGTGGCCCGGACGGCTTCACTGCAGAGTTCTACCAAACTTTCAGAGAAGAGTTAACACCACTACTTCTGAAGGTATTCCAAAGCATAGAAAATGACGGAATACTACCCAACTCATTCTATGAAGCCACCATCTCCCTGATACCAAAACCAGGTAAAGACATTACAAAAAAAGAAAATTATAGACCTATATCCCTCATGAACATAGATGCAAAAATCCTCAACAAAATTCTAGCCAATAGAATCCAACAACACATCAAAAAAATAATTCACCATGATCAAGTGGGATTTATACCAGGTATGGAAGGCTGGTTTAATATCAGAAAAACCATTAATGTAATCCATCACATAAATAAAACAAAAGACAAAAACCACATGATCTTCTCAATTGATGCAGAAAAGGCATTTGACAAAATCCAACACCCATTTATGATAAAAACTCTTACCAAAATAGGAATTGAAGGAAAATTCCTCAACATAATAAAGGGCATCTATGCAAAGCCAACAGCCAATATCACTCTAAATGGAGAGAACCTGAAAGCATTTCCCTTGAGAACGGGAACCAGACAAGGATGCCCTTTATCACCGCTCTTATTCAACATCGTGCTGGAAGTCCTAGCCAGGGCAATTAGGCTAGACAAAGAAATAAAAGGTATCCGGATTGGCAAGGAGGAAGTAAAGTTATCACTATTTGCAGATGACATGATTATATACACAGAAAACCCTAAGGAATCCTTCAGAAAACTACTGAAACTAATAGAAGAGTTTGCCAGAGTCTCAGGTTATAAAATAAACATACAAAAATCACTTGGATTCCTCTACATCAATGAAAAGAACACCGAAGAGGAAATAACCAAATCAATACCATTCACAGTAGCCCCCAAGAAGATAAGATACTTAGGAATGAATCTTACCAAGGATGTAAAAGACCTATACAAAGAAAACTACAAAGCTCTACTACAAGAAATTCAAAAGGACATACTTAAGTGGAAAAACATACCTTGCTCATGGATAGGAAGACTTAACATAGTAAAAATGTCTATTCTACCAAAAGCCATCTATACATTTAACGCACTTCCGATCCAAATTCCAATGTCATATTTTAAGGGGATAGAGAAACAAATCACCAATTTCATATGGAAGGGAAAGAAGCCCCGGATAAGCAAAGCACTACTGAAAAAGAAGAAAGTGGGAGGCCTCACTTTACCTGATTTCAGAAGCTATTATACAGCCACAGTAGTCAAAACAGCCTGGTACTGGTACAACAACAGGCACATAGACCAATGGAACAGAATTGAGAACCCAGACATAGATCCACGTATGAGCAGCTGATATTTGACAAAGGACCAGTGTCAATTAATTGGGGAAAAGATAGTCTTTTTAACAAATGGTGCTGGCATAATTGGATATCCATCTGCAAAAAAATGAAACAGTACCCATACCTTACACCATGCACAAAAACTAACTCCAAGTGGATCAAAGACCTAAACATAAAGACTAAAACGATAAAGATCATGGAAGAAAAAATAGGGACAACCCTAGGAGCCCTAATACAAGGCATAAACAGAATACAAAACATTACCAAAAAGGATGAAGAGAAACCCGATAACTGGGAGCTCCTAAAAATCAAACACCTATGCTCATCTAAAGACTTCACCAAAAGAGTAAAAAGACCACCTACAGACTGGGAAAGAATATTCAGCTATGACATCTCAGACCAGCGCCCGATCTCTAAAATCTACATGATTCTGTGAAAACTCAACCACAAAAAGACAAACAACCCAATCAAAAAGTGGGGAAAGGATATGAACACACATTTCACTAAAGAAGATATTCAGGCAGCCAACAGATACATGAGAAAATGCTCTCGATCATTAGCCATTAGAGAAATGCAAATTAAAACTACGATGAGATTCCATCTCACACCAGCAAGGCTGGCATTAATCCAAAAAACACAAAATAATGAATGTTGGAGAGGCTGCGGAGAGATTGGAACTCTTATACACTGCTGGTGGGAATGTAAAATGGTACAACCACTTTGGAAATCTATCTGGCGTTATCTTAAACAGTTAGAAATAGAACTACCGTACAACCCAGAAATCCCACTCCTCGGAATATACCCTAGAGCAATAAGAGCCTTCACACAAACAGATATATGCACACCCATGTTTATTGCAGCTCTGTTTACAATAGCAAAAAGTTGGAAGCAACCAAGGTGTCCATCAACGGATGAATGGGTAAATAAATTGTGGTATATTCACACAATGGAATACTATGCATCGATAAAGAACAGTGACGAATCTGTGAAACATTTCATAACGTGGAGGAACCTGGAAGGCATTATGCTGAGCGAAATTAGAGGCAAAAGGACAAATATTGTATGAGACCACTATTATAAGATCTTGAGAAATAGTAAACCTGAGAAGAACACTTACTTTTGTGGTTACGAGCGGTGGAGGGAGGGAGGGTGGGAGAGGGTTTTTTATTGATTAATCAGTAGATAAGAACTGCTTTAGGTGAACGGAAAGACAACACTCAATACTTGGAAGGTCAGCTCAATTGGACTGGACCAAAAGCAAAGAAGTTTCCGGGATAAAATGAATGCTTCAAAGGTCAGCGGAGCAAGGGCGGGGGTCTGGGGAACATGGTTTGCGGGGACTTCTAAGTCAATTGGCAAAATAATTCTATTATGAAATCATTCTGCATCCCACTTTGAAATGTGGCGTCTGGGGTCTTAAATGCTAACAAGCGGCCATCTAAGATGCATCAATTGGTCTCAACCCACCTGGAGCAAAGGAAAATGAAGAACACCAAGGCCACACGACAACTAAGAGCCCAAGAGACAGAAAGGGCCACATGAACCAGAGACCTACATCATCCTGAGACCAGAAGAACTAGTTGGTGCCCGGCCACAATCGATGACTGCCCTGACAGGGAGCACAGCAGAGGACCCCTGAGGGAGCTGGAGATCAGTGGGATGCAGACCCCAAATTCTCATAAAAAGACCAAACTTAATGGTCTGACTGAGACTAGAGGAATCCCGGCGGCCATGGTCCCCAGACCTTCTGTTGGCACAGGACAGGAACCATCCCCGAAGAAACTCATCAGACATGAAAGGGACTGGTCAGCGGGTGGGAGAGAGACGCTGATGAAGAGTGAGCTAATTATATCAGGTGGATACTTGAGATTGTGTTGGCAACTCTTGTCTGGAGGGGGGATCGGAGGATAGAGAGAGAGGGAAGCCGGCAAAATTGTCAGGAAAGGAGAGACTGAAAGGGCTGACTCAAGAGGGGGAGAGCAAGTGGGAGTAGGGAGTGAGATGTATGTAAACTTATATGTGACAGACTGATTGGATTTGTAAACGTTCACTTGAAGCTTAATAAAAGTTAATTAAAAAAAAAAAAAGAAATGGGTTAAGAGTGTGAATAGTGTAACATTGTCTCTCTAACAGCAGATGAGGGCTCAAAAGGAAGGTCAGATTTAGTTATAAAAAAAAACCCAGACCCACGACTGTCTAGTCAATTCTGACTCATAGCAACCCTAGAAGACAGAGTAGAACTGCCACACAGGGTTTCCAGGAAATCCCTGGTCGATTCTAACTGCCAGCCTTCTGGTTAGCTGCCGTAGCTCTTAACCACTATGCCATCAGGGTTTCCAGGTTTAGTTAGAGTAACTTCTTAAAAATGTATTTTTCCATGCATTTCCAAGTTTCATGTACTATGGGTTAAACTTTGCAAACGTACTACATATATTCTGTAATAGATTAACCAAATCATAAATATATATGTGTGTGTGTGTATATATGTATATATATAACAGTTGTCATCAAGTCCATTCTGACTGATAGCAACCCCATGTGTTTCAGAGTAGAGCTGTGCTCCGTAGGGTTTTCAATGGCTGTGTCCTCAGAGAAGTAGATCATCAGGCCTTTCTTCCAAGGCACCTCTGGGTGGGTTTGAACCACTAACCTTTGGTTAGTAGCCAAGCAGGTAGCCATTTAGGCCACCCAAACCAAAAAACCTGTTGCCATCAAGTTGATTCCCACTCATAATGACCCTAGAGGGCAGAGTAGGACTGCCACATAGGGTTTCCAAGGCTGTAATCTTTACAGAAGTAGACTGCCACATCTTTCTCCCGTGGAGCAGCTGGTGGGTTTGAGCTGCCGACCTTTCAATTAGCAGCAGAGCTCTTAGCCACTGGGCCACCAGCGATCATTTTGGGCCACCCAGGGAATCCTAAATGTATATGGGTAATTTGTGAAACAGCATTCAGTGGAAGGATTTTTCTGCTGATCCTTTCCCTTGGTAGTCTTGATCTCATGCTGGTAAACAATAAGGTTTTTCTTTCTTGCCTATAGAGTTTATTCTAGTTTCTACTTTGCACCTCCTCAAAGGTCTTTTAAAATATGATCCTCATTGCTGTATGTCTGTGGCAGGCTGCTTCCCCTCACAAGTTCTCCAGAATTCCAGCTGCCTGCTGTACCACTTAACCCAGGATTAGCTTGGCTTTCTGCTACAGCTCTAATCTGTGTTCTTTTTCAGTGCAATGTCCTCTGACTATAAACCCGATGTTTTAAGCTCCTTTTGGTGGGAAAAGTAACTTTCTGATTGGGGTCCAAGCTAGAAATAGTTCTTTCCCCTTGAATAAACATGAGTACATTTCTTTGTGCCCTGTACCCTACCTCTACTTCTGCTTCTCTCCAAAGATGATTCTGTTTAGTCATTTCATGTCCAGTGTCAGGCAGGCTTCCCTTGCTCTGTGCTTAGGCACTATTTACCTATGTAGTTGCCTCATCCCGGCACCTTATGGCTCACTGGGCTCGTAGTGGAGCAGGTTGAGGGAAGAGCTGGTAAATTCTTCCCTGGCATTCTGCACATGTGTGTGTTTAGCTTGTTTGCAGAGCCAGAAATCCCACCGGCTAACTCTTGGCCATGGAGCAGGGAGCAGAACTTTAGTGAGTGCTCTTGGACATCTCCAGCTATAGAAAGACACTTACTCTGTGAAGAGCTAGTGGTTCCACTGCCTTTGGCAGATGAATTGAGGACCTTGTGTTTCTAATTCTCTATAGGACGTAATCTCTAAAACAGGTTTGACATTCTTCTCAAGCTGGCTGATCAAGGGTAATAACCCACTTTTTGTTTGTTTCATGTTAGCATTGTTTTCTCTACAGCCAGCACTGTTCGCTTCAGTAGACACTATTAAGGATCGCTTCACGGTACTTGTTACTGCTTCTGATCCATGTGTGGCACATTCCTGAATCTTACTTTCAGAGGCATTGAAGAGGGGCTCATATCTTCCCTCAAGCCATCTAAACTGTTAACTTTTGTTCTGTTCCGACTTAAACACAGCTTGTAAATCACTGTGTACTGTCCAAGCTCTGAACCAAGCCTATAAAGCCATGTAATATAAGATGACTGTAGTGTTAGCCACTGCACCAGTGTCAATTTTTAATATCCTAAAAAGGCTAAGCAATCAAATCCCAGTTTAAAACTTAGTCTGTCCTATTTGTAAGTGTAACAGAAATGTCAATTGGGAGGGTATTGTGACAAATCCATGGGAAGTGTGTCCTTCATTGGTTTGTGCAATTACCCCTAGAAAGAACATATAAGGAAGTAAGTCTTCCCAATCCAAATATCCTTTTGATGAAACCTTGGCAAAAGCTTTTCTAATCCTAGGTTTGAAGTCTTTAAGAATAATTTTGCTGGTTGATGTATGCTTTGAGGATATAGGATATTTTAAATATCATCATATTGCTTCCAGATATCTGAGGGATTAGCATGCAAATTAGTATGTCATTTCTTCCCTGTATTCATTCTCCCTGTATGTGTGTGAATGTGTGGGTGGTGTGTGTGCCTCTCTAGGCCAATCTTCTCAGATTGTAACGTGAAGGAATCGCACTAGATTGTATTTTAAGCCCTTCGTAGTTACAACATTCTGTTCTAAAAGGAAAGAATTTCAAGCTCACATTTTTAATGTGTATCCTGTATGTGCAGATAACAGATTAAAGTTTTATATCTGAGAGCCTAGGATAATATGGTTCACATGTGTGCAGGTAGGGCCGGATCAAGGCATGTGAGGGCCCTAAACACTGATAATCTCTGGTGCCCCCTCCTCTGCTTACTGACACATTTGAACAGGGTATGTGAGTTTTTCGTGTGTGTGTGTTGTAACTTCTTTTTAAATGCAACTATAATATTAGCGATTGAACACAAAAGTGACATATACCATTTTAGCAGAATGAGATAAACTGAACTATAAAATTTTAGTGGGTGAATGTAGCAAGAGTTAGACTTGACAGCGCACCCCACCTCTTGTTTATTAGAAAGAAATAGTATACTCCCAAGAGACCCACCGAGATAAGGGGCTTCAGTTACATGGGAGCGGACCGTAGGAGACAGATGTCAAAGAAGGTGTTGAAGTGATAGGGGCTTCATAGTTCAAACAACCTTGTGCATGGGTGCCCTTGTGACCCTGCCTGAGCTTTATTTCTGGCCAGCACATACTCAGTGCCCTGCCATTTCGCTTCCACTGTGGTGCTCGCTTTTCCTTGTGTCCTGTCTTCTTGGCATCTATGGGTCTTTACTTTGGACAACTGATGCCCCTGTTTTGTTGATGCCCTAAGCACCTGCTTACCTTGCTTACTGGGTAATCCATCCCTGTGTGCAAGGACTATTTTCTTAACATTCGTTTTATATTTTAATATACATAAACTGAGAGGTTGAAGAAAAAAGATTAAAATCTTTTTTGACTAAATACTGGATCCACTACCTAAACCTGGTCTTTACCATCACCCCACCACTACCAACTCCAATATTTAGAGACCATGAGCAGGAAGTTATAAAATAGAATGGTATTATATGGAGTACCAGGGTTGAGAGAAAGAGCCCGGGTGGTACAGTGGTTACGTACTCGACTGCTAACCGAAAGGTCATTAGTTTGAACCCACCAGCCACTCTAAGGGAGAAAGAGGATACAGCCTGCTTCCATAAAGATTCCCCAAAAAAAAAAAAAAAAACCCGTTGCCATTGAGTCAGTTCTGACTCATAGCAACCCTGTAGGGCAAAGTAGAACAGCTCATAGGGTGTTCAAGGCTGTAATCTTTATGGAAGCAGACAGCTACATCTTTGTCCCATGGAGCAGCTGGTGGGTCTGAACCACCAGTCTTGTGGTTAGCAGCTGAGTGTTTAACCACTGCACCACCAGGGCTCCTCCATAAAGATGACAGCCCTGGAAACCCTATGGTGCAGTTCTACTCTGTCCTATCGGGTTGCTGTGAGTTGGAATCCACTCGAAGGCAATGGGTTTGGTTTTTTGTATTTTTTTTTTTTTTTTTGAGGTTTGAAAGAGTGGGGAGAGGAGTTCTGGGCCTGAGTCTTCAAAGGCTCCCACAAACTTAACAGCATAATCAGTGGTCTTGAGTGTGATCTTAACAGGACAACATAGCCTGTTTTCCAGCAATTTTCCATCTACTTTCAAGGCAGTGTCCTTTTAGCTTACTTGAGACTTTGCATATATCAGAGCACTGAAAAAGGGAAAAGATAGGAAGAAATAATAGGAATCTGGCAATAGGTTTTTTTTTTTTTAAGAAAAATGTATAATAACTCACGTGCCACTTCCTCCTCAGAGCTATTAAAGGCTGTTTTTCAGACTTAACATGTTTTTGTATTGCTGCCCTGCTAAGATGAGAAACATAGCAGTCCTTGCTTCCTTTCTTGATTCTCACACCCCATTAAAATTGAAGCTAATTTGTCACATTGACACAGAGGAATGTTATTATTGAAAGCGGAATTAAAAAGGAAATTTATAGAGAACAAAACCAATAAGGCAAGCAGCCCTGACATTTAATTTTCTTGGAAACCCTTCCCACTGAACCAGGCAAGTCTGCGTACTACACATTTGCAAAATGAAAAGTGGTGTTGTAGGAGGATAACTACTCATATTAACAATGAGCAAGTAATTGAAAAGAGATTGAATATTATAGATGGCTCTTTTCCTTCCCTTGTCTTCTGCCACCCTACCCTGAAATGGTGTTTGTGGGCTCCACCTTTTAGAGGCAGTATGTTTCTTTCTTATTCATAAGCATGGAGGATTTGAAGAAGTGAAGGGGGAAATTTTTAATGTATGTTTTTGGCCATCAATTCCAAGTTTGCACTAACTGGTAAGAGTATTGCTCCCTTGGCGCTTAAACCCAGAGGATCAATAAACAGTGTCCATCTACCAAGAGTTGCCAAAAAATCCTAATGTGAATTTTTAAGGATTAGTGTAGGACACTATTTGACTCCTTAGGGTGGGCCAAACCCACAGAAGGAGTAATATTTCAGGATCCATTTAGCTTTCTAATTTAGTAAGGATAAGATTTGGGATTTTATTAAAGTATTAGCTAGCATTACTTAACCCAGTGGTGGTTTCACTGGGTTAAGTAAGGCTAGCTGCTTTAACAAAATCTCCTTGGTTTAATGTGATAAAAAAAATATTTCTCAGTCATATCCTAGCCCAGTGCAGGTTGGCAGGGGCTGAAGTGGAAAGTATCCTGCTCCATGTAGTCATTTACAGCCATCTTCTAGGACTCAGCGTCCCTCGACTGGGTTCTCTGTATCTAGCTGGCAGGGAAGTGAAAAAGAGAGTAGTGGATGATGCAGGATAAGGATAGGTGGTCTGTATCCAGGCTGCTGGCTAGAACTCAGTCACACGGCCCCACCTTACTGCAAAGGAGGCTAGGAAATGGAGTTTAGCTCTGTGACCTGCAAAAGGAAATGAGTTTGGTGACCACATAGTATTGACTCTGCCACAGTTCCCTTTTCTCTTGCTACCTGTACCTGTGCATGTAGTTCATTCCTAGGATAATCTGCTTGTGATGTCAGTCATCGCGTTGGTCACCAAGGCTAACTTGGGTGATCTAGTAGCTAGGCAGTAAAGTAGAGGGTCATTGAAAAAGAGGAAGAGACCCTCAACACAGCGGCTGCAACAGTGAGCTCAAACATAGCAACGATTGTGAGGATGATGCAGGACTGGGCAGTGTTTCCTTCTGTCATACATAGAGTCACTGTGAGTTGGAACTGACTGGACGGCACCTAACAACAACAACAGTGTCTAGGCACATATCCACCTGCTTCTGTTTTATTCCATTTGCTGTTCTCTGGAAGGAGATGACCTTCACACATAAAGCAGGACTTTGCTGTTGTCAAGAGTAAACCAGTATGACGACAGACCCTTCTTGAATCACCATACTCTTAATGTAGAATGTTGCAGAGTGGTTGTTGATTCTTGAATATGTATACATAAGAAGTAAGATGGGATATCTTTCATTCTTTTATGATATATGATATATTATTTATATTTATTATGTTGAGAAAAGCTTTAAATGATTGTTCCTCTCTACCAAGCTGTCCCTCTTGGGAAAAAAGAGAAAATTCTAGGGCTTTAAGATGACCACATAATTAAAAGAAAATCAAAACCAGAGAGATTTCAGCTTAAATGATAATGGAATAAAGTGCCACCAGGATCTAGTAACGGAGGTTTTAGCAGTTGCTGTCGAGCCGCCTCCCCCTCCTGGCAACCCCGAGCCTGTCAGGACAGAACTGTGCTCCACGGAATTTTCAGTAGCCGATTTTTCAGGACCAGATCACCGGGACTTTCTTCCAAGGCAACACTGGGTGGACTCAAACTTCCAACCTTTTGATTAGTAGTCAACTGCGTTAACCATTTGCACCACCAAGGAACTCCAGGGGAAGTTTATTTAACACAAATTTGAGACACCATATTCTAGAGATACTCATTTATGCCCCTAAACTCGTTCCAAAATCCAGGGTCCAAGAAATTCTCCATTCAAGTTGGTTCTTGATTAAGAAGCATTTCAGCCATATAAAGGGCTTATTAGGTAAGAGCCAAAAGAAGTAGAAAAATGTATTGACAAGAAAATGTTAGGAGCCAGGGATTGTTTTACATGTATCTGACTTGTTGACCTATGTACTTAAACATTTAGTGAATCCTTCTGCAGAGTTAGTAAGACCATAGGTTGGCATTTTACTGGATATGCAAGTATTTCACATGGGAGATTTCTATCCATGGAAGTTTGGGACCCATCAAATGTGGTTCTGTATGTTTTTGCTTAGAATTCTGTACCCCAAGAGAGATGTGGAAAATGAAATACTGCTTTCTTATTGATTATAGTCCTGGCTTCGTCTGCCAGGAAAAGGCCAGCACTGCAAAGAAAAATCTCATCTCCGTGGCAACAAAGATCTCAACTTTTAACATGACGTCACATGAAAAGGAAATTATTTTTCTCTCTAGTCTTAAAGATCACAGTTTTATGAAAGCGGAAGTGATCTCTGACAACAAGATTTGTCCAAGCCTCTGGGCCAAAGGGCTAATGCCCAGGGCGAAGGCCTTCAGGACTTTCAATATGTCAGCCCTGATTTTATTTACATTAGAGCGTGATGTAATACATTATATTAGGACATGAAGGGATTAACACATTCTGTAGCCAATGGGGAGCCCTGGTGGCACAGAAGTTAAGAGCTCGGCTGCTGACCAAAAAGTGGGCAGTTCGAATCCACCAGCCACTCACTGGATACCTAATGGGGCAGTTCTACTCTGTCCTGTAGGGTTGCTGTGAGTTGAATCCACTCGACAGCAACAGGTTTGGTTTTTGTGATAGCCCGTGGTGCCAGCATGTTATTATGATTCCATCAGAGATGTTGAAGGATAGAATGGAGCTGGCATTTCAATTGAACAGTAGTTCCATTGTAAAAAAAAAAAAAAAAAAAAAGACCTAAAATACCAGCCTAGTTATTTTTTATTGTATATATATATATATATAGCATAAAATTTGCCATCTTAAGGACATAATTCAGTGGGATTAATTACATTCACAGTGTTGTGCGACCATTACCACTCGCTGTCTGTGCACAGTGATGCTGCCCACTGTAACAAAGCTAACATAGACTTCAAACGTCCCCATAGATTTACTGCTGCTCTGTGTCATTTGACAAGTTATTGAGATAATTTTTTGCTGTGTATCTTTCATGCCATGATTATTAACAGGGGCAATTTTTTCCCATGAAGGTGAAAATTGATTTCAGGGGTCGGGGAGGCCTTTGATGTTATAATGATTTATTGCCCTCCAAAGCTCAATCCTACCTCCAAAATCATATTCCTTAGGATTTCATTTTTTTTCATTAGGTTTTCTTGGGTATCACGCATGCGTGTTGACATCAAGTTTGTGGAAGCTACACAAAATGTACCCAAGATCAGTGCTCCAAAATTGTGACGATTAAGCCTGTTGCTTCATCTCAAGTCAAATTGCAAGGAGTGGCCTGAGCACGCCCAGTGGCCGCCTCAGGTTGGGGCTTATGTTTGATCCTCGGAGCTTCTGTGTGAGATTTGAGCCTTGAGGATTAAATAAAAATAGTTTACATTTTATTTATTCTATAAAAGTTATTCAACTGTAATTATGTCACATGCCTAGTACAAAATATGTCAACAATATCTGAATGAATAGCTTAATTAAAAGTCATTTTCTCATATTAAGCAAAAGCTCAAAGTTAAGTTCACTAAAAATATTTTGATAAGTACATGTGCTTTTTTATTGTGGTGAATACATATGTAACAAAACATTTGCTGTCTCAACATTCTTCACGTGTTCACTTCAGTGACAATAATTATGTTTATCATGTTGTCCAACCGTCACCACTCTCCATTTCCAAATTTTTCCATCACTCTTAACAGAAGTTCAGTGTCCCCCAGTGAGTCCCCCTTTTCCCCTCCCTCCTGCCCACTCCTGGTAACCACCAATAAACTGTGATCTCTATGCATGTGCCTATTCTAGATATTAGGAGCCCTGGTGGTGCAGTGGTTAAGCACTCAGCCACTAACTGAAAGGTTGCCGGCTGAAACCCACAAGCTACTTCTCAGGAGAAAGATGTGGCAGTCTACTTCTTTTACAGCCTTGGAAACCCAGTGGGATAGTTGTCCTCTGTCCTGCAGGGTCGCTATTAGTCAGAATCGACTGAACAGCAACAAGTTATTGTAGATATTTCACGTAAGTGAAATCCTACGGTATTTCCTTTTGTGACTGACTTGTTTCACTCAGTATAATGTTTTCAAGGTTCATCTATGTAGCATGTATCAGAACTTCATCTCTCTTTATGGCTGAGTAATATTCCATTGTATGTATACACTACAGTTTATCCATTCATCTGTTCATGGACATTTAGGCTGCTTCCACCTTTCGGCTGTTGTGAACAGTGCTGCAGTGAACATTGGCATACAAATATGTTTGCATTCCTGCTTTCAGTTTTTTTTGGTATATTCCTAGGATTCTAATTGCTGGATCATATAGTAATTCTATGTTAATTCTATTTTTAGCTTTTTGAGGAACCATCAAACATTTTTCCATAGGCCCTGTACCATTTTATGATCTCACCAGCAATGAATGAGGGTTCCGTTTTCTCCACATCCTCACCAACGCTGTTGTCTGTTTTAAAAATAATTTTAAAGAAATTAATTTTTAATTCTTTAGCTTGAAAAAAATGACAGATTTGAATAATTTTTTAGGAATTTGATTATATTCATATTATTGTATACCTATATAAATTTTTTTATAAATTACTATATATTTTTTATATAAATTAAACTATATATTATACTATATATTTTATATGTATAAATTTATATATATAAATAATTTATATAAATAAATTTATATATATTATACTATATATTTTTATATAAATTAGTAATTTGTATGTGCAATTTGATGCATACAATTTATATAATTGATATAAATTATAAATTTATATAATTTATATATTTATATATTTTATACTATATATTTTTAATATAAATTACTAATTTGTATACGCAATTTGATACATACAATTTATGTAAGTAACTCATTTTAAAAGTTACTTTGCAAATATGGTTGTAAAGCTAAATGTTAATAGCTTTTTATTCACATATCTATCTATCTAGATATATATACATATACACACTTTGTAATAATCTGTGTTTAACCTTCTGTCTTTCCGGAACACAATGAGCTTCTTTCCTTCAGTTTACCACAGAACTTCCCTCCACCTCGCCGCACCCTCCTTTTCTTTTTTTTTTATTTTATATGTATTAACTCGACAGCACTAGGTTTTTGGGTTTTTTTTTACCTCTTCTTTTATATATATATTTTTATTGTGCTTTAAGTGAAAGTTTACAAATCAAGTCAGTCTCTGATACAAAACCTTATATACGCCTTGCTATATACCCCTAGTTGCTCTCCCCTTCTCTCCACCCTGTGTTTCCGTGTCCATTCAGCCATCTTCTGTCCCCCTCAGCCTTCACATCTCCCCTCCAGATAGGAGCTGCCCACCTAGTCTCATGTGTCTACTTGATCCAAGAAGCCCACTCCTCACCAGTGTCATTTTCTGTCTTATAGTCCAATCCCCGACTGAAGAGTTGGCTTTGGTTCCTGTCTTGGGCTAACAGAAGGTCTGGGGACCATGACCTCTGGGGTCCTTCTAGTCTCAGTCAGACTATTAAGTCTGGTCTTTTTACGAGGAAAAAAAAAAAAATTTTTTTTTTTTTTTTTTATCCCACTGTTCTGCTCCTTCAGGGATTCTCTGTTGTGTCTGTTGTGCTCCCTGTCATGGCAGTCATTGGTTATAGCCGGGTACCATCTACTTCTGGTCTCAGGCTAATGTAGTCTCTGATTTATGTGGCCCATTCTGACTCTTGGTCTTTTTTTTTTTTTTTGCCAGTTTTCAGTGTTGTAAAAAGGAAAGATGCAGCAGTCTACTTCTGTAAAAATTACAGCCTTGGAAACCCTGTGGAGTAGTTCTGCTCCATTGTGTAGAGTTGCTATGAATCGGAATCCACTTGACAGCAGTAGATTGGTTTGTTTGTTTTTAAGGTCCCTTACAGCTCTGGAATTGTTTAAATCTTTGGTATGTGTGTATATAGTTTGTTGAGGGATTTGCAAACTGTTAATGTACTTGACTGCTAACTGAAAGGTTGGAGGTTTGAGTCCACCAAGAGTTGCCTAGGGAAAGAAAGGACATTCTCCAAAGAGGATTACTATTGGAGTGAAAATGGGCAGCATGAGGCACATGTGTGCGTGTGCGTGTTAGCGTGTGTGGAGCGGATAAGGATGCTAGCTTAATGAGAAAGAATGTTTTAGAAAGCAATAAAAGATAAGAATGGATTATGCTGAGGAATTTTATATATACAGTGAAACATCTGAGAGCCGGAACTTGACGGGAGTGCCTTGTTTTTCTAGGTTTAGCAAGGTTTCCGCCTTGACAGGATGTAGTCTTACCACTTTTCTATCATTCTCTGTTAGTGGAAAATATTTGAGTTTTCCCTCTCTGACAGGTTTCCACCTTACACAGGTTCCAGCTTTTACAGGTTTTACTGTTTTAGGCAAAAGGGAGCCTGTATAGATTTTTGAGCAGGAAGTTTACACTGTGTGTGCGTGTGTTATTTCAGAAAATTGGAATCAGTAACTTTTGCGGGAAAGTACAATTAACAAGAAAGCTTTTTGGGACTCCCCAGCTGAGGCATTAACTTGGTCTAGGAGTAGTACATTCCTGAACTAGGAGACAGGATTCTAGAAAGGGTTTGAGCATTGCTTTTCAGAGTAATATATTATTTCTTAAGACAAAGGGAACAGAAATGTATACACTTAATCTTCAGTACAGGAGGCTGAAGAAAAGGTGAAATTTTATCTTTAAAGATAAAAAGGCTTTTAAACACAGTTGCTAATGCTTCTCAGTTAAAAATACATATATATTAAAATCAAGCAGAAAAGATGCTCCTTTTGGCCACTTTATAAAGGGCCAAGAGAAATAAATCTTTAGAGATAATTCAGTGAATGCAAAGCATTTGTTAGGAGCCTATATGTTATTGATGATGTGGGCGTTTGGTAGGTTGGATTTTCAAGGCTCGCTTTTAAGAAATTCTGTGTATGTATTTTATCTAGAAGGGAGCAGGATGATTTGATGGACAGTGAGTTTAGCAGTCAAAGTCCTTTTTGACCTTGGTTAACCTGAGCTTTCTGAGCTCTCTGGAAAGACAAGGCTACCGATGCCTACTTTATGAGGCTGATGTGAAGTCAGAGATAACAACAACCCCAGCTAGCATGTTGCTAGGCACACAGTCATTGTGCAATGAATGTGAACTTCTTGTGCTTTTACCTACAGTTTTTTTTTTTTTCAACACGGTGCCCAGATGAATGGTAGAACCTTATATATATCTCCAGGTTTGTTTCTCAGATCACTGATTTTTATGGGTTGATTTGTGTTCCTCAAAAAGATCTATGAAAGTCCTAACCCCTGATACCTATGAATGTGACCTAGTTTGGAAATAGTGTCTTTGTGGATATAATTAGTTAACATGAGGTCATACTGGCTTAGGGTGGGGCCTAATCTGGTATGACTAGTGATCTTCTAAGAGGAGGAGAAGAAGCACAGAGGGACAGACACAGGGGAGATGGCTATTTGAAGACAGAGGCAGAAATATGCTGCCCAAACCAAGGAACACCTAGGGCTACCAGAAGCTGTAAAAGACAAGGAAGGATCTTCAGTAGGGCCTTCAGGGAGAGAATGGGGCTGCTGACACCCTTGTGAGGTCTCCAGAACTGGGAGAGAATAACTTTCTGTTGTTGTAACCCACACACTTTGTGGTACTTTCTTCAGCAGCCCTAGAAAACCAATGCAGATTAACTGGAATAAAGAGATGGGCTTTTTGCATGGAAATTGAGGGTCACCATGAGTCGGAATCAACTTGACAGTTACTGGTACTGGTTATAATTTATAAGACACTTCCACATGTGTTATCTAACCTAATACTTGCAATACGCTGTTCCTTGAGGGTTTTTCCATTTTTACACACAAACTGATGCTCACAAGATGTAACTGACTTGTGTAAGTCAACCAGTCCTGAGACAGAAATGAGACAAGACCCAAGATCTCCTAACTTTACACCCTGTTGTTTTCCATCACATTTATTGTTTTTCTCACCCAAACATTCCTCTTGACATCCTATCCACCCTTCGAGGTTCAGCTCAGTCACCATCTTCTTCAAGAAAGATTCTCCAGTCATCCTGTTCTTCCTGTCCTCAACTTCGGCAGCCCTGCGTCACCTCATATTTCTGTTGTGATTCTTACCTGCGGTAACTTCGGCAGCCCTGCAGCACGTCATGTTTCTGTTGTGATTCTTACCTACAGTAACTTTTTTGTCATAATTACTCTCTGTGTCATCACAACTCCCAGGCGGTAAGCTCATTAAGTCCAGGAGAGCATCTCGTTACCACTTACGAGTAGCAGGCATGCAGGAAACGTGTGAATGAGTGAGTGAATGAATGAGTATGAACGAATGAGTGAGCAGCATTCCAGGAGTCTCTGCCGTGAAACAGTGCCCTGATGACTCATTTGGCAAAGAATCTTACCTCCCAGTAGCCAATAAAGGGGGAGATGAGCTCAGATAAAAGATGAGGCTGAACTTTGGACACAGGCAAAGTGTATGGTGGGCCGTGCTAGGCAAGGCCTGTGTGGCTTTGGTCTTCTCTTTACCATCCTTTTTTAAATTTCCGTTTCTATGCTAGTGTCCAGGCTTCGTGCCTCTGAGGTACAAGGGAGAGCTCAGAAGGATGGGCGCTGTCCTGAGAATCAGTAAACAACATCTGGCCCAGCAGCAGCTGATGACTTATTTATGAAGAGCTTATAAGAACACACAGAGTGGACAAGCAGTCCTCACTCATTTGGGTAGAGGAAAAAAAAGTCTTATCTTTTTAAAAAACTAAAATTAAATGACTCTCATTTAATCATCTCATTTTGCAAAACAGCGTTTTCTGCTCAGGATTTCCTCTATTATGTGGTAACCCCAAAACTTCAAGGCCAAGGGTCAGTCCTTGGAATGGTGCCCCCTAACAGAGGAAAACAAGAAAACAGGGCGTGGCACTTAGTGGGCATTGGAAAATATTTGTTGAGTGAACGAATACATGAACCAGAAAGCAAGCCCAGCCTTCGCTTCTGCAGACACAAGGTGTCTGGGCGTCCATAAGCCGCCCTTCTGCCAGCTGTGGTGCTCATGGTTCAGCACCGTCTTGTCCCCAGTGGAAAAGGAGTGCGGACTCTCCTCGAATTTGAAACCCAGTTCCCCCTGCTGCAACAGCCACCACCACAGCCACTAGTAGGGTGAAGGGAAAACAGAAGGAATGAAGCGTTGCCTACCCAGCCTGCTCTCACTTAAGCCACTTCCCAGGGTGAGAAATAATATATAGGTTTTTACCCTATATACTCACTGTTGTTTTTCTTTTTCCCCACACACGTTTTCCTCCGCCAGTGTAATTGTACTGTAGCTACTGGTCACATGTAGCTGTTTAAATTTAAATTAGTTAAAATTTAGAATTTAGTTCCCTAGTCACACTAACCACAATTTAACTACTCAATAGCCACAGGTGGCTAATAACAGTTCAGTTTATGTAACACTTCGATCATTGCAGAAAATTCCGTTGACAGCATTGCCTTCATCATTGTTGCAGAATCATTCATGCATTTACTTAGCCAATAATATTAAACATCTATCTGTCTGACCCTATTCTAAGCACTGGGATACAGCCGTAGACAAGAGAGCTGAAATTCCTGCCTTCCTAGAGCTTACGTTTTAGTTTACAAGGGCTGCATACAGATGTCAGCGTGTATCCATAGCTTGAGGAGAGGAGGAAGAGTGCTAGAAAACAGATGGCTAATTGTTTCTAAAAATCCTGGCTCATCCACAGTCCTGTTTCTTTGAGATGTAGCTCAATTTTGTTCAGCTATTAGAGCTCTGAATTTTAGACCTCTGGTTTGTGCTGATTTGCAAAGCAGAATGCTTACACGTTTGATTTACGTTTAGGTATTGGCTGTTACCGTTAAGTTTTTTAGGTTCTGGTTAAGAGGTTCATTGGAAAGTAGTTATTTTAGGATTTCATCCTTTAAAACGTTTAAATGCCTGTGCTTAGAATTTTAATTCAGTCAAAGGTCTAGTTCTTACTGGTTTTATAGAACTACCACCAAAAAAAAAAAAAAAACCAGTTGTTGCTGAGTTGACTTTGACTCATGGCAACCCTATAGTAACTACAACAGAGACAAAAAATACATTGCAATCATTTTGTTGGTTTCTTCTCATAAAGCCCATGCTTTTATACTACCCGCCCCCTGCCCCAGTATGTGGGGTACTCACAGAGTGTTAATATTATTAGCCACTGAAGTGGAGTAATAGAGATGGGTGGTATTTCTAAATTAGCCATTAAGATTCAGGCACACCATCCTAATGCTCTCAACAAGAGCCACAAATGCCAATGCCAGCAATCTGTTTGAATTAATGAACTATAAACATTTTCCCCACTGGTGAACTGAAGAATTATATTACAGTTGAAACGGAACTTGGAGATTGGTCTTCCTGCTCAACCTCCCTCATCACTTTATTGGTCTCCTGAAGACTTAAATGATTTGTCCAAGGTCATGATTGTGCAGTAAAACCCTGTCATAGCATTATAAATGGGGTCCAGAAATTCACTTGTATGAAGCAGGGATTCGCAAACTTTAGCATGTATCTTGGCAAGCTTGTTGCAACACAGGTGTCTGGGTTCCACCCCTAGAGTTTCTGACTCGGTAGGTCAGGAGTAGAACCTGAGAATTTGCATTTCTAAAAGTTCCTGGGTACGTTGCTGATCTGAGGACCACACTTGTCATGGTTAGTGAGCACTCATTTTGATGTTCTGATCTAGGAAGACTTGAGTTTCCACATACTGGGGACCCAACCTCCATTCTCACTGCTTCCCAACCACTGCTGGGTGCTTCCATATTAACATTGCCTTCTCCACCACGTATTCTCCCCTCCCTCAGAAGTTGAGAACTTCAGCCTAGCCCCATTTGAGAAGCTGGAGAGCCAGTCATATTATATGCAAAATTTCATTGTTTAGCGGAATTACAGCAATCAGTGGTTGATCATCTGTTTAATGTACTCACAGCCAAACCCCTGCCTCACTGTCGAACTCTGCCTGTATGAGTCACCTCCTCTTGTCAAAATCCTTCTTAATCTTGCAGATTTAACTTAAATTCTTCCTCTTTCAAAATTCTTATTCTCTCTTCAGAAGATACCATTTTTCCTACCCCCAAAGGGGTAGGACATGTTTATTGTACTTATACTGCGTTCCAGACTCTGTGCAGATGTTATATCATTCCATTCTCATAACAGTCTTTCAGTACAGATGCGATGCCTGTTATACAGATGGGGAAGGTGAGATTAAAGAAAGGTAGTGATACAGCCAGTATGGGACAGTTCTACTCTGTCCTACAGGGTCGCTGTGAGTCGGAATCAACTCGACGGCATTGGGTTTGGTTTTTAGTTTTTTTTTTTTTTTAATACAACCAGCAGGGGCAAAGCTAGTTATATAGTTATTTTTTGACTTGACATTCTCCCCCTACTAAACTGCAATGTTATGGTATATGGAAACAAGATTGAAGTAGTCAAGGATTTAATTTTACTTGGATCTACAATCAAAGCTCATGGAAGCAGCAGTCAGGAAACCAAAGGTCGTATTGCATTGGGTAAATCTGCTGCAAGAGACCTCTTAAAGCATTAAAAAGCAAAGATGTCATTTTGAGGACTAAGGTGTGCCTGACCCAAGCCATGGTATTTTTCAGTCTCTTCCTATGCATGCGAAATCTGGACAATGAGTAAGGAAGACTGAAGAAGCATCGATAGCCTTTGAATTATGGTGTCGGCGAAGAATATTGAAAATACCATGGACTGCCAGAAGAACGAACAAATCTGTCTTGGAAAAAGTACAGCCAGAATACTCCTTAGAAGCAAGGATGGCGAGACTTTATCCATGTACTCTGAACATGTTACTAGGAGGTACCAGTCCCTGGAGAAAGACATTATCCTCGGTAAAGGAGAGGGTCACTGAAAAAGAGGAAGACCCTCAACAAGATGGATTGACACAGTGGCTGCAATAATGGGTTCAAAACATAGCAACAATTGTGAGGATGGCACAGGACCCAGCAGTGTTCCATTCTGTTGTACGTAGGGTCACTATGAATCAGAATCGACTCAGTGGCACCTAACAGCAACTAAACTGCAAGCCCCTGGAGAGCAGCGATTGTGTCTCATTTGCTTTTATTTCCAGCCCCAACCCCAGTACTAGTACAGTGCTTGTTACATTATAATGCCCACTGTTTTTTTCAAATACATGCATCTCCAGGCTTGTATCATCTCCCAGCCCTGCCTCTCTGTGCAGCAGGCTGTGGTCTCCAGCCAGCCAGGAAAGAGGAGCTTTCAGTGTAGCCTCTCTTCCCCCAGCTCCCACACAAAATTTGCATCCTGAGCTCCTCACTGTCCCCTATGAATTCAAGTTCCCAAGAAAAGGAACATTCATTCCAACTTGTAAAGAAGTGATTTGGAGATTAGGGTTGTTTAAACTTTGGGCCAGGCTCTTAGTCTGCCTGTGGCTTCCCATATCCTGTCACTTCACTAAACTTCAGCCCCCCTCCCTTTCAGTCATTTTATCATTAATCATCCAGACGCCCCTAAGAGGTGAGTAGCTGGAGCAAGCAGGAAGTTCATCAAAGAGATTGGGGAAAAGATCACAAAGAGATCATGTTGCTTAAAACTTGAATTGCATGAGTGGCTGTGGATCTGAATATTTAAGAAACACTGACTCACTCCTCTTCTGTTTTGAATATAACTTGCAAATGTGATTTCATTTATCATTTCACTTCGTGCTCCTCTCACAAAACCACCACTTTCAGGAAAGAGAACAGGTGAGCCTGGCCTTTCTGCAGGCCGGAGCGGGATCCTCCACCCTGGCTGTACGTTAGAATCACCTGAGGCTTCCCTCCAGGAGCCTGATTTAATTGATCTGGAATGGGGCACAGGCATTGGTATGTTTTTTAAATTCCCCCGGGATTCTAATATGCAGACAAGGTTAAGAACCTGCCGGATTAGATCCTTGATTTCCAAGCCTGCCTGATCATGAGAGCCATTTTGGAAGGCTCTCCCAGAATCTATGAATTAGAATTCCTGGGGCAAAGACCTAGGAATCTGTTTTTAAAATAGATTCTATCACCTAGTTTTGAGAATCACTGATATTGGTAGCTCTGCACATTCCTTCTAGTCATTTCAGTCTAAAAAGCAAGGCAGAATAGCCAACAGAGCTAAAGGAGCTATTTAACTCAAATGTATAACTTTATCCATGGTTTAAATGGTATTTATTTATTTATTCATGGTCAAATTATAACTTTACTCATGGCTCCTGAAGCAAAGCATAAAGTTGAGAATCATCAGAAATGCTTGGAATACCGTGAACTGGTTGTGAAACCGAGCTTGCCTGCAGTGTTCTAACTGGTGACTTTGAACCAAGCTCTTCAGAATGGCTGCATCTGTTTTCTATTGCCCCACCCCACTCTTGCCCATATATTTTTTTCATTTCATTATCTTGTTTTCCCAGCTGTACATTCAACAAAATCTACCTATTCTGTGGAACTGCGTGACATAAGTTATGTATTTCGAAAGATTAACCCAGAACCACAAATTGAAACTGTCTTCATACTAGCTCAAGAATTAATGAAGCCTTCAAAGAAGAAACTAGTCAACCCTTAGACCAGAAGAATTAGATGGTGCCTGGCTACCACGACCTAACATTCTGATTAGGGCCACAATAGGTGGATCCTTACAGAGTGGGAGAAAAATGTGAGACAGAACCTCAAATTCTAAAAAATCCAGACTTACTGGACTAGTTGACACTGGAGGACTCCCTGAGACTATTGCTCTGAGATAACTCTTTAAACTTGAACTGAAACAAACCCTTGAGGTCACCTTTTAGCTAAATAACAGATTGGTCCACAAAATAAAGAATATCAACCATGAGTACTGTGCTGCTTAAAAAAATCATCTATATAAGACCAGAATGGTCAACAATTACTTTAAAACAGATGAGAAGATAGGGGAACAGGGACACTAGATTAATGGAAACCCAAAATGGAAATAATGAGAAATTTCATGCATTGTGAAGAATGTAACCAGTGTCACTAAACAATTTTTATAGAAATTGTTGAATGAGAAACTGAACAGCCATGAAAACCTTCACCAAAAACAAAAATATCATTAAAAAAATAATTAATGAAGGCTTTTTATGTGGATTGAAGATGGATGAGAGAAGCCAAGAGAGGAGAAGTGGGGGAGAGAGCTTGAGTTTAAAGTTCAAAATTAAAATTTAGCAATGAATGTGATATTGAAAAAGGAGCCCTGGTGGCACAGTGGTTAAGCACTGGGCTGCTGACTGAATGGTCTGCGGTTCGAACTCACCAGCCCCTCCACAGGAGAAAAGACCTGGTGATCTGCTCCCATAAATATTACTAGGAAACCCTATGGGGCAGTTCTCCTCTGTCCTGTAGAGTAGCGTGAGTCAGAATTGGCTCAATGGCATATAACATAAATCTGAATGATTTTGCATACTGAAACTTATTGCCTCTTCAAAGCATGCATCACGGATTTAAAATATTCTGCCAAAAACTTTGCCTGTTTCCTTTGGCCTCACCTCCCCTTTCTACTAGGAGAACTTGGCATATCTATGAGGACAAGTGCCTGCTGCCCAAAGGAAATAGAAATACACATATATTTTAGGTCCCTAAATTCAATTTTCAAAGATGTTCTTCAGGCATTACAAAAGAAAAAAAGACAAATGAGTTTACTGTGGACAAGAAATAATCTTTCTCATAAGCAGTATGGTCAAAATGATAGAGCATACTCCTTTAGTGTTTGGCATCACTATGGCATCATTTAATTCCCTGACCTCAGTGTTCAGTCTTTAATACCAAAACCATAAAAGGGGAAGTGTGATAACGTATTCTTCATCTCAAACAAGCACCTTCCTGTCTCCTCAAATGAGATAAATTATCTTAATACACTTTAATGCCGGAAGAAGGAGGTCTGTGTGATTCTAATAAGCTTCAAACTCCTGGTGCTGTTTTATCCAGTAGCTGACTGCAATGGCTGTGGACAGCAGAGCTGCCTCCCCCAACAAATGCAGATAAACCCCAGCCAGTCTTGAGGAGCACTCAGGCAATTACTTGGAGGTCCTCCAGCAGAACTCACATTAACTGGTTCTCTTTTGTAAGGCTTCCTGAGCAGAGGATGAACTGTTTTTGCCCTTTTGTTTGAAATTCAGCATCTCATGGATCTGACAACCTGCTAAATTTTCTTTTCTTTTTCAGGGGGGGAAATATGAAAGAGGAAAGAATCTCTACTGGGGGCATTTTTTGTCTTTTAAAGTTTACTGAGTGAGAGCAAGGACCCCAGGGCAGCTGGAGGACCAATGGATGAAGCTTGTTAAAAGGGAGAAGCTGAGGAATAGGAATTAACAGACTCCTCTGAGTGGATAGGAACAGTCACCAAGGTCACTGATCAATGTAAAATGCATCCAAGAACAAATAAAAAGAAATAATGTGGAGACAGGTAGTCATTAAATATAAACCCCCTCTGGGAGAAGACGACTGTGAGAACCGTTTCAGTTTTATCTTGTGCGAAGAATTTAACTTCAAGTAATTTCAAACGAATGGGGGCTGCAAAAACCACCTAGCAACCTGATGTCAGTTGATCTCAGAAAGAGGGCATGATTTCAATCAATTATGTTGAGATTAATCAATGGTTAATTTTTATTCTGTTTTCTCCTCTTCTCCTGTATAGCCTCATAGTAACTAGCTTACTTGGAGCCATTTGGTTTTTAGAAACAAAATAGCCCTAGTTGCACAGTGGTTAAGCATTCAGCTGTCAACCAAGAGATGGGCAGTTCAAAGCCAACCCAGTGTCTGTGCAGGAGATCTGCTTATATAAAAATTACCCAATGCCGTCTAGTTGGTTTCGACTCATAGTGACCCTACAGGACAGAGTAGAACTGCCCTGTAGGGTTTTCAAAGAGTGGCTGGTGGATTCAAACTGCTGACCTCTTGGGGAAGTTCTACTCTGTCACACGGGGTCATTATGAATCGAGATCGACTCTATGGCCCCTAACAACAACGTTGTCAATAGAGTGCGTTGAGGACCCCTCAGTAAGTACATCAAGAGCCACTATATGCCTCTTGCTGGGCTAGGAAGTACCCAGTCAGGAAAGAACCTGGATATACCTAGATCAAATGAAGTAGTGTGCAAATGTTTCCTGAAGAGTTTCTGGATGATATGAAATAACCATTATTGATTAGGAGAGTGATTTCATTTTATGGTGTTCTGTAGGAATTTATTATCGTTCTGTAACTGCAGGGGTTTCTTCTTAGAGGTTTAATATCAGTGACCATGGGGTATGGAATGTTAGATGGTTCAGACCTATTGGAGGTTTCTGTTGAGACTTTAGGCAATCATTTGGAATAGCAGAGATGTGGCAGGGGACCAAGGATTCTATGGAGCATTTATATGACAGGGAAATGTCAAGATTCAGGTGCAGATGAAAACAGCACGGTACGGGCCATTGTTGATGGGCCACTGTGTACCCTAAGCTTGTAGGCAGACTCCAGCCAGACCCAGGATTCACTTTGGGCTTCCCCTGACCTGGTCATCTGCCCAGTAATCACTTACCCGGTCATATATAATATAAATCCTTCTTATTTCCCTATAATGCACTGTAATCAGTGCTGAAAGTGTGTCTTCTTTCATTTAGTTTATTTTTAACAGCGTTATTAAAATATAATTCACAGTTCACCCATTTAAACTGTACAGTTGAGGGGTTTTTAGTATGTTCACAGTTCTGCAACCATCACCACAATCTAATTTTAGAATATTTCATCATCCCCAAAAGAAACCCCATACCCATTAGTAGTCATTACTCATTCTCACCACCTATCCCCATGTTTGTTTATTCTTAATAATTAACAAATATCTGTGAACGTACTATTCAATCTAGGAACTAAAACATCACCAAAAATCCTCATCCACCAGTGTCTTCAACCACCATTCCATTCCCCTGCCTCCCTTGGAGTAAACTGCTATTCTGAATTGTGTGTTTATCTTTTTTTTTTTTGCTTATATGTTTGAGTGTGTGCTTTGTCATATTTTTTATATATGTCTAAATACAAAATGGGTTATTTTGATTGCTTTCAAATGCTGATTTTACTCCACATTCATAGTGTTGCAAGAAGCTGTAACTCATTTATTTTCTCTACTGTATAATATTCCATCATGTAAATATGCCACATTTGTTTACAAATTCTCCCACCTATGCCATTTGTTTGTTTCCAATGCTTTGTATATTTGTTATTATCGGCAGTGGTATTGTGAGCCTTTTTGTACATGTCTTCTCATTATATAACTCCAGAAGGGTCTCTTGGGTATATAGATAGGAATAGAATTGATGGGCAATGGGGTATGTGAATGTTCAACTTTGGAAGACAAAGTCATGAAATTCTTCCTTTTTAAATCAATACCCTCATTAAGCTCAGCCTTTTGTCATCTCCCACTAGGGTTATTTCATCAACCTCCTACCAGGTTGGCCTTTATTACTCTGGTCTAGTTCATCTATGCCCCCATGATCTGATTCTTCAGGAACATAGAATTGAGGGTTTTTAGTCCTGGACCAAATGCCAGTATTCCTCAGAAAATGATGCTCAGTAGTTTAGGGTTCATTCCATGTCTCAGCCTCATTGCTTGTTTACCTGAAAGGATGAAAAGAAGTCAAAGCATCATAGAACTGGAATTGGCCAAAGATACCATCCATACAAGTGACTGTTCATCTCTTCAGCCCCCCTCCCCCGCCGCCACCACCACACCCAATTTTCACCCATTTGAACCTCAGCCCTTAATGGTTATGACTGACCCAAGAAAATAAGCCTGTGAAGAGCAGAGCCAAAGAATGCAGATCTTCAGGCTTCTGGTTCAGGGTCTTTCTGCATAACTCCAGAGAGGAGAAGCTGTGTGACATACAGAAGAAGTCCACCTTCTAGGGTTAACCTTACCTAAACAGGAGTGGAGAGTATGTGAGGTAACAAGCTCTGGCCCGGAGTCGAAGTCAGAGATGCTCAACTCTTCACAGTGGGATACAGCTGATGAAGTTGCTTATGTGACTGGTGATAGAGCATTTATTTATTTTTTGTATGTCCAAATATTTTTAACAATTTTTTATTATGGAAAATTTCAAGCATATACAAAATAAGAGAGACTATATCACAAAAAAAAGAAAATTACAGACCAGTATCACAGTGAGGAGTCCTGGTGGTGCGGTGGTCAAGAGCTTGACTACCATTCAAAATGTCGGCAGTTCGAATCCACCGTCTGCTCCTTGGAAACCCTACGGAGCAGTTCTCTGTCCTATAGGGTCACGATGAGTCAGAACCGAATTGACGGCAATGGGTATCCCTTATGAATTTAGATGCAAAAATCCTCAGCAAAATACTGGCAACATATAGCAAGGATTATAAACTGTAACCCAGTGTAATTTATCCCAGGAATACAAGGTTGGTTTAACATCTGAAATCAATTAATGTAATACACTATATAAATAGCAAAAAGGACAAAAACAACATGATCATCTCAATAGATGTAGAAAATGCATTTGTTGAAAATACAACACCCTTTCATGATAAAAACACTCAAAAAACTAGGACTGGAAGGGGATTTCCTCAACATGATAAAGGGTATTTACAAAAAAAAAAAAAAAAAAACAGATAACATCATACTGAATCCTTTCCTGTTAAGATCAGAAACAAAACAAGGCTGTCCATATCACCACTTCTACTCAACATCGTACTGGAGAGTCTAGCCAGGGCAATCAGGCAAGAAAAAGAAATAAAGAGCACCTAAATTGGAAGGAAGAAATAAAACTCTGTTTGCAGGTGGCAAGATCTTTTATATAGATAAACCCAAGGAACCTACTTAAAACTATTAGAACTAATAAGCAAGTTCAGTAGGATTACAGGATACAAGATCAATATACAGAACTCATTTATATTTCTATACCCTAGCAATAAACAATCTGAAAATGAAATTAAGAAAACAATTCCATTTATAATAGTATCAAAAAGAAAAAAATAATTAGGAATAAATTTTAAAAAAGGAAGTACAGGACTACAAAACTTTGTGGAAGGAAATTAAAGAAGACCAAAATAAATGGAAAAACATCCTATGGTCATATATCAGAAGACTTAATATTGTTAAGATAGCAGAACTCCTCAAATTGATGTATGTCTTAGACTGAGTAGTAAAACCAGTAAAACATATATACATAGAGAGATTTATATCAAGGAAATGGCTCACATGGTTATAGAGGCTGGAACATCCCAAGTCCATGGGTCAGGCTTGAGGCTTCTCCTTATTCACATAGCCTCAGGGGCTGGCAAACTCAAGATTGGCAAGTCAGAAAGCAGGGCTCTTGTTCACAGGCTGCGAAGACTGATGAATCCCAAAATCGATCGGCAAGATGGCAGGCAAGCTGCTAGCTCAGTCCCAAGAACCAGAGGTCAGATGAACTGGAGCCAGCTGCAGGATCCAGAGCAAGCAAAAGCCCACGAACCCTGTCAGAAAGTCCACCTGTATTAGATGCAGGCCATACCCCACAAAGAAACTCTCTTTCAGCTAATTGGATGCTCACAGCAGATCCCATCGTCTCATCATGGAGGTGATCACATCATTATAAGACTGCCAAAGTATATCATGACTGCCAAACTAGTGAGAATCATGGTCCAGCCAAGTTGACAAGCAACCTTAACAATCATAGTCCACCTCTTGTCAACTTGGTACCTGTACACATCTCCTTCAACTATACATAATCTCTGAATAAAGACAATTATAAAGTCATACTTGTGCCTAACACGATACACTAGCCCTGTTTATGTCTTATATTTTTTAATTAAAAAAAACAAAAATATTTGATATACACATACAAAGCAGAAATATGGATAACAATTACAGGCATCATTCCTGCAAGTAGTCATGTGGTTGTAACTGGTGTTTAGAACTTCCTTCTTCACCACCCATCCTGTATTCCTTTTGTCCTCAGCAAACAGCTCACCTGGTCATGGTTCTTTACCTGGTGGGGTGACCCAAACATTCATTCCTGAAGGGTCTGGGCCATTAGTGGTCATGTTGGTATTGGGTTGGTGTAGTTTTCCATCAACTTTAATCACAGGGCATGGTAGTATTAAGAGATGCCCTCAGGGATCTCCTGCATTCCAGACATACTCTTCTTTACCTCTATTATGTAATATCAATCCGATTTCCTCTTGGTAATCAGGATCAGTCACACCAGCCAGTATGGTAACTCCTTTCTTTCTCTGTTGATCCAGAGGCATAAGGAGCCCAGAATGGCAAGGTGACGTTCTTAACTTCCAGTTCAATGAAATCAGTGTTGTGTCTCCAGGTGGGAGCATTCCTCCTTTTGGAACTAAGACCTCTAGACCCACAGAACATAGGGCCATGGGAACAGGAAGCAGAAATTTTGTGAGTGGGTCACTAGAGGTAATAGTGAGTAGTGCCACTCCCATTTCCACCTCTTGATTGCTGGAGCTATGAACCCTGGCTATGGCAGAAACAGCACCATATCTTGGATGCTGGTTTAGAGCATATACAGCCTCCTGGAGAACATTGCCCCAACCCTGCAAGGTATTGCCACTTAATTGGCACCATAATTGTGTCTTTAGGAGGCCATTCCATTGTTCCATCAAGCCAGCTGCCTCAGGATGATGGGGAAAATGGTAAGACTAGTGAATTCCATGAGCATGGGCCCATCGCCACACTGAATTTGCTGTGAAGTGAGTCCCTTGATGTGAGGTGATGCTGCGTGAGATACTATGATGGTGGATAGGTCATTCTGTAAGTCCACGGTAGTAGTTTTCACAGAAGCATTGCACACGAGGAAGGCAAATTCATATCCAGAGTGTCTGTTCCAGTAAGAACAAAATGCTGCCGTTTACATGATGGAAGTGGTCCAACGTAATCAGCCTGCCACCAGGTTGCTGGGTGATCACCTCGACAAATGGTGCCATTTCAGGATTCAGTGTAGATCTCTGCTGTTGGCAGATTGGTCACTCAGCAGTAGCTGTAGCTAAGTTGGCCGTGTTGAGTAGAAGTCCATGTTGCTGAGCCCATGCATAACCTCCATCCCTGCCACCATGGTCACTTTGTTCATGAGCTCATTCGGCAATGACGGGAGTGGCTGGGGGAAGATGACTGGTTTCCACAGAACACGTCATCCTATCCACTTAATTGTTAAAATCCTTCTCTGCTGAGGTTTGGTGAGCATTCACATGAGACACGAATACCTTAACTTCCTTGGCCCATTCAGAGAGGTGTACCCACATACCTCTTCCCCATACCTCCTAGTATTGTTGGAGGCCTTTTTAGTGGGCAAAGCTAGCTATTTATATACATATGATGTGTGTTTGTATGTGCATGTGTGTAAAACGGGTTCAGATTGATCCTTCAGATTCAAGACTACAGGATTTTTACTTAATTTTATTGGTTTTATATCTGTAATTCTTTCACCCATGTCAGAATCACAGTGATGCCAATATAATTCATTATTTGCTTTATCTCACAAAATGTGTAATAATATCTAAGTCATAGTACCAACACTACCATCAACAGTAAAATTACTGAATGTTTAAGGTATGCATGTCTATGTGAGTGTTTTACAGATTTTTATGTCCATTAGGTATATTCTGCTAGGGATATACATTCCAGTGATTGTTTTAAAGTCACTTCAAATAGTTCTCTCCTGGGTAGTTATGGGTACAAACATTTAGATTCAATTTGTCTTGCATTACTTTTGCTTTCTAAAGATTTTGAAATTTTTATTTTCTAAGTCTTTAAAATATCTTACATGTTTCAAAGTCAAATTGACTAAATAAGATATAGTCAAAGAAGTTGAGCTTTTCTCTTCCTTGCACCTGTTCCCTCTCTTCCTCTATAAACCCATTAACCTGTTGCTGTCAAGTTGATTCCAACTCATAGCAACCCTATAGGACAGAGTAGAACTGCCCCCTCGAGTTCCCAAGGACTGGCTGGTGGAGTCGAACTGCCAACCTTTTGATTAGCAGACTTTAAATCTATTTGTGGCTTATCTTTGTGTTTTTTTGTTGATAAGAGCAAATATGTATATAGTTACATTTTTCCTTTCTTTTATAAGACAAATGGTAGCATGCTCTACATACTCTTCTCCTTTTTTTCCCCATGTAATGTTATATATTGGAGACTACTTCATAGTAAAATATTGAGATATAATTTATTTTTATAGTTGCATAGTATTCTGTTGTGTGTAGTTCTTTAAAACAGATAATTTGGATTATTTACAGGCTTTATAAAACTTATTATTAGATTGAATAGCCTTTTTTATACATCTTTTTAAGTTTTGCTTGGGTATCATTGAGATAGATATCTAAAAGTGGGATTCTCGGATTGAAAGATGAATGTGCGTGTATTTCTGCTTTATAAGGGTGGTGTCATTTCACATTTCCGTCAGTAATATATGGGAGTGTCTTATTTCCCCACAGCCTCATCAACAGAGGAGCTTGACAGATTTTGGGAATTTTGTCAGTCTGATAGGAGAGAAAGAATAATCTTAATGTAGTTAAAATTTGAATTTTTCTTATTTTGAGTGCATGAGTATATCTTTTCATATGATTGAGCACCATTTGCATTTTTTCCTGTGAATTATCTGTTTATATCTCCAACCCATTTTTCTCTAGGGTTGTTGGACTTTGTTCTCTCTATTTTTAAAAGTGCTTTGTGTATTTGGGATATTAATTCTTTACTTGTTATAAGTTGAACACTTTTTTTCCAATTTCTCATTTGTATTTTTAGTTAATTGTAGTATTTTTTACCATGCATTTTTATGTAATAAAGTGCCAGCCTTTATCCTTGTTGTTTCATATTTTTATTCAGAGTTAGCAAAGATTCTTTACCAAAATTAATGAAATTTATCCATATTTTCTTCTAGTACTTGTATGCGTTAATTTTTTTGCCTTTAAATGTCTGACCCATTGGGAATTTGTGCTGGTATGTTGTATTTGAGATAAGAACAATTTTATCTTTTTCCATTTTGCTCTCCCATTATCTCAACAACATTTATTTAAAAATCTATCTTTTCCCCCACTGATCTGATAATGCTGTTTTTTCATATCCTAAATTTTCATAGGTAATTGGTTTTGTTTCTGGGTATTTTTTTCAGTTCCAGTAGGCTGTTTATTCATGTGCCAGTATTAAGTTATTGTAATTATAGAGGCTTAGGGATTTGTTTTAATGTATGATAGGGCGGGCAGTTATCCCTCCCCCCACCAACACACACGCTTTGTTCTTTTTGGGGGCCGGGGGGAGGGGTCCCTGGCTATTCTTTATTTATTGTCAATGAACTTATCATTTCAAGTCAATTTGCAATATCAAATATCAGAGCTTTTCATTTGGCTCTTGATTACCGTTTCTCTGCTACATGAACATTTCTAATTGGGTCTATTTTAAGTTTCCTCCCTGAGTCAATAGAACTGCTATAACTGTCCCATTTCAGCCAAAGGAGAGGCAGGAGTCTATCAGGCTTGCTTTCCATAAGGGGTGGCCCGAGTTACCTGCATCCCCCTCGTTTCCCCTGTGCTAATGATCAGTCATTACACCCCCGGTGGTGCAATGGCTGCTAACCAAAAGGTTGGTGGGTTCCGGGAGAAAGACCTGGCGATCTGCTCCTGTAAAGATTACAGCCAAGAAAACCCTAGGGTGCATTTAGTTCTAGTCTGTCACATGGGGTTCCTATGAGTCAGAATCAACTGGGCAGCACCTAACAACAATGATCAGTGAAGACCCCACCTGAGCGCTATCACCGCACATTCAGTCAGTTGCTTTCACCATCCTTCTCTGTTGTCTTTCTTTACTCAGTGTCTTTAGTTATAAAACTACACTTTCTTAGGATTTCATCCCAGAAATTAGTTGTCATTCCTTGCAGCTCCTATATTCTCCCTTAGGAATCAGACAAATGCAATTAATGTTTTCTTCTATATGGTTAAAAAGAGGCTTTTGATGGAATCTAATTGTGGTTCTCCATCTATTCAAGGCAGTACAATTGACCCAAGAGACTCAACCAAGAAGCCACCATTAGAACAGTAAGTGAGTTCAGTTAGGTCACAAAATGAATATACGGAACTCAATAATTTTCATATAGAGGCAATCAGAAAATATAATGAGAAAAGAAGTTCTCTCACAGTGGCAAAAAATAAGTATATATAAAATGCCTAGGAGTTAGCTTGACAAGTCTATAGAACTTAAATGAAGGGAAAACACTGTCAAGCTTTACAAAAGGACCCAAATAAAGATGAATTTTGAATAAACAGTAGGCCATATGGTGTTTCTAGTTGGGATTACCCTGTGTAAACCAGATGGTCCCAAGTCTCCCAGATTTAGGAACTCAGTTAGTTGTTCCTTTAATACCTGAATAAACTGACTGTACTCCATGTATTGTGGGAAACTTATCACTGTCTTGAAAATCTCTGAGAATTTCCAGAGGTGATTGAGGGGCTTACGTACCCCTTGATCAATATAAACTACAACTGCTTCTCTGCTCTCCTGTTACTTGATCATTCACTCATTTATTCAACAAATGTTTATTGCTTATTGAGTGCTTACCATGCCCTAAACACTCCCATAGATTCTCACTAATGGATGTAATGGCTCCTGGGGCTGCCGCCTCTGATTGTTCCTGGGTCACCCTTGGCTTGGGACATTGTCTCTTCTCTTTCCTTGCCCCTGTCAGGCATCACTAGTACAAGACAGTATTATACAAGACTTTCACTGATGGTGCATAAGGATATTAGGGGGAGGAGTACAGGTGTAGGGTTTAAACAGAAACAGTAAGCAATGAAAAATTAAATATTAGACATTCTAAAGTTCATGGGTCATCTTCCACAGAAATGTTTCACTTTATCCTTTATCCTTAGGTCCCACCTGCTGCTGTCTTTTGGAATTGCCTCTTCCTATCTCTCAACAGCTCTTATTTATCATCTCCTCAGCTCTCTGATCTCTGGGCTTCTTAACCCCTCTTCCTAGTCTTTGGAGATTCCAGCCTTCTGCTATTTTATAATGCAGAGCAATTTAGCAATTTCTTTCTCTCCCTTTTTTTTTCTCTTTACCACACTTGGATTTTGAAGATATTGAGTCTCTTCCTAAATTAATAAAGCAAATAGAAGTTATTCCAATTATAATGCCAGTGAGACTTTTTTCTGTAATAAAATTATCTTGAAGTTAATCTGGGGAAAAAATAACAAGCACAAAGAACAGGACAGGTCTTCAAAGGAAGAAGGAACACTAACTGTACCAAGGAAAGTGCCCTGGTGGTGAATGGTTAAGCACTTGGCTCCTAACCGAAAGGTTGGTGGCTTGAACCTACTAGCTGCTCCACGGGAGAAAAGACCTGGTAATCTATGAAGATTACAGCCTAGAAAACCCTGTGAGGCAGCTCTACTCTGACCTATAGGGTGGCTATGAGTCAGAACGGACCTGGTGGAACACAGCAACAGCAACAACAACTCTACTAAGTGTTTAAACAACGCTTATTGTTCGAGTTGAAGAATGAACAAACAGAAACAAAATATAACACAAAATCTGGAAACACTCTAAGAATATAAAAGTGTTTGTTGTTTACAGCCTCCACCAGACTGAGTCCAGTACAACTAGACGGTGCCTGGCTACTACCACCCATGGCTCTGAGAGGGATCACAATAGAGGGTCCCAGACGGAGTTGACTAGAGAAAAATGTAAAACAAAATCCTAACTCACAAAAAAAAGACCAGACTTACTGGTCTGACAGACTGGAGAAACCCCAAAAGTATGGCCCCCGGTTACCCTTTTAACTCAGTACTGAAGTCACTCCTGAGGTTCACTCTTCAAGATTAGACAGGGCCATAAAACAAAACAAGACTAAATGGGCACACCAGCCCAGAGGCAAGGACGAGAAGGCAGGAAGGGACAGGAAAGCTGGTGATGTGGAACCTAAGGTCAAGCAGAGGAGAGTATTGACAGGTCGTGAGGATGGCAACCAGTGTGACAAAACATGATGTGTATTAATTGTTTAATGAGAAACTAATTTGCTCTGTAAAACTTTATCTAAAAAAAAAAAGGATTGTTGTTGTTAACTGCCACTGAGTTGGCCCCTGATTCATGGCAACTCCATGCACAGTGGGACAAAACACTGCCCAGTCCTGCACCGTCCCCATGATCAGTTGAAGATTGGACTATTGTGATCTATAGGTTTTTCATTGGCTCATTTTTAGAAATAGATTGCCAGACCTTTCTTCCTGGTCCAAAAGTTTTTAGAATGTGATACAGGTAACTATTTGTGTAATCCTGGACTAAGGAAGGCCTTTCTAAGCATGACAACAAAGACAGAAACCATAATGGGGAAAATAAAATTTAACCTCTATAAGTAAAAAAAGAAAAAAGTCAATGGCAAATAGGAAAACCCATTTGCTAAAGATATAACAGACAAGGGGCCAAAGACATATATTTATATATGTGCGTGTGTGTGTACATATATGTATGTAATTGTTACAAACAAAAAATGGCATGCCATACAACATGAATGAACCTTGAAAACATTATGCTAAGTAAAAAGACAGAAAAGGCTACATATTATATGATTTGTTTACATGAAATGTCTAGAATAAGTAAATTTATAGAGACCAAAAGCAGATTAGCGGTTGCTGGGGGTAGGGGGAAATGGGGTGTGACTGCTAATGTGTTGTTGTTGCTGTTATTAGGTGCTATTGAGTCAGTTCCAACTCATAGCGACCCTATGTACCACAGAATGAAACATTACCCAGCCCTCTGCCATGCTCACAATCGTTATGTTTGAGCCCATTGTTGCAGCCACTGTGTTAATCCATCTCATTGAAGGTCTTCCTCTTTTCTGCTGACCCTGTACTTTATCAAGCATGATATCCTTCTCCAGGGAGTGATCCCTCCTAACAACGTGTCCAAAGTATATAAGACACAGCCTGTCCATCCTTGCTTCTAAGGAGCACTCTGGTTTCACTTCTTCCAAAACAGATTTGTTCATTCTTTTGGCAGTCCATGGTATAGTCAATGTTCTCCTCCAGCACCACAGTTCAAAGGCATCAGTTCTTCTTCCATCTTCCTTATTCATTGTCCAGTATTTGCATGCTTATGATATGGTTGAAAGTATCATGGCTGGGGTCAGATGTACCTTAGTCTTCAGGGTGACATATTTGCTCTTCAACACTTTGAAGAGGTCCTTTGCAGCAGATTTGCCCAATGCAGTGCATCTTTTGATTTCTTGACTGCTGCTTCCATGGCTGTTGATTGTGGATTTAAGTAAAATGAAACCCTTGACAACTTCAATCATTTCTCCGTTTGTCGTGATGTTGCTTATCGGTTCAGTTGTGAGGATTTGTGTTTTCTTTATATTGAGGTGTAATCCATACTGAAGGCTGTGGTCTTTGATCTTCATCAGTAAGTGCTTCAAGTCCTTTTCACGGGGGAAATGGAGAGTGACTGCTAATGAGTAGGGGGTTCCTTTTTGGGGGTGATGAAGATATTCTGGAATTAGATAATGGTGATGGTTGAACCATTTTGTGAATATACTAAAAACCACTGAATTGTACAGTTTAAAAAGGGTAGATTTTAAGTTACATGAATTATGTCTCAATTTAAAAATTTTCTAAAAAAAGATAAATCAGCCCCACTGAGAAATCAGGAGAGGGAAGAAAAAAATGACTAGCCAGTACAGAATGGTTAAAAAATATGAACTAAAAGTTTTTTAAAAGTAGAAAAAAATGACTAATAAATCTAGAAAATGCAAATCAAAACAATGAGATGAAGTTATTTCCTATTTACTTGGCAAACAAGAAAAGAAATTATGAATTTCTGTCCTTGGGTAGAGTGTAGACTAACAGACATTCTCATATACTGGTATTGATGAAGGGCAATTTGGCAGTGTATTTTAGAAGACTTTAATTGTATCTTTGCAATTCAGTTTCTAGAATTTGTCTTACAGAACTACTGTGTACCGTTCAAAATAAAGTAGCAAAATATTCATAACACAAAAAGATGTTTCTGCTCTTAGAAAAATTAGAATGCACATAGAAAGCACATAGAATGTATGTAGAAGAGATATTTGTCGAATGAAACAGACTACTAGAAGTGCAAACTGGAAAGCCTGCAGGATATTCACTAAAATGTAAGCAATAATAGCATCTTCTGGTGGGATAACAGGTAATTTGTATTTTCATATTTGCCCTTACCTGTGTTTTCCAAATATTCTATACTAACAGTATCTTCTATAATCAGAAAATGATAGCAAAAGTTATTTAAAATAATACAATTTTAAGTGTGAGGAACATATCCAGTTTGTTGTCTTGGGTGGTAAGCACCTTAGAGGGAATGAGATTAGAAGCTTCTCATTTCTCCTTCTGTGTCAAGTTTAGAGATTCAAGGGAGACTGATTGGAAGTCCTCAAAAATTCCAAAGCCAGATTCTCACTCTCCAGCTGCCCATAGGAATTTCCTTCAGTGAAGTGTATAGTTCCAAGATTTGATCAATCAATTGGTAGTTTTATAACACAGACCCATTGTAAGCTAAACTGTTTTGTGGTGTATCCATTCCAAGATGTTTTCTTTTCAAAATCAGGTATTTTAAGTTTTGCCACATGGGTCATGTTGATTGGAGTTCTTTTTGATTATTGTTTTGAATTATGTTCCCTGGACATAACAATTTTCTTCTCTTAATTTCCCAGACAGAATCATGAATAAACTGCAGGATAAGCAGGACCAGATGATACCATGAAGAGAAGTTTACAGGCCCTCTATTGCCAACTGTTAAGTAAGTCAGTACCTCGTTTCCTCTTTCCTAGAATACACCAGTGTTATTTTTTGCTAAGTGGAAGACCAGGACTTAGCCATTGTGGAGGGACAGTAAATTTTTCCTTGCTTCCTCATCTAGGTACTTAAAGTATCAAGAATGAAGTCATTCTGTTGCCTTGGGCATCGGTTGTAATGTAGAATGTAATAATTCTGAATTGATATGTGAAGCATAGTTCATTCAAGAATGAGTGTCAAAAACATTATTGTCCTTGATTCTGTGATATAATAAAGGGTGTTCAGTATGACCTTATGTAGGCTCCTCGTGGAAAAGGGATAGTAGATTGTGGATTTTGCCACATAGAACCTGTTACCATTCTCGGGCTATACAGGGCCTTGGCTTGGAACGTTAGGCGTGGTCCATAAATAGAGTGCTGAAAATGTGATTGACATGTTAAGCATATTTCCTTCAAGGAGGAGTGTCAACCTGTGACCGTTGCTGGTTCTGTGGATGAAAAAAAACAGAATGTTCTATCATGACCTCTGTATGTTGATCATGTGTTTCGAGGATTGCACCACAAAGCACGAGTTGCCATTCAGTGACTATATAGCCTTTAGGATTAGAATTGTTCCTGAATGAATGTAAAAACCAATGGCAGCTGGCGGATTTGATGTTCAGATTGATCCACTTGGGACGAGAGGCATTACTGTGCCCCAGGTCAAATTACAGCCATGATGTTGGGGAAACTTGGAGCGCTTGTCTTATCCTTGTTGATGTAACTTCCATAAAGATTACAGCCAAAAAAAGCCCTATGGACCAGTTCTACTCTGTGACATACGGGGTTGCCATGAGTCAGGAGCTACTCCAGGACAGCTAACAACAACTTCTTTCCTTGGGCTGAGTGGCTCATGGTTAACTTTCATGAGACAACAAAATAGAAGGAGATTGAGATGCAAATTATTAGAAGTTAGCAGTCCAGGTTATGTTGCAAAGCACTTTATTTACAGACAAAATTCTGCTTGGGTGCTTTAATTGACTCATTTCTTCTGCTGCATTCTAATCCCTGAAACGCAGATCACGTCAGCCTGATTTCAGTCTGGTGGAAAGTTGGCAAGAGTTATGGCATTCTCTCATGCTCTTTCCCCATGTGTTCCACTGGACTGTTTTTTGTTGTTGTTGTGTGTGTGTGTGTGTGTTTTTAATGTTAAGCTTATTTGTTAGAGGAAAGGCTTTACAGATTTAAGAAGCAATGTCGTAAACAAATAATGAACAATTAACTCTACATTGTTGGGAGAGGAGAGGTTGAAGAAAGCTCCTCAAAGTGGGGATATTTGAAGGATAAAATAGGATTTCATTTCCCTTCCTTAGAGAAGGGGAGGCAGGCTTTGCAGGCAGTTGTTGCTAGGTGCTATCGTGTTGGTTCTGACTCATAGTGACCCTCTGTACAACAGAACAAAACACTGCCCAGACCTGCACCATTCTCACAATCATTGTTAAGCTTGAGCCCAATATTGTAGCCGCTGTATCAGTCCATCACATTGGAGTCTTCCTCTTTTTCACTGACCCTCTACCTTACCAAGTAGGAGAATCAGGAAATGAGAAAGATCATAGTAGAAGTAGCAGGCAAAAAATGTTTAAGTTCACTTACACTGATTGTATACCCCAAGTTTGCATACTATTATAAGGCCATATATTATTTGAAAGGCATCAGGTAAGGTATTCTAAGTTAAGAAACAAGTCTTGTACCATGACAAGGTTCTTCCTCCCAAGTTGAGCATGTATGAAAGTTGAAGGATTTTCTTCAAAGGTCATCTGGATAGCATCAGAAACAACTATGTCTCAATACCTTAATAGTTTGCAAAGCTTGACAGGAAATGCAAACAGCCCAGAGTAGGTCAGCTTCCATAGGGTTAGGAGGTAGGTTGTGGCCCTCACTGAACCACCGTGATTACTAGATAGCTTGATTGTGGAGCTCTGCTTTGTCCAGAGCTGGCGGGGCCAAGCACTTAGGCACTAAATTCAATTAGTTTAACTTTAGAGAATGGTTTTCACAAGTTCATTGAGGTGAAGGCTCTGATTTATAGTATTTTTCTTTTCATAAAAGGAGTTGGATATTTAGGAAAATTCTAGATAAGTTAAAATAAACTGACATGCATTACACGTACGGAACATATGTCATATACATCATTGGTCAGCCAGCTATTAACTTAGGTCTATATTAACATTGTCCACAAAGTGCTTTTGTGGTGTCTAAAATAGATTTGAGAAATACTCAACACAAACTCAATATATTGCTTTCAGTAATTAAGAAAAATTATTATTATTATTATTTTTACTTTGGAGGGGTGCTGGTAAGGAGAGTGTTTGGTTATTCATTGTTACATAACACACTACCCCAAAACTTTGTGGCTTAAAATAACATCACTTCTTTTGCTCATGAATCTACAATTTGGGCAGGGCTTGGCAGAGACTAGTTCTCTGCTCCACAGTGTCGGGAGGGGCTGGAATGATTCTACCACCTAAGGGCTAGAATAGCTGGGGCTGATTGGGCATCTCCTTCTCTCTGAGGCCTTTTCCCATGCCTGGTTTAGGCTTCTTCACAGCTTACCCTGGGGGTGTCAGGCTTCTGACCTGGCAGCTCACCATCCTGAAGCCCAGGCAAAAAGCTGTAAGGCTTCTTATGAACTACACTTGGAACTCCCAGAAGAATAATTCTACCACATCATATTGCTCAAGGAAGTCACTAAGACTAAGCCTGCCTCAAGGGAAAAGCAATTACACTCCACGTCTCAAAGTGAAATGTTTTAAGAATTTGTAATCATCTTCAGTCTTCCACACAGAGTATCAATTTGTTAAAAAAATAATAACTAGTGGACAAATCCGTTGTCATCAAGTCAGTTCTGACTCATAGCGACCCCACAAGACACAGTAGAACTGCCCCATAGGGTTTCCAAGGAGTGGTTGGTGGATTCAAACTGCCGACCTTTTGGTTTTAGCAGTCAAGCTCTTAACAACTATGCCACCAGGGCTCATCAAAAGAAGATGGAAAGAATACACAGAGTCACTATACCAAGAAGAATTGGTCGACGTTCACCCATTTCAGGAGGTAGCATGTGATCAGGAACTGGTGGTGCTGAAGGAAAAAGTCCAAGCTGCACTGAAGACGCTGGCAAAAAACAAGGCTGCAGGAATTGATGGAATACCAAGTGAGATGTTTCAACAAACGGATGCAGCTCTGGAAGTGCTCACTCGTCTGTGCCAAGAAATTAGGAAGACAGCTACCTGGCCAACCCACTGCAGGAGATCCATATTTATGCCTATTCCCAAGAAAGGTGATTCAACTGAACGTGGAAATTATCGAACAATATCATTAATATCAGAGGCAATTAAAATTTTTCTGAAGATCATTAAAGGGCAGCTGCAGCAGTACATCAACAGGGAACTGCGAGAAATTCAAGCCAGATTCAGAAGAGGACATAGAACCAGGGATATTATTGCACAGAATACCGGAAAGATTTTTACCTGTGTTTTACTGATTATGCGAACGCATTCAACTATGTGGATCATAACGAATTATGGATAGCAATGTGAAGAATGGAACTCCCAAAACACTTAATTGTGCTCATGCGGAACCTGTACATAGTCGTTGGAACAGAACAAGGGGATACTGTGTAGTTTAAAGTCAGGAAAGGTGTGCATCAGGGTTGTATCCTTTCACCATACCTATTCAATCTCTCTGCTGAGCAAATAACCTGGAAGCTGGACTATATGAAGAACATAGCATCAGGATTGGAGGAAGACTCATTAACAACCTGTGTTATGCAGATGACACAACCTTGCTTGCTGAAAGTGAAGAGGACTTGAAGCACTTACTGATGAAGATCAAAGACAGCAGCCTTCAGTATGGATTATACCTCAACATAAAAAAAAAAAGAAAACAAAAATCCTTACAACTGAACCAGTAAGCAACATCATGATAAATGGAGAAAAAATTGCAGTTGTTAAGGATTTCATTTTACTTGGATCTACGATCAACACCCATGGAAGCAGCAGTCAAGAAATCAAAAGACACATTGCATTGGGCAAATCTGCTGCAAGAGACCTCTTTAAACTGTTGAAAAGCAAAGATGTCACCTTGAAGACTAAGGTGAGCCCAACCCAAGCCATGGTGTTTTCAATCACCTCATATGCGTGTGAAAACTGGACGATGAATAAGGAGGACTGAAGAAGAATTGACGCCTTTGAGTTGTGGTGTTGGCAAAGAATATTGAATATACCATGGACTGCCAAAAGAACAAACAAATCTGTCTTGAAGGAAGTACAACCCAGAATGCTTCTTAGAAGCAAGGATGGTTAGACTATGTCTCATATACTTTGGACATGTTATCAGGAGGGATCAGTTCCTGGAGAAGGACATCATGCTTGGTAAAGTGGAGGGTCAGCAAAAAAGAGAAAGACCCTCAATGAGATGGATTGACACAGTGTCTGCAACAATGGGTTTAAGCATAACACTGATGGTGAGGATGGTGCAGGACCTGGCTGTGTTTTGTTCTGTTGTACATAGGGTTGCTGTGAGTAGGCACTGACTCGACGGCACCTAACAAGTGGACAAATATTTGCCAGTTCGTGAATCGCCGTCATCATCATAGAAGCCACTCCCTCTTGAGTGCCTCCTGTGTTACAAGCATTTGCTGATTGGCTTACCTGCATCATCTCATTCATTCCAGAGGTACATGCTTCAAGATGAAGAAATGTTACAGAGGGATAGATTGTCCAGAATGACCAGCTAGTGAGTAATGGAGCTAGAATCCACCCCTGGGGCTGACTGCTGCATATATGCTCTTTCATCCTGCACGGTGCTCCCACTGCACATGTGAAAACTCATCAGTGTATCCCCTCTGCTGTCCTTACAGCTAGACAGGAATGGTCCTAACCTGTGATCAATAAAGCTTGCATCCAGCTAGTGACCTAAGTCTCAGTGTCTCAGTCTCAGATTTGAATTATGAGCTAGCCCCCTTCCCCAAATCCATACAACCTGACTCTCTAGACTCTTCAGATATAATGAGAAGCTAGTTGGTGTGCAGTTCATTTCCTCTTGGAACCTATCTTTTGGTGGAATGGTCTGCCTCTCATCTGATCTCTGGAACTAAGCAGAAGCCACGTGGTGAGACTGAAAAATTCCAGCCTCTCTCTGGGTCACTTCATCACAATCAGTAGCCATTCTGCTGTATGTGCCTGACACCAGGCCTGAGGGATGCAATCTTTGGCAGGCAGGGCAATTGAGGATTTAATACTTTACCTTTATTGCAACCTGACTGTCTCTGCCTTTGTTTTATTTCTTGGACTCCATCCACAGTGCAGTATTCAGCATTTCATCCCACCAGCTTTAGCCCTTCGGGAAAGTTTAATACATTTTGTATGATGCCTTGGAACAACTAAAAGTTTGAGGTGGGGATGGTGGTGAGAACCTTCCTGGTTACATAAAAACCAAACACTGTTATTCATTTTTCTTTTTTAGACTTAAGTAATAAATTAGGTGTGAAGCTAATGGTAACAACACTTGGGTTTTCAAGCCAGCAGATCAGGGTTCAAATCCTAGCCCTACTGCTTGCTAAATTTCTTACGTTAGATAATTTACTTTATATGTAATGAGCTTTATATGTAAAGTGGGCTATTACCACACACTCCATAAAGTGGCTACTGAGTGAGTTAACATGACATGTAGAAAACCTACAATGAATGTCAGTTCCTCAGTGGTTCTTTTTGTCTGATAGAGAGAGGTACAACCTAACTAGAACTCTACTATAACATTTGCACCAAACCTTCTGGTTCACGAAGCATTTTCCTATAATTTGGTTCATAACAACTGTAAGAGGCAAGGGGGGAGACATTAATTTTCATTGACCTTATTCTTTAGAGGAGGGAATTGACATAGTCAAGTCTCGTGTTTTCGAGCCACAATTATTTTTAAAAAGTGTTTAATAATAGAAACTAAGGAACATTGGTGATGCAGTGGTTAAGAGCTATGGCTGCTAACTGAAAGGTCAGCAGTTTTAATCCACCAGCCACTCCTTGTAAACCCTGTGGGGCAATTCTACTCTGTACTATAGGGTTGCTATGAGTTGGAATCAACTAGATGGCAAAGGGTTTGGTTTGCGTTTTTTGGTAAGGAGCATTATCACAAACCTTCAAGAACATGGCACTGCTGGGAAGGTGCTACGCTAGCAGATTTGGTCTTTGCATATGTCTGTGTACTTCGAATTTGTTGTGTTGTTACCGGAATAGGTTCTTGCCTCTCCCTGGTCAAGAATGAGCAGGTAAGGCGCGTAGCTTTCCACACGAGAAAAGCTGTATTGAAGAGGCTTGCAAGCGGAGACGAGGAGGGCCTAGAGCAACGTATACCCTCATCTCACAGAACAAAAGACAGGCCTGAGTTTTTAAAAGTTCTTGGGCGAGAAAAGATTCATATTTATTCATAGGCACAGGTGGGGATATGTTAACAAAGGTGCACGTGCAGCAGCTTTCCAAGATGGTTTCTGTCCTAGAGGCCTGTGGGATTCGTAGCAGGACTTATTATGGGGTGTCACGCCTGCACAGTCTCTTGCTCCCCAGGTTTGATTCCCCAGCTGGGGCTGTAGCCCCTCACTGCCCATGGTGGAAGGTCACACAGCTTCCACAGGTGGATGTTCTGCGTATGTCCCTGGGCCTGGTCTTCTCCAGCTACTTCTGAAAGGCAACTTTAAAGAAATTTGTGGGCTATTTTTAGATACCCTGCCCCACTGTTCTGAGGAATGGCTTTGTTTCTGCACCCTGGCCTATTTCTTGTTACTTTGTTTGCAGATTTGGGGGCCCCTCTGTTCCTTGTCTTACTAGGTCTCTAGGTTCCACACTCAACCCCTTATTACCTCCCTTTATTTTTTTTTGTAGGATAGTCTGTTTCTCTTTCACTTGCTTCTCCTCTAACCACACCAGTCTCCTCGCTGTTTCTCAAACAGGCACCCTCCGATCTCAGGACCTTTGCTCCCTGTCTTAGTGTTACTTCATTGTTAAGAAACTAAGACAATTATGATCCTATGAAAATAAGTTTTTATATTTCAGTAGCTATTCAGAGTTAAGGACTGATTGGGGTTAGTACCTTAAGTGTTCGCTATACATCGAGGCATTCGAATGCCTTAAATCATGCTTTGTATTATCCCTGGTACATCCTGCTTGCTCACTCGTGCACTCTCTGCAAATACCTGGCCTGTGCTGGCCACACAGAGTAACACTTTTCTCAATTCAGAGAACTATGTATAGAAGAACTGTACTCGGAGGAGAAGAACTTCCTGTGTGGATTTGGGCACCTTGCCTGTAGAATTTAGAAGGGAAAATATATTCCCTTTCTCCACTCTTTACCTGGGGCATGAGATTGTATCTCATTCTCAGGCTTGAATTATGCACACTTATCCCAAATCCATATTACCTGCCTCTCTAGTCTCTTCCAGGCATAATGAGAAGCTGGTTGGTTATGGAGTTCGTTTCCTCTTGGAACTTGTCTTACAGAATGGTCTGCCTTTCATATGATCTCTGGAACTGAGCAGGAGCCGCTGGAAATACCGTAACGTGAGCAAACTGCCTTTGGTGCCTTTTCAGTTCTGACTACCCCTCATCACCCACCAGCTGCTCAGTCACTTTATTCTTCCCTCCAGTCACTTCTTATTCTAGAAATACCCATATAGCAATATCTCCCACAAGGAATAAACTTTTTCCCTCTCTTTTCCCTCCATACTTATCCTTTTCCTGTAGTATACTCAAAGTCCCTACCATGGTACCTACCCAGGTCATTTGTCCTACCTATGTGATCTGACCTTCCTACAGAGTTTATTTAGATGGAAATCAATCTGCCTAAGCTAATTAATGTTAATATGTGCTCAGTTGATAAGGACAGGTAAGGAGCTCCCTCCTTAATTCTCAGGGATATTTACATTTTCAAGATTAATTTTACCTTCTTAAGGCAAACAGGACATGTAGAAAACCTGTTGGTGCTGTTGTTAAGAGCTCAGCTGCTAACAAAAAAGGTTGGCCTTTCAAATCAACCAGCTTCTCCTTGGAAACCTATGGTGCAGTTCTACTCTGTCCTCCAGGGCCTCCATGTGTCAAAATCCACTCAAAGGCAACAGGAACAGGAAGGCAAACAGTATTTTGGTATCATTGTAAACAATGTCGACCACAGCAATTTAAACAGGTAAGCTTCCTAGGGCCTGTTTTAAGTAGCAGAAGGTCCATCCGTCTGGATCTTCCTGAGTCATACTTCTGGAATCTTCAGATCTTTTTCTTTCTGGCTGATTTCTCTCCTCTCTGAAAAAAAAAAAAAAAATTTTTTCTGGTCAACTGACACGAGAAATAATCTTCTTATACCTTATCTATAACTTTTTATCACCACTGTCTGCCCAGATGTCCAACCCTGAATACCTGCAGACATTGTCCTTGACTTGCTTCTTGTCCCACCCTGGATACTTTTGGATACCAGTCCCCATGGACTGGTATCTGTTTGTTCCATAGTGTGAATCTGTTTGTTCCTCTGCCTCCCAACCATCTGCCTCAGTGAAGGCCTTCCTACGGTCTTCCATGGACATTTGAATAGTCTCCCTACTCATCACCTGATCCTCAGACCTCCCCCTTCTGTTCCGTCTTCATGTTGCTGCAGGATTAGCTGCCTGTCATCTGCTGATAATCTTTCAATGGCTTGACATCACGTAGACATTCTCAAAGTAGACTCCTGGGGATCTCTGAGACCCTTCAGAAAGTCTATGAGACCCTTCTTTTTTATAACATATCCTTATGAAGTTGGATTTTTTCATCTACTTCAACCAAAACAACGTAATGCAACTGATTGAATGAAGAAGCGGGTATGAAAGCCAGCTTTTATAAGCCAGACATTAAAGAGATGTACAAAAATGTAAAATGCCTCCCTTCTCACTCTTTTTTTGAATATATGGCTATTTTTAATTTAAAAATATGTTATTTATGTTAACATGTAATGAATATTATTGTTATTTTTGAATGAATTAATAGCTTTTACTTTCCTGGCTTTAATTTTTAATAGAGTAAATATTGGTAGATATAACCCATATAAACAAAGGGTCTTTTGGTCACTCAGTAATTTTTAAGAGTATAAGAGGTTCCTGAGACCAAAATGTTTTGGAAACCACTGACCTAGAGGATAAAGCCCAAATTCCTTCAGTTAGCATTCAAGATGTTACCAGTCTGGTCCCAGATCACGTCTTCAGCCTCATGTCTCGCCACTTCTTCACTTCATAGTCCTCCCCCCACACACGTACACCACCCCACCTGTTACATACCCACACAGTGTGCTCCAGCTGTGATAACTGACATTCTAGCCCCACAAAATCTTCAGCTGTGTGTATGTATGTGCTTATTTTCTTGTCTTCGAGCTCTGTCAGGAATGGGGACTCCATTTCATTCATTCCCCTATCTCTGGTCTAATCTAGAGCCTGAATCAAAATGGGACTCAAAAAATATTTGATTTCATTACCATATTTTATCAAATCTAAGATGTCATTAATTGTAACATACGCTGTTATAAGTCACCAAGAAAGAGAAAGTGCTGCCAGTTAAACTATCGCAGGCCATCAATTACATCTTACAATGTGGAAACAGGTGTGGATAAAATAAAGAATTATTAAATCGGGTTGTGGCTAACTGGGTGTCTTAGGCTGGGTTCTCTAGAGAAACAAAACCAATAAAGTGTATAAATACATATATAGAGAGAGAGATTTATATCAAGGAAATGACTCACACAGTTGTAGAGGCTGGTTCAGGATAGAGGCTTCTCCTTATTCACATAGCCACGGGGGGCGGGCAAACCCAAGATTGGCAGGTCAAAGAACAGGGCTCTTGCTCACAGGCTGCAAAGATCGATGAATCCCAAGACCGAAGGTAAGCTGCTAGCTTAAGTCCCAAGAATTAGAAGTCACACAAACAGGAGCCAGCTGTATGATCCAGAGTGAGCAAAAGCCCCTGAACCTTGCCAGAATGTCCACTTATATCCCATGAAGACCACAAGCCCAAGGAAACTCCCTTTCAACTGATTGACTACTCACAGCAGATCCCATCATGGAGGTGATCACATTATATCAAATTTCATCATGAAATTGATCACAACATGACTGCCAAAGTACATCATAACTGCCAAACAACTGAGAATCATGGCCCAGCCAAGTTGACATGCAACCTTAACCATCACACTGGGTAATGTAGTCCCTGAGTCTCTGCCACTAAATTCTCCGTTAGGACTAAGCCTCTGTAAACCCATCTGTATGCCCAACTTCCACTCCAGGTGATCCTCATGGAACAAAGGCATTTACTTTGGAAGGCGGAGAGAGATCAGGGGAGCTGGACCATCACTAACTGAACTTGTATCCTGTCTTCATGGTTTGTTTTCTCTGATAAGTGAGAAGAAAATTTCCCTAAGATTAAGGCAGGAGCTTGATATAAATTCTGACATGGTATTTAGGTTCAAACATATGTTGGCTCCAGAAATATATGTCCTTTTAGATGCTAAATGCAACCATTTAGATATTGCCATTCTGTAAGAATAAGAGGGTGTTCCCTAGCATAGGGAAATGAAGGGGGAACTTCACCTCTCTTTATGGAATCTTCGTATCGTCTTCCTTCTTCACCAGTGAAGTTCTGTTTTCCTTTGCCTTTTACACTGCTTGATCACAGCCTCCATGGTGAGTGACAGTATGGCAGCAATGGCTAAAGGGGACTCTTTGAGTACAAATTTACCACTAACTCTCCCAGATGATTTTCCCCCTTTCCATATAAAACATACCAATTTGAGTGTGCCTACACTGCCAAGCAGCTTTTGAACTCTCTTCCCCCTCCCCTTGCAGATTCATCACCCCTGAGGCTATTAAAGACTCTACTCTTGAAGGAATAAAAGAGTATGGTCCATTTAGTAGCAAAGGCCAGTTCATCAGCCTACAGTTCTCTAGAGCTTCTACCAGTGGTTGTAATAATGTTAAGGATACATTTGGTCATCAGTCAGCATTATGGAAATAGGAGGCATCCATTTCATCTACACTAGAATGGAATACAGTATTTTAGACTGGGCTACTCTGATTGGTTTTAATCAGTTTCTCAAGCTGGCTGTATGTTAGCATCACCTGGGGGGCTTTTAACTACTTCCCATGCCCAGGCCCCACCCATGATCAATTAAATCAGAATCTTGGGCGTGGGGACAAGGCATCAGGTGAGTCTCATATGAGAGCCACTGGCTTAGAATGGTAGTTCTTAAATTCGAGCATGTAACAGAATCACCAGGAAGGCTTGTTTAAGCACAGACTAATGAGCCCCACGCCCAGAGTTTCTGATTCAGTAGACCTTGGGTGGAGCCAGGCATTTACATTTCTAAGTTTCCAGTGATCCAGAAGTTTTGGTTCAGGGTCTACATTTTAAGAATCACTGCCTTTGACTGATCAAAGGCTATCCTGTAGCAGGAGATGACTCACTCAGGCTGCATGCTAGATAAGCGGATCCTAGAACAAAACCAGGGTTGGTTAGGAAGGAGGAAGAGGGGAAAAGATGCTAGAGAGGTAACCAGCAGGGTCCACTACAGAAAATAAGAATCATTCACAATTCATTGCAGCATTATTTCATAATTCATTGCAGCATTATTTACAATAGCAAAAAGATGCAAAAAACCTAAATGCCCATCAACAGATGAGTGGGTAGACAAACTATGGTACATACACACAATGGAATACAACAGTATTTACAACAGTAAAGAATGATGGTGAATCTGTGAAACATCTCACAACATGGATGAATCTGGAGGGCATTGTTCTGAGTGAAATAAGTCAATCACAAAAGGACAGATACTGTATTAGACCTCTATTATAAAAACCCATGAAAAGGTTTACACACAGAAAGAAGCAATCTTTGATGGTTATGAGGGAGGGGAGCTTGGGGAGGGAAAAACATTAACTAGATGATCACTAAGCGGCAACTTTGGTGAAGGGTAAGGCGGAACGTAATACTGGGGAAACCAACACAACTTGAACTAGGCAAGATCATGGAAGCTTCATAGACACACTGAAACTCCCTAAGGGACTGAATTACTGGGCTGAGGGCTGGGAGCCATGGTCTCAGGGGACGCCTAGCTCAATTGGCATAACATAGTTTATAAAGAAAATGTTCTACATCCTACTTTGGTGAATAGTGCCTGAGGTCTTAAAAGCTTGTGAGCAGCCATCTAAGATTCTCCATTGATCCTACCTTGTCTGGAGCAACGGAGAATGAAGGAAATCAGAGACACAGGGGAAAGACTAGTCAAAAGGACTAATGGACCACAACTACCACAGCCTCACCAGACTGAGTCCCACACAACTAGATGGTACCTGGCTACCACCACCAACTGTTCTGATAAGGATCACAATAGAGGGTCCCAGACAGAGGTGACTGGAGAAAAATGTAGAACAAAATTCTAACTCACAAAAAAAGACCAGACTTACTGGTCTGACAGGGACTGGAGAAACCCAAAGAGTTCCTGGATACTCTTTTAACTCAGTACTGAAGTCACTCCTGAGGTTTACCCTTCAGCCAAAGATTGGACAGGCCCAGAAAACAAAATGAGACTAAAGGGGCACACCAGCCTAGGGGCAAGGACTAGAAGGCAGGAAGGGACAGGAAAGCTGGTAATGGGGAGCCCAAGGTTGAGCAGGATAGAGTGTTGACAGGTCATGGGGTTGGCAACCAGTGTTACAAAACAATATGTGTATTAATTGTCTAATGAGAAACTAATTTGTTCTGTAAACCTTCATCTAAAGCACAATAAAGAAAAAAGAACCATTCACAAGTGTTGTGGGATTAGGAACTGTCAGAACCTCAAAGTTTCATGTTACTCCTCAAGATAAACTGAGAGTTAGTCTTTACTTTCTGTTAAGAACTGAAACAGCACAAGGAATGCACTAGTCAGGGCTATAAAGTGAAGGGAAAACACAGGAGTACCCTTGGTGCTAACTGTTTACTCCATTCTGATTTTTGCAAATCAAGAATCCAGGGCTGGATTTTTTTTTTTTTAATCATGAAAATATTGGCAAGCCTGTTCTTTACAGAGAACAGGACTCTTTAGTTCTGAAGGGTAAGTCATTCAAACAGAAAATATGAGAAAGTAGCACTTTGAAATGTGACATTAACCCAAGGAGTTTAGGCATACTAGGCCCTTAAGAATGTCATGTTGATTTACTGTCCTTTACATTTAAGCCGTGATTTAAATTTGCATGAGTCAACAACTCTTTCCTGCAGATAAAACAAAGCCTTAATGAGACAGTCTTATTGTAAGCAGCGCCAGCAGAGACTAGGGAATAAAATATTTTAAAGAAATTCAATTTTATGGCTTTCGAGTACATTCCATTACATGGTTGGAGGAATGTATGTGAGAGAGATTGTGCCCACACTTAGAAGAGCTGTTGAATTTTTTAATGAGTAAATTCAGTTTTCTGTGTGGAAGTACTTGCGCAAAAATATGTGGTAGGACAGAACATAGAAATCGAGTTAGAGGATGTCATTTGAGCTCTCACTTTTCTTACTAGTTATGTCACTTTGCACAGATTACTTAACCTCCCAGAGCTGTCTCAGCTTCCTTAACTGTGATACACTGATGGCGAGTATGATACCTACCTTGAGGATTGTTGTTCAAGTTAATTAAGAAGGGTATAAAAATATTTCATAAGTTGTAAAATGCCTTCCAAACATGGGTGGTTGTTTTACATTTGTCTTTAAATAACAACTTATTTCTCTTGTGATACTGTACTAGTGTTAGCAAATCCTATCTAAAAAAGAAAGAGAGAAATGTGAAAGGCAGCCTAGCGTGTTCTCATCCAAATTCTAATTCAGTGGACTCTTTATTCATACACATAGACCTCATTAGTGGGGGCTTCTCTAACTAGGGGTTGTCTTGCTTGTTGGAATCTGGTGCAGTTCTGGGAGATTTTTCTGAAAGGGGGAGTTTGAACAGAAATTTTAAAATTAAGAAGAGGGATTTTGTGGGGCAACTTTGTGTTAGTGCTGTAGTAAATTTTCTCTGAAGACTTTCTGAAAAGTTTAATCATTACCTACAAATGTGATGGACACTAGGGATTCTTCAGGGTAGAACCTGAGAAGCTCCCAGAACCTAAAACACACTGCCTTTGCAGAATCTCTTTTTCTGTCCCCCTCTGCTGTTCACTCTTTTCCCTTCCCTGTCTTTGAGTCATTTTCATCACCATTAGACTTTCTGTTCTCTTTGCTCTTTCCCTCAAGTTTTCTAGCCCTTCTCCTCCAGGAGATAAATCTTTTATGTATTGTAGGTATCCTAATAGCTTCTCAAAGGTGAATTCCTTACCCTTCCTCTGGCTACACCAGAACACAGGGTACCACGAGCTGGAGCCAATCTCACTACTCATTTATTCCCAAGTGTCTTCATCAGTTTTCCCATCTGTAAAATGGGCATGTGTATTACTTCCTATGGCTGTTGCAACAAATTACCACACAGTTGATGCCATAAAATAACAAATTTTTTCTCTCACAGCTCAGGAGACCACAAATTCCAAATCAAGATATCATCAGAGTCCCACTCCCTCATAGACTCTAGAAGAGAACCCTTTCTTGCCTCTTCCAGCTCCTGGTGGCTCCAGACATTCTTGCCTTGGGACTGTATAACTCCACTCTCTGCCTCTGTCTTCACATGGCTTTCTCCTCTTCTCCCTGTGCTTCTCCTTTTTGTGTCTCTTCTAAAGAGACTTGTCATTGGATTTAGGGCCCAACCTCATAATCCAGCATGATCTCATCTTGAGATCCTTAGCTTAATTACATCTACAAAGATCTTTTTTTTCAAATAGGATCACATTCCCAGGTTTCAAGGATTAAGATGGGGACATATCTTTTTGGGGACAACCATCCAACCAACTACAGCATGATATTGCCTGTAGTACCCAGTATAGAATATATCCTTGGTAATTGGGGATTATTATACAATTGTTTTGTTCGCTACCTCTATCACCTAGAACAGTTCATAACACATAGTAGGTGCTCAAAATATATTTGTTGAATGAATTGTTACATTTTTAATCTGCAGTATTTACTAAAACATATTTGAGTATCTGTTCTGTGTCAAGTACTAGGCAGGTGTTGAGTAAAAGTAGACGTGGTCCCTATCCTAGGATGCGTACCATGGAGCAGGCAGAAATAATCACACAAACAGAGAATTCTAAGCATGACAAGCACTACAAAGAAGAGTCTTCAGGGGAATATGACCTAGATGGTATGGTCAAGGAAACCCTGGTGGTGTAGCGGTTAAGAGCTACAGCTCTTAAACAAGAGATTGGCAGTTCGAATTCACCAAGCGCTCCTTGGAAGCCCTGTGGGGCAGTTCTAGCCTGTGCTTTAGGGTCACTATGAGTCGGCATCGACTAGATGGCAACAGGTTTGGTTTTTTGTTTTGTTTTTGGTATGGTCAAGAAAGGCTTGTCTGGGTTGAAGTCTAAAAGATGAGGTGATAACCACACAGAGAGAATGACACAGTGTAGCCCCATGCCCTGTGGTGGGAGGAGGTGTGGTGAGTACAAGGGACTGAAACCTGAAGCCAGGCCAGGATAACTTGTGAGGAGTGGGTGTGGTGCAGCATGGGGCAAAAGGAGAAGCGAGTGGGAGCCAGATGGAGCAGGGCCTCTGGGCCTCAGTAGGGGATTCTGTGTCTATGCTAAGAGCAGCTGGAAACCAATGGAGCTGGGGGGAGAGTGTAGAGAGAGAGGGGGAAAGGACCTAGGCTCGAGTGTTGAGGAATGGCAAACGGAAGAGAAACAACCTGCAAAGGAGATGGAAAAAGAGCAGCGAGAGGAAAGAGAGTAGCCTGGAGGGGCAAATGTTGAAAGCCAAAGTGCATCCAGAGAGAGGAGTGGGAAGAGTTCCACTTGCTGATGCTGCTGCCGAGAGGCCAGAAAGCTTGAGGATTGAAAATGACTGTCGGATTTAGCAATGTGAAGGTCAGTGGCCACCTTAGAGGAGCTCTATTGGAGGAATATGGACAGGATGTCAGAATGGTATGGGTCAGGGAGTGAGTGTGTGTGAGGAGATGGAGCCAGTGAGTTTAGACAGCTTTTTGGAGACATTTGATCATAAAATGAGAGGAAGAGAAGGCTGTGTCTGGCACAGGATAGAGAACCAAGTGACCGTGTTTTAAAAATCAGTGACTGAGCTGGTATAAAAGCTCCCAAGAAGGGTTTGCAGACTCTGAGTGCTGTAGGGATGTGAGCTGCAGAGGATAGGAGATGCATGTTGATGGTGAGCCCCGGGGCGGGAACAGCTCTCAAGATGATTTCTTTGCCTGTACATGGTTGGTGCTCAGGGTATGTTTCCCGGCTTTACCAGTGAATGCTCGTGCTGGGTACTTAATTATGCCATGTTTCATGAAAAGAGGCCAGGACAAGATTCTCCTGTCCTGTGATCGGCGAGTCCGGTTAACACTGAGTATAAGTGCTTTAATGATATTTCTGAGATGTTCTCTCAAAGTCAGAAAACAGTCTTCCCACAGGCAGAGCCCAGGCTCAGGGTTTGCTAATTATACAATGGCTCCAGAGAGAGCCCCGGAACTCTGTGAGATGAAAGGATGCTGTAGTTTACTTTGAAAAGCCTTGGTCAGATGAAGAAATGAAAATGTGTCTATCTTCCCAGGAAGACAGAGAAGCAAGGATCCAGGAATCACTCAAATGGTGTACCAGTATCATGCCCCAAGTATCTGTTAGGTCATGCCCCAGCATCCCTGGTCGCACCAATAGATGAATGACTGGGGAAGATGGGAAGCTCTAGAGTGGGGCACTTGAGCAGGGGTTACAGTTACTAAGAAGGCTGAAATCGGCCTAGCTGTTGGCTTCCAGCTGTGGCCTGGAGGTCGTTATGAGGCCATGGCCAGCTCCCTGAGACTGAAGGAGGACCAACTTTAAAGGAAGCTGGAGTGGCTGAGCAGCTTTCTTGTCTGAACACACAAGGTCACATCTAAGCAGCAAGCAATCACCACAGCATAGGAGAAGCCCTGAAGGTGGAAAAGGAGGCTCAGACCAATAGCGTCACATTATTTCATTGATGTTATTTCGACCTATGGTAAGTGTAAAATAATTAGGCTAAAAAATAATACTTACTTAAATATCTTAGCTATAGAAATTCAGGAGGGAAAAAAATGTCTGACGTGTTACCAAAAGTTGATCTGACACTGTCAGGACATTCATTTCTCTTTTGGCAACTGTCCTGAGTAAAAAAAAAAAAAACCCAGTGCCGTCGATAGGGTTTTTTTTTTTTTTACAGAGTAGGGGTCTGTAAAAGCAGACCTTGAGCCCTGAGGCAAGGAGCTACGTGAAACTGACTTATTAGGAAGCGTTCCAAGGAATAACCAATAGGAGCATGGGAAGGTGAGCCTGGAAAGGATGTGGTATCAAGCAGAATCCCACAGAGGTTAACTTTGGTATGGTGTCTCTTGTGTATAGGTCACATCTTAGACTTGTCCCCATTATGGGTCGGGGAGCTGGAGTGTTTATATTCCTAGATCTGTCAGGTATTGGTTAAGGGCCCTTAGGATGTGCCAGGCACTGTTTAAACACTTTAAATTAGTGACTTAGAAGATAACTCATTTAATACATTTAACACATGCAAAGTATTTGGAACAGAGCCATAAATTATTAGGGTTGTTTTTATTCTCACCACCACCATCTTCCCTTCCTCTATTCCTCCCATTTCTCTGGACACAGAGTAAAGCTTCATCTCTCTTCTGTTCTGAGGACTTTGTTCTCATACTCATGGATCGTATTACGTTTACAAACTATTGCATCTCCCTCCTCTCCCCTGTGACTCCACCTTCTAAGCCTCCTCCTTTGAGAGCCAGGCTGGAGGTTATGTCTGAAGGCTGAAGGTGACTGATGAAGGGCTGATTGTTAAGCAGTCCATCATGCAGCCCCCTGCTTAGAGATATAAATGAAATTTCCCCTGGATATAGTCCCACAGGCTTCTCTTTTGCATTATTAAATTGTGATGATAAATGAGTGTGACCAGGTATTTTATTCTTTCCCTGGAGATGTGACTTTTAGAGATGTCATCTCCTTGGTAATGTTTTCCCATAGAAGACACTTTGGCAGAATCATTGCCAATCTGAGAATCCAAATTTCCTTAGTCAGTGGAAACTTAGAAAATATAAAGTTCTGAAAACTAGGAAATTATTTATAGACTCCTGAGGGACTTTATTTATTTATTTATTTATTTATTGAGGGAATTGAAAGTACAACTTTAAAGGAAGAAGGGCAGTCTTCATGCAAAATATTTAGTTGTTCTTGTGAGGAAACTGGTCCAAGTTTTAGAGAAAAACATTCTTGTGTATGCACCAGGGAGTGAGAATGAGTTCGCTAGGTGTCAAATAATTTTCATTTAAAAAGGGCTAAATTCCTCAGCCGTTCCTACTCAGTACGGCCCTGTGGGTGCGGTCTGGTGGGTGAGGCCTACTGATTTTCATTTTTATTTTCTTTAAAAAAAAATTTTTTTTTTTTACTTAAAAAAAAAAAAAAGAGGGAAGGGGAGGAGAGACCTCAGATAAGCTGTTGCTAAATCTTAAGAGAGATTGGAGGCCAGGTGTTTCCATTTGCATCCTCTTTTTTTCATTTTCCAGAAGAGGATTTTTATTCTTTAGAAAATGTGTAAGAGTCATAAAATCATATACATTCAGGGCTGAAAGGAAGTTCCTTTAATAACTGCCACCCTACTTAACAGATGAAGAAGCTGCGACTGTCCTGAGAGGATAAGTGACTTACTTGTTTGAGATCCAAACCCAGTTGATGTGAGAGCAGAGGCTTAAATATGGGTCCACAGACTCTTGAGGTGGTGCACTTTCTAGGGCCTCCTTTCTCCTAACCGTGTTCTGCCCTGCCTTGTACTCCAGTCACAAGGAGTCAAGTACTCCGATGTATTCCTTGCTTGCGGTCTTTGACCGCCTGTTCCTCCTGACTGGCACGACTGGTTCCCTGCTGTTCAGATCATAGCCCCAAGACTTCCTCCCAGCAGCTTCCCTCACCACTCAACATAAACTCACCATCCAATCTCACTTCATTGTATTACCTTAGTTTAAGTTCTGCATAGCCCTGAGGGTTATCTGATATTTTTTTTCTTGGCTCTTTATTTGTTTATTGCCTACATCTCCCTTTGGGATGTCAGCTTGCTGAGAGCCAGCGCTATATTCCCAAGAACAGTGCCCAGCACGTAGAAGACCCCCAACAAACATGACATTAAAGTGGAATGAACCAGACAGAGGAATGATGGGCAGGTTTGTTGGGTGGTCCATGTTGTTGGTGAGACCCCATGTAGAGGGAATTGGAATTATGGTCTGTGTCACTGCTGTCCAAAACTAAGGTAATACAGTGAAGTTAGATTGGATGGTGAGTTTATGTTGAGTGGTGAGGGAAGCTGCTGGGAGGAAGCCAGGGCTGTGATCTGAACAGCAGGGAGCCAGTCATGCCAGTCAAGACACATGTAATTTTAAATTTTCTAGTAACCACATTAGAAAAAATGAAAAGAAATAGGTTACATTAGTTTTAGTAATATATTTCATTTAACCCAGTGTCTTAGCCTGGGTTTTTTAGAGAAGCAAAACCAATACAGCGTATAAATATGTAGAGAGATTTATATCAAAGAAACGGCTCATGCAGTTGTAGAAAATGGAACATCCCAAGTCCATGGATCAGCATAATGGCTTCTCCCGATTCACGTAGCCGAAGGGCCTGGCGAACCCAAGATCTGCAGGTTGGAGAGCAGGGCTCTTGCTCACAGGCTGTGAAGATCAACGAATCCCAAGATCGGCAGATAAGCTGATAGCTCAAGAACCAAGGGTCAGACGAACAGGAGGCAGCCACAGGATCCAAAGTGAGCAAAAAAGCAAGAATGTCTGCTTATATTCAGATGCAGACCACACCCCCAAGGAAACGCCCTTTCAGCTGATTGGCTTCTCACAGCAGATTCCATCATGGCAGTGATCACATATGAACACTGAGAATCATGGCCCAGCCAAGTTTGCACACAGTCTTAACCATCACACCCAATATATCCAAAACATCATTTCAAGGTGTAATCAATAAAAAATTACTAGTGAGGTATTTTGTATTCATTTTTTTCATACCAAGCCTTCAAAATCCTGTATATAATTATCACTAACAGCATATCTCAATTTGGACACGAAACTGTCTTTGGAAATACTTGATTGGGCTTTTAGATTTCATAACAATTACAGTTGAAAATATAGATCCACATACTTAAAAGTTTTCTAATAACTGAATCAGCTACCAGTTTTTTAATTTAAATTAGTTACAATAAAATAAATTCAGTTCCTCAGTTGCACTGTCAAGTGCTCAGTGCCACACAAGGCTGGTGGCTGCACAAGTCTGTATCAGTTGTGTCAGGCAGTAGGTTTGGAAGTTCCTTGGCCCTTCCTCCTCAATATGCCCCTGTGGGTGCAGAGTCTGACGTGTGAGGCCCACTGATGCAGAATACCAAGTCCTTGTGTCAGGAGTACATGACTGTGCCTCTAACCTACCAGCTTCTTGGCCATCAGGCTAAGAGACAGGAGTTGGTGAGTCCTTATAGATCCTTGAGAACCAAGATGTTAAGATTTGTTTTAGAAGAAGGTCAATGTCAAGGGATTCTTACGATATATAAACTTAATAGTCCTGGCCCACCAGCACTGTGCCCCCTCAGTTACCAGGGTGCTTACTGATGCAGGGGCAGAGATGCTATTTCTCACTGTTCCTATACTTGGAACAGGAGGCCTAGATATTATGCTGTGAGCTAATTCTACCAAAGGAAATAGTTTCATGGTGTATGTGTCCCTTGGGAGAAGAACAAGGGTCAGCATTATACTCAGACATATTGGATGTCACAGGCTTCTGTTATGGCATTAAGTTAATTACCAAGTGACAGCCCTTCCCTGCTAAGGACTTTAGCAGACTAACTGAAATTGAGATGTCTGGGGCCACAGGCGCCCAAATAACCAATGTGCCTGATGAGTAGACAAAAGCTCAAGTTTGTCATGGGGAAAACTGTCTCAAATAAACCCTTAAACTAAAATAATTTTGCAAATAGAGTTCTTTCCCAAATGAAGAAGCTATCAAGAATGGAGTCCTTCACAAATATTCACACTTTAAGTTCCTCCAGATAATTCCTGAGTGGCACCAGACCGTTTGGTGCTCTTTGGTTTTCATTACCCTTCAGCATACTTTTGTAAAGAAGCTACTATGTGCCCAGCATTATGCTACACACTTGGAATAAAGAGGCATGAGCCCTGCCCTCCGAAACCCCTAGTCTAGTGGAGAGAGAAGAACTCTAGTACAAATGTGGTTTATCAGGGTCCCCTATCAGATAGGACAACTGCTACGCATATGGCAGCTCTGTGGAAAACCCTGGGAATACAAAAAGATATAGACATAATCCCTGCTTGCCAGAAATTTATAGTGTAATCAAGAAGATGGGAACAATATGAAAATGGACAGTGGCATAACATTATATAGGCTGTATGAACATCTGTGACTAGCAGGTGAGTAAGGTTGATTCTGTGCAGGAGTCATAAGAAGCCACAAATCAAGTCATGTTCTTAAATCCAGCTTAACTGGTAATAAAAGTGATGTTTGCCCCACCTTCTGACTCCTCTAAGTATGTTTTAATCAGTTCTAAACTTATAGGCAATAATTAGGTGCCATAACCCACACAACATCCAAAGGAGACTGACCAAAACAAGCCTTTTTACTTTGCTTTCCCATCTAATATGCCATTTTCTACCCTGACAACCTTGTAAGATAGGCTCACTTTTTATCACCATGTCACCATTAAAGAAGGAGTCTGTAGCTGGCACAAATGGTTAAGCACTAGGCTGCTAACTGAAAGGCTGGCAGTTTGAATCTACCCAGGGCACCTTGGAAGAAAGGCCTGGCAATCTACTTATGAAAGATCACAGCCACTGAAAACCCTGTGGAACACAGTTCTACTCTGAAACACATGAGGTCATCATGAGTTAGAATTAACTTGATAGCGACCGTTCTCCCTCTCTCTCTCTCTCTCTCTCTGTGGTACCATTAAGGAAGTGGAAATCCAAAGAAGCTAAGTGTTGTGCCCAAGGTCCTAGAACTAGGATCTTGGACCCAGGTCATCTGACTCCAGATCCAATATTTTTTCTAGAATCTTACCAAAACCCATTGCTGTCAAGTCGGTTCCGACTCATAGCGGTCCTACCAGAAAAAACAAACCCGTTGCCATCAGGTCAATTCCGACTCATTGCAACCCTATAGGTCAGAATAGAGCTGCCCCGTAGGGTTTCCAGGAGTGGCTGGTGGATTCAAACAGGCGGTCTTTTGGTTAGCAGCCGAGCTCTTAGCCACTGTGCCACCAGGGCTCAGCCTGCCATATTTCACCCAAGTCACAGTCCTTGTAATGGGGGGAAACTGAGAGACCCACTAAAGACTGTTGTCCCATCTGATTGTGCGTTTCTTCTTGGGAATTTTGCAACTTCAGCCAGTGAACTGGTCCAGTCTCTCCCTTGCAATATACCTCATCTTGTTTTAGCAGCTTTGGTGGTTGCTCTTTTCATTTCCCCCCACCCCCATCCCACCCCCAACCGGGTCTGTTTAAAGACAAAAAACAGCAGGATAGAGGTGTTGGCTCCCAAGTCAAATACTGGCTGGGTAATATTTGGGTAAAGAAATGTAACCCATTGAGGCATTTGGGCCATTCCTTTTGTAAGCTGGTGAATCTGTAGCTCATTTAGACTCATTATTTTTTAGTTAGCAGGCTCTGGTTGTGCCATCCTTATGGCTGTATTTTTAGAAGTCTTAGATTATTATAGCAACTGTGAAAATGGTTGGGAAAAGAAATCTGGCTCCCCATATACATCCCGCTTAATTGTTTCTTGAATTAAATTTATCTTCATCTAGCCCTCAGAATACTGCACCCACCCCTGCTGCTGACTGAAAGCTGCTAGCCTTGGGTGGTTGCTGACAGGGCTGCCAGATGGTGAGAGATGTAAAAGGGTGCTAGCAGCCCTATTCCTCATCCAGTTGTTTATTCTGGGTGCCAGTTGGACCTGGGAGGGGAGAGGTGGGGAAGGCTAGTGAGGACGCATGTAGTTTTTTTTTTTTTTTTTCTCCTTCACAGTGCGAAATGAAACATGAACAATGTGTGTTGAGTCTGATATTCTAGTCACGGCATTTAAGCTCGTTCTAGCTGATGTAACAAGAGGAAGAAACGCTAATGGGACAGTCCCACTGTGTGTCAGAGGGTGACAAGGAATTGAGGAAGGATATAAACAGCAAACTAGTAGGCTGCATCAGAGTGGTGAAGGGCAGGGAATGTTAACCCTTAAATGGTTTCTCTCACACTGGTTAATTACAGAAAAGCTTTGAAGCAGCAAGAAAAAACTAGAGTAGGGAATACTTTGAGCCGTATGAAGGATATAAGCTCGTGTTTTACTGCCACCTCCTGGGTCCTACAGCAGTCTTCTCTCCCCCAGATTTCCCACTGCTGTCTCTCAGGCCCTTGCCTGCTATCTTCTCCCACCTCTGCTAGGGCAGGCTTAAACATACCTGAGACCTCCGCCTTGGACTTCTGCCTCGGTTTCTCCACTTGGCACTCCAGTTTTCTTTGGACATCAGAACCCTGCCATAAATGAATCTCCGGATGGCCTACTGAGCTCCTGCCAGTGCCTTCCCCTAGCGCATTGGATTCTGTTTTCTGTTAAGTCCTCAGCACTGAGGCCCTGCCTTCAACAGGCTGGGCACCCGGACTGTGACAGGGAAGCAGACTTCGAGTCTTTGGGTATTGTCTAAACTCAGGGTCTACAGCTAAGTTCCCATTACCTGCCCGGATTAAGGCTGAATGTTCCATGTCCTTTTGGGCAGCACGGGTTGGATTTCCCAAGTAGTCAGTGACAGCATTGTCTGTAGCCAGATTAGTTTTCACCAGCTCTTGCTCCTTCTGGGTCCTGGCTGCTCTTTCACGTCATCACTGGTTCATTGCCAAGGAGCTAGTGTGCCTTACTAGCATGCCCACCCAACACAGTTCATTTTTCCTTCAGTGTTCATGGTATTTCAAGAGACAAATGCAAGGTATGGCCATGGGTCCAGTGAAAAAACCTTAAGGCTGTCTTGGATTTTGTTTTTTTTCCCCCAGGTTGAGGATGGTATGGTGCAATGAGGCAAGGGGAGATGATAAAAATATTTTGAAGAAGTTGAGGGCCCCAGAGTGAAAAAGAATTAAGTAGTAAAGTGGTATGAGAAATTAGAAAAGGGGTCATAGCTGAGTCTAGAACTAGAATGAAGACATGAGGAGATAAGGTCAGGGTGGTGGAAGGCCAGATGAGATAAGAGAGAAAGAGGAAGGAAAACAGAAGACAGAATATTAGAGGTGAGAAGATGGAGAATTTTTTTAAGCTACGCCAGTATAGTTAGAGATCATAATGGTGGAGACAGTTTTAAATCATTATATTTTATTTGCTATTCAATTATTATTTTCACAGAGTAAAAGTTTCCAAAAGCCCAACGTATAGTAGTCTGAAAATCCCAATGGTTTGATCTTTGATGATTTGCTCATATCCTGCAAAATTATACTGATTAACCACTGAGACTGTCTCTGCTAACTGCATAAGTTAACTGTTGGGGTGAATTTTGACAGAGGGAGCAAGAAAGCAAGTATATCAAAATCCAGACATATTGCAAGAATGGAAGAGGAAGAATACAAAAAGCCTAAAGTGAACCAAATGGGCACAGGGCCACCATTTGAGTAACAAAGTTTGTTAAATTTGCTGTTTCGAAAGCCAGAGCACTGCAGTGCAATGGATCTGCCCATTGTACTGAATTATTTATATCAGAAAAAGTAGCACCCAGGAAGCAGCCAGACCTTAACGATTTATTTGCAAGTTCATCAGACACTCATACAATAGCATCACCTTCAACTATGGAGGCTTCAGTGGTTTCCATGGCTTCTTAGATGCGACCTAGGGTAACCCTGATCATCCTTACCCCATAACTGATGACATGTTCATCTGATTAGAAACCCAGCTATAGGTGGCATAATTTTAAGTTAACTTTCGTAGTCAACAAATTTTCTTTACACTGAAGAATAAAGAACTTTTAAATTCTTTGAGTAATATGGCTATTTAAGTGATTACCATGTGTACAGTGGAAAAACTTATAATAAGAAAAGGAAATTTTACTTTGGGAAAATACAGTCACTGTATGGATTTTTTTAAACTTCAAAATTTATACTTTCTTGGGTGTCAGTAGAGTAATATCCAGTAATCTGTAATTCTATTATACTGGCTTACTTCTAGACAGAACTGTTAGATGATGGCTTCCTAGTGCAAGATACTCTCAGTGTTAGAACGTCCACTTGTGCTGTTAAAAGAGATAGCCTCAGTGTTTCCTCAATAGGATTTTGCAGGGATATGCAATCATCAAATGCCAAATCATCGGAGTCCTTGGGTTATTGTATTTTGGAATATGGAGATGTTCCTTGTGGAAATTCTGCTGAATAATAAATGACATATTGGTTTAAAATGTCTGCATCATTATGATCTCTAGCTGCAGGGGTGGGGATGGCTTAAAAAATTCTACATGTTTTTACCTCTGATTTTCTTTGTCTCTCATTTTTCTTCCTCTTTCTCAAAACAGAGTTCTTTGGCATTGAGCCAGTTCCTTAAACATCATATCGTATATGCCTGGAACAAGAGCCCCGTGGGTTTTGTTCTGTTTCTCTGTTTGTTTGTTTTTGCTTCATTTGAGGTCTGGTCTTTGGCTTGTATAATTCTACTGGATATCTGGTAGGCTGATGAGCCTGCCTGGGATATTGGCCAGCCCATAGCCAGTCATTCTGTTACCCAAAGGAACACAGAATGAGATTAGTAGACAAAGATATGAATTAATTTTATTCAACAAATACTTTAGTGACACCGTGCTAGATCCTGGGTATCCCTTTAAACAAACAAACAAACAAAAACTTGAACTCCTGGAGAAGGTTAGCTTTGAAAAATGAATCCTTTTTCAAAGTAAATGAACTATGAAGTCTCTGCAGGGGATAGAGTGTATAAAGATAGGGTCTCCCAAAAAACATTTTCATACAACCAACAGATATTCATTGTTTTAGTCAGTCAGTATAGACCAGTTGCTATAACAAATAATCCTGAAAGCTCAGTGACTTAATATAAATTTATTGCGTACACAAAAGTCCAAAGTAGATATTTCTGGTTGAGTGGCTTTTCCCCAAGCTGTGATCAGGCTTCTTCCATCTTATGACACCATCTTCAGTGCTTGCCTCCAACATCATTGTGGAAGGGGAACAGTGTGGGGAAGACATATTAGATACTTATCTTCCTCTGCCTGGAAGTGATACACATAAATTTCTTCTCTCAATCCATTGGCTAGATTTAGTCACATGACCTCCATCTAGCTGCAAGGGGGCTGGGAAATGTCTGTGGCTGGACAGTCCCTTCCTGGTAACAAATCTGTACTATGGGAGAGAAACATGAATCTTGGGTAATCAACTAGTTATCTCTATGTTCTTGGCTCTAAGGTTAAAACTCTAGGCGGAAGGATAACTAATGAAACAAAATAGTCTGCCAAGCATTCAGTTCTCTTGACAGACTGTAGTATATAGTAAAATAAAAACAATAGACATGTTTCTTAGAAATTACTAGTTCTCAACGCTGTTGCCATGGAACTCCTCCAGAATTGCTTCACTAATAGTTTTCTGTTATGGAGTTCTGTTATCACCACTGGTTTGTGTGGGTGCCCTTGAAATAATAAGTGACCAGAAGCACATTAATTTCAAGTTTTGATAGAATCATGGGAGGTTAATATTGCTGTTCACAAATTGAAAAGGATGAAAGGAGGGGAAAGGAAAGCATGATTCGTTTCAACCTCCTCCTGTGGTAGTATTAAAAGAGCTGAGAAAGCCTAGGAATGTGATATTAATGAAAACAGGTTCACCATGTACGGTGTCAAAAAGAAAAATTAATAACAGACATCTTACTTTGATCTTAAGTGTTGTTTCTTACCCACAAAACTAAATTTTTAGCTGCCAGCCTAGCGACTACCTGGTAATCTGATACCAGTTGATCTCTTAAAAGAGGGAGGACAGGGTTCAGTCAATCATGTTAAAGTTAGCCAGTGGATGATTTTCTATTCTTCTCCATTCTCTTCTCACTATAAGCCTCATTGTAACTAAACCTACTTCGAGCCATTTGCTTTTTATTTAGAATCAGAATGGTCTCCCTATATGCACATAAGATAACTGGTCAGAATAAACCTATATTTCAATTTCTTTGATTTTCGATTATTTTTTAACAAGGGTTACACAGGTTGCAAGGAGCCCTGGTGGCATGTGGTTAAAGCGATCTACTGCTAACTGAAAAGTCGGCAGTTCAAAACCACCAGCAGCTCCACGGGAGAAAGATGTGGCAGTCTGCTTCCATAGAAATGTACAGCCTCAGAAGCCCTCTAGGATTTCTGTGAGTCGGAATCAACTCAATGGCAGTAGGTTTGGGTTTATACAGGTTGCACACTGTACAACTCTAGGGGTACCATTCACATTGTAGTCTGTGTGAATAGTATCCCCCTGTGGTTATGAGGCTCATCTACAGAGGACATGAATGGAAATATTAGCTTTAAAAATATTGCGTTTTTACCGCAGCTCCTGATGTTATAGCCAGGCCCACCTGATAACTTGCCTTTTGGGTTTTGCTGATATAAGCTCTGATCAAGTTTTACTTTGAAACAGTATGTAAGGAAGCCTGTCTTGTTTCATAAATATTTCATGTTTCTGTAGAAAAATAGAAAGCAAACAAGAAGAGAGTTGAGAGTATGATGAAAACTGGAGAAACAAAAGAAGGTGGAAGGGTCAAGGAGCTATGGCATTCTGAGAATTAAATGAGTGGATGGGGAGACCTCTCTGAGCCTCTGCTCACTTATCTGTAAAATAGAAGGCTTAGACTAAGAGATTTCTGACATCCATTCCTGCTTATAGTGTTCAAAGAAACATAGAATGTACAGCACCCTAATCCAGGAGTTGCTGTTTTACCCAAGAAATGTCACATAAAACAAGAATAGTTCTATAGCAGAAGCATTTGTCTGAGAATCAGAAAACCTAGATGCTAATCCTGGTTAGCTACTAACTTTATATTGATCACATCACTTTTCTGAGCCTTAGTTTACCCACTTCCAAGGAGTTTAAGTTTATCCAGCTATAAAAAGAACATCAAGTGATCAGTAGGGCTGTTCCTATTCTTAATATTTTCTGATTCTAGAATTTTAAAAGGGGTGGATGTTTTTGCCTTTAAAAAAAAACGGTCCTGAGTGTCCTTAGATCTGCATCTTGGAGTCATGTAGCATGAGAAAAGCTATTATGTTCCAATAAGAATAAGAAGAAACATCAATAAAGACAGCTTGTGGACTTTTCAAGTCAGTCCATCTCAGGTATTACTTCTCGTTAAGCATTTATTAACCTCTTTAAAAAAACAAAAAAAAAAAAAACCTCTTTAGGTACCATCAAATCTGTACAGGAAACTGAAACACATGCCACCCTTTCTGAAAAACTTTTTAAATTCTAAGTCTGTTTGTAGGAAGATTTCTTGTTGCCGGTGGTTTGTTTCACCTGTTTTTATTGTTTAGCAAGCTTCCCCTGGTTGACTCATAGTCATCTTCAAAAATGTGTATGGAGCATCTATGCATATTGCACTGTTACAGTAATTATGAATTTAAAGAAAATAAAAGGAAAAAGGTAATAAGCCTGATCTCACAGAGCTTCTGGTTAATTCCAGTGGGTGTGGGAAGTAGCTAATTGGAAAGGTAGTTTTAAAGACTAAAGTGTTAATCTGGCTTCTGCACTGCTAGAGGTCTTATATATGTCAAATAAAGGAACACATGTCATATTCCCACAGAGCAACATATAGAAGGTCTTCAATGTTGAATGAATGCACCTAAGAAAAATCCACATATCTGCAACAAGGGCAGCCAGTGAGCAGACCTGTCAGTCACTGCCATGACTTAGTGGAGAAAAAACAGTAGCAACAAGGCCTCCCTTGAGAATTTGTAACCTTAGGCCTGTCCTCTTGTAGTTTTGGTGTTGAATTTGTAGGGTAACTCCAAAAAGAGATATAAATTAGTTCCAGTATGTAGCATCTCCTGGCGCCCAGCCAAAACAAATGGAAATGATCTTTTAGGAAAGGACCTCAACCAAAGAAGCTTAAAATATCCACAGATTAATTTTAGCCAAATATGAGAGCTCAGTTACCAAATATATAAGGAAACAAGCTATGATAATCGTTGCTGTTGTGTGCTGTTGCTTTGATTCCAGTAGTGACCCTATAGGACAGAGTAGAACTGCCCCATAGGGTTTCCAAGGGTGTAATCTTTGCAAAAGCAGATCACCAGGTCTTTTCTCCCACGGAGCTGCTAGTGGGTTTTAACTACAGACCTTTCGGTTAGCAGCAGAGCACTTAACTTTAGTCCGAAGGAAGACAATAAAGAGGGAAAAAAATGAACATAAAGGAAGTTGGATACATAGACAAGGTAGAAATAAATTCAGATACCAATAAGCACAATAAATGTAAATGGATCAAAGCAGTTATGTGCTCTGCACCTCACTTTTTAAGATTAATATCACCTTAATAATTTTTTTTTTAATATAAAAGTTAAAATATGACAACACAAGAAAGGAAAATTACAGGGTCAATCCTACCCATGAACGTAGTTACAAAGTCATGGTTTGGTGGGAGGGATAGAGATCATGAAAGCAAAAATGGACACAGTGCCTGCACCTGTTACTGCTGATGTCAGAATGCCTGCAAGGACACACTGTGCCACCTTCTGGTTTGCTTCTTGGGTAGAAGCTGGCAGGAGGCATTTATTGATAACAACTTATATGAGGCTACCTCTTAATATTCATAACCTGAGACTGCCGCACAGTGCCAAAGTTATAGAACAGTGCCTCATTTACGACCCAAGATGTCACGGTCTGATGAGTAATGAGGTACTTGTGGGAGTTGTTGAGGGATTAACTATAGAATCTTAACCAATCCAAGAGTTGCAGGAGATGAGGCGCTATCATAAAGAATTTATCAAAGTGATTCAGCTGTGTTGCTGTGGACAGATTACATTCTTATTCTGTCTCTGAAAGTTTATAGCCAGTCTCTGAGTAGTTACAAATGTGTGTTATTAATAATCCTTAGAAAAGCAATACACTGTTCCATGGTTTAAACATTGCTCACGTCCAGAAATTTTGAATGAACAAACATGACCTCGTAATATTGCTGTCTCCTGAAACTTGATTCCCTTGAGACAAAACATAAGAAGCAATTGTGTTTCTCTTTGAATCCAGTGAATTTACCAGTCATCTATTGGTCAGTTAGATTAAAGTTAAAAACTTATATTTGCTTTCCCACTTATTCTGTCTCTGAGAAAAAAAAAAAAATTAATTCCTATTCCTCCTGCTATAGAGTCGATTCCCACTCATAGTGATGCTATATAGGGCAAATGAAATGGGGTGAAAGTCCCTGACAGGATCAGGTTGCATATCTGAGTTAGGAAAAGTAGGTGCTGCCTAGTTTTAACGTCGATTGATTCCTTGCGTTGAGGAAGACAAGTGCAAGGACTTCTCTTACAGGCAGTGACCTACTTACTGAGTGCACATAGCACCGAACTATGCCTGTTGGGAAGAGGTCAGAGGGCTAGACAATTTTTGCAAGAGGGGAGGATCCTCCCAATATGACAGGCTCTAGAAGGGGTTAATAGTAGTATTAACTGATCTTCCTTGTAGGTGTATGGATATTATCCTATCACTGACAGCACTGTGTACTTCAGGATAGATCTTGAAATGTTCTTCTTGACGATGAATGCAATGCCATTCCTCTCCAATTTGTCATTCCCAGCATAGTAGACCACATGATTATCTGATTCAAAATGGCCAATACCAGTCCATTTCAACTTGCTAATGCCTAGGATATAGATCTTTGTGCATTCCGTTTCATTTTTGACAACTTCCAATTTTCCTGGATTCGTGCTTCATACATTCCACATTCCTGGTGTTAATGGACATTTGCAGCTCTTTCTTCTCATTTTGAGTTGTGCTGCATCAGCAAACGGAGGTCCCTAAAGCGTTGGTTCATCCGTGTCATTAAGGCCGACTCTACTCTGAGGAGGCAGCTCTTCCTGAGTCGTATTTTGAGTGCCTTCCAACCTGAGGGCTCATCTTCCAGCACTACATCAGTGTTCCACTGCTGTTCATAAGGTTTTTCACTGGCCAATTTTTTTAGAAGTGGATCACCTGGTCCATCTTCCTAGTCTGTCTTAGTCTGGGAACTCCACTGAAAACCTGTCTACCATGAGTGACCCTGCTGGTACTTGAATACCGGTGGTATAGTTTCCAGCATCACAGCGACATATATACCACCACAGTACAACAAACTGACAGACAAGTGGTATGGCTAGTTAATAAGACTATTATTCAAATTTATGCACCAACTGCTGATGCCAAAGATGAAGAAATTGAAGATTTTTACCAAATTTGACAGTCTGAAATTGATCAAACATGTAATCAAGATGCATTGATAATTACTGGTGTTTGGAATGTAAAAGTTAGAAACAAAAAGGAAGGATCAGTAGTTGGAAAATACAGACTTGGTGATAGAAATGACTCCAGAGATCGCATGATAATATCTAGCAAGACCAGTGACTTCATTGCAAATACCATTTTTCAACAACAAAAACATTTACTATACATGTGGACCTCCAAGATGAAATACACAGAAATCAAATCGACATCTGTGGAAAGAGATGATAGAGAAGCTCAATATCATCAGTCAGAACAAGGCCAGGGGCTGACTGCAGAACAGACCATCAATTGCTCATAATACAAGTTGAAGATGAAGAAAGTTAAAACAAGTTAACGAGAGCCAAAGTACGACCTTGAGTATATCCAGCCTCAATTTAGAGACCATCTCAAGAACAGATTTGATGCATTGAACAGTAATGACTAAGGGCCAGGTGAGTTGTGGCATGACATCAAGGATATACTGGAAGACAGCAAAAGGTCATTAAAAAGACAGGAAAAAAAGAAAAGACTCAAATGGATATCAGAAGAGACTCTGAAACTTGCTTTTCAATGTAGAGTAGCTAAAATGAACAGAACAAGTGAGGAAGTAAAAGAGCTGAGCAGAAGATTTCAAAGGGCAGCTCAGAAAGAAAGTATTATAATGAAAAGTACAAAGACCTAGAGTTAGAAAAGCAAAAGGGAAGAACACGCTAGGTATTTCTCAAGCTGAAAGAACTGAAGAAAAAATTCAAGCCTCAAGTTGCAATATTGAAGGATTCCGTGGGCAAAATGTTGAATGATGCAGGCAGCATCAAAAGCAGATAGAAGGAATATACAGAATCACTGTACCAAAAAGAATTGATCGACTTTCAACCATTTCAGGAAGTAGCATATGATCAAGAACTGATGGTATTGAAGGAAGAAGTCCAAGCTGCACTGAAGGGATTGGTGAAAGACAAGGCTACAGGAACTGACAGAATACCAAGTGAGATGTTTCAACAAATGGATGCAGCACTGGAAGTGCTCACTTGTCTATGCCAAGAAATTTGGAAGACAGCTACCTGGCCACCCAACTGGAAGAAATCCGTATACGTGTCCATTCCAAAAAAAATGATCCAACAGAATGAGGAAATTATCAAACAGTATCATTAATATCACATACAAGTAAAATTTTACTGAAGTTAATTCAAATACAGTTGCAACAGTACATTGACAGGGCAAGAGCCAGAAATTCAAGCCAGATTCAGAAGAGGATGTGGAACAAGAGATATCATTGCTGATGTCAGATGGATCTTGGCTGAAAGCAGAGACTACCAGAAAGATGTTTACCTGTGTTTTATTGACTATGCAAAGGCATTTGACTGTGTGAATCATAACCAATTATGGGTAACATTTCAAAGAATGAGAATTCGAGAACACTTAATTGTGCTCATGCAGAACCTGTAAATAGACCAAGAGCCAGCCATTCAAACAGCATAAATGGTTATTGTGTAGTTTAAAATCAGGAAAGGTGTGCATCAGGGTTGTATCTTTTCACCATACCTATTCAGTCTGTATGCTGAGCAAATAATACAGGAAGCTGGACCATATGAAGGAGAACAGGGCATCAGGATTGGAGGAAGACTCATTAAGAACCTGTGATATGCAGATGACACAAACTTGCTCACTGAAAGTGAAGACAACTTGAAGCACTTACTGATGAAAATCAAAGACCACAGCCTTCAGTATGAATAAGACCTCAACGTAAAGAAAACAAAAATCCTCACAGTTGGACCAATAAGTGACATCACAATAAACAGAGAAAATTTTGAAGTTGCCGAGGGTTTCATTTTAATTGGATCCACAATCAACGCCCATGGAAGCAGCAGTCAACAAATCAATCAATGTATTGCATTGGGCAAACCTGCTGCAAAAGACCTCTTTCAAGTGTTAAAAGCAAAAACGTCATTTTGAGGACTAAGGTATGCCTGACCCAAGGCATGGTATTTTCAGTCACTTCATATACATTCGAAAGGTGGACAATGAATAAAGAAGACTGAAGCAGAACTGATGCCTCTGAGTTGTGGTGTTGGCGAAGAATATTGAATATACCACGGACAGCCAGAAGAACAAACGAACCTGCCTTGGAAGAAGTACAGCCAGAATGTTCCTTAGAAGCAAGGATCGCGAGACTTCTTCTCATGTACTTTGGACATGTTGTCAGAAGGGACCAGTCTCTGGAGAACGACATCATGCTTGGTCATGTAAGGATCAGCAAAAAAGAGGAACACAAGATGGATTGACAGTGTGGCTGCAACAGTGGGTTCTGTCTTAGTTATCTAGTGTTGCTATTGCAGAAATACCGCAAGGCTGGAAGTCCGAATTCAGGGTGCCAGCTCCAGGGGAAGGGTTTCTCTCTCTGTCACCTCTGGGCGAAGGTCCTTGTCATCAGTCTTCCTCAGCTGAGGAGCTTCTCAGCACAGGGGCCCCAAGTTCAAAGGATGCACTATTCTCCTAGCCCTTGTTTCTTGGTGATTTGAGGTCCCCCTGTCTCTCTAATCACTTCTCTGTTTTATATCTGAAAAGAGATTGATTTAAGACACAACCTAATCTTGTAAATTGAGCCATGCCACAGTAATATATCTGCCTCTAATCCTGCCTCTTTAACATCCTAGAGGTAGAATTTACAACACATAGGAAAATCACATCAGATGACAAAATGGTGGACAGTCACACAATACTGGGAATCATGGCCTAGCCAAATTGACACACATTTTTGGGGGACACAATTCAATCCATAACAGGCTCAAACATAGCAATGATTATGACGATGACACAGGGCCAAGCAGTGTTTCGTTCTGTTGTACATAGAGTTGCCATGAGTCAGAACTGACTCAACGGTACCTAACAATAATAACTACAGAAAATATTGCTGTATATGTCTTTCTCAGGGACCTTGTGGAAAAGGTGGTGTTTAGGACAGGATTCAGGTGTCCTGGTCCCATGGTGAAAACACCACTCATACCTCACCATTGTTTCCATCAAAATGCAGGAAGGTAGGAAAGTATATTACATGGTTCTCCTGAACCTGATTTAGGAGGCCATGTGGTGTGGGTCCAGTTCAAGAGAAGCTGACTGCTGGTCCCTGCTACCACTCGGTAAAAGTGGATTGACCAGAGTGTTAGATGTCCACAGGAGTCCTTTACATGTTTATATATCAAGTCCTCTTCTCTGGAGCAACCATACCATCTCACCACCCCAATCCGAACAGCTCAAGGAGGCAGAGGTGCTTCTCCCAGTATCCCTCTCAGCACTCAGTGCTCTGTGGTCTCTCCACTGCCTGCCTCTTCTAACCCCCATCCTCTCCTCTCTGCCCTAAGACTTTGGGGAAAGCAAAGCAAGCTTCTCATTGAGAGAGAGGAAGGGGAAGAGAAAGGGAGGGAGGGAGATTATGAAATGTCTTCTCTGTGAACAAAGGGCAGAGCATTGTGTAGGGAAACATTTTTTGAGGAGAGTAGGGTTTCTTTTTGGTCTAGGAGTGACATCTCTGTTTTAAAAAAAGGATGGTGTCAGTCAAGCCTCTTGGACTAAATTTGAAGTATGAAGAGCAATTTCAAGGTTAGCTGATTTTCAGAGCAGCTGAGAAAGCACTGACACTGACCCTTTCTGTGTCTGTGGACCTTGTGGATGTGGCTGGAAATAGTTGGAGATTTTACCTTTTCCATTGTCTTTCAAATTTTTTTTTTTTAAGTAAATGTGAAACACTCAATTACCCATTTGCTGTGTTTGTGCAATTCTTCTGCCTGATCATTAGACTGCAGGTGCTGATGATTAAAAGTAGCAGTTGCATTTTACAAATTTTTTTTTACCTATTGGTCTGATCCTGTGAGGCAAAGGAGAATGAAGAAAACCAAAGACACAAGGAGAATATTAGCACAAAGGACTAAAGGGCCACGTGAACCACAGCCTCCACCAAGCTGAGCCCAGAAGAACTAGATGGTGCCCGGCTACCACCACCGACCTCTCTGACAGGGATCACAATGAGAGTCTCAGACAGAGCAGGAAAAAAATGTAGAACGAAATTCAAATTCACAAAGAAAGACCAGACTTACTGGTCTGACAGAGACTGGAGGAAGTCCTGAGACTTTGGCCCCTGGAAAAAAAAAAAAAAAAATGATAACTCAGACTGAAGCCACTTCCAAAACCCACTTTTCAGACAGGCCTGTGTAAAACAAACGATAATATACATGAGGAATGTGCTTCTTAGTTCAATCAAATACACAAGACCAAATGGGTGGTAGCTCCTGCCCAAAAGCAAGATGAGAAGGCCAGAAGGGACAGGAAAACCGGACAGATGGACATGGAAAACCCAAGGTGGAAAGGGGGAGAGTACTGTTGCATTTTAGACTTTTCTAGCAGTACCCTTATTCTACAGGCCTGCCTCTTGCCTGTATTAACATGATTAGAATAGTGAGGCGCAAACCCAAACTCTGACACTATGCTAATTTAATTTGACCTTTACTTTTGCTGTTTATGCTATATTTTCACATATCCATGGTGTCAGTTTTATTTTTGGTTTCATATGAGCTACATAAAATAATAGCAAGAGTTTGCAGTTGGCGCTTTGACAGACTTGGATTCAAATCTTGGTCCTGCCATTTACTGGCCATCTCATTTTCTCATCTGACTAAAGGGAGTAACACAATGTGGAAGGTTTGTGAGGATTAAATGAAGTTACTTGTCAGAAGCCCCAAGCACAATACTTGACGCCTAACAGATACTGAATAGTTGAAGTTGCTATTCATCTGAGTGTGATGATTGTGGTTTAATAAAGTTTGGATGAGAAACTTTAAGGAAAAATAGAGTAATTCTCCATTCAGACAAAAGTCCAGGTGTTACCCCGATAAGTTCTGTGCCCAGCCGGCCACTTGGAAGATCTGGAGCTCCAACAAGAGCTGATAATTGGATTCCCTTCACTTTTTTTCTTCTTCTTGGGACTCCTAAATCTAATAAATTGGACTGGAAATGTCAATAATGTGAATTTTTTGGAGGCCATATGATATAGAAGATCATGAACTTTCTAATCCTGGCTCTGCAGCTTACTGGTTGGGGGACTTTGGTTTACTTTCTTATTTGTTAAATGCGGAAAAAATTATAACCCCTTGTCAGAGATCCAGTGAGGGAATGTATGTAAAAATGCCAGCACAACAGTGAATACATACATCATGCCTGGTACCCACATTAACTGTTCTCACCCACCCCACCTCCTGCGCCACCTCTTGTCTCTCCTTTGTGTTAAAAGATCTGATGTTTCTAGCTAGTCTTTTAAAAGTTTGGAGTTAGCATCTTCATGATATCAGGGCGTGCTTATTGGGCACCTCTGAAGCACAGAGCTCTACCAGCTGCAGAAGGGCATTAGGGAGGATCAGGTGAACGCACTTCATAGCCCGAAAGAGGTTTTCCAAGAGAAAAAGTTTATTCTTAGAGTGGTCACATAAGACACAATGGGCTGATCTCTGCCTCAAGTGGTGTACAATTCACTGACAAAATGCAGAAAATTTTAAATTAAGGTTGAGAGAAAAAAAATTGGCACTCACATAAATAGCACTGAGTCTCTTGGAGATGATGTCTTTGATATTTTAGTCTTTACAGGCTCATGTGCAGTAATCCTTGCATTCTCCCTGGGTTTAATTTTCTTTCTCAGGCTGTCCTCTTGTGTAGCTTTTTAATATAGGATAGTAGATCCACTAAAATGCCTCCCACTCACCAACAACTGGCACTGAACGCACTTCTGGTACTAAGTCAAAGCCTTACAAAATTAAGTGCCGTCATCTGTCTGCCTTTATACTTTAATAAACCTGTTCTGATTAGTTCTCTTTGTTTCTAATGTTTCTGTAGCCTGTGACAAGATATTCTTCCTTTTATTAGAATTGTGTCATGGTGAGGAAGTGTTTTTGATATTGGGACAGTCTCCTGATGGGGTTCTGGAAGAATATGTCCCTTCCTTGTGAATACTTTAGGAGCCACCAGAGGAAATAATTGAGAGGTGGATGAGTCTGTGAGCTCTGGACTTGCCATTCTCATCTCCCATCGTTGTGGTACACGGTGAGTGAGGAGGAGGTAGTGCCATTCTCCTCATCTCCGTGGATGTGGTATGAGCTGAAGAGGAGGAGGATGAAGCTCACCTGTATGGATTGCCTACAAAGCACAGGTTCTAGTGCATTCACATATTTATTTAAGAGCTAAGTGGTATCCCCATTATGCAGATGACAAACTGAGGCTCAGTGAGGTTAAATAATATACCCAGGGTTATATTGGCTATAAGTAATAGAATTAAGACTTAAATCTCTAGCTTCTGACTTCAAAGCCAATATCCCTTCATCTGTTCTACATTAGCACTTAGATGAATTAATAGGCTACCAAAAAGCAAATATGATTTTGCAACAGGAGGAAAAGAAATGTTTTTAGCCCTTATACAGTACCCAGTGGTCAGTAGTGAGACCATTCCTGAAGGACAGCTTAGCACAGGGGGCAAAGAAAGGTTTCTGATACCTGGAGAGTAGATGTGATTCTGATAAATGGGACAGGCCTCAGGGAAATGGATCTGGCATGACATCAGTGTTTTGAGAGGCCCAAAGGGTCAAGGAGGCATTTCCTGGGTTTGCACAGAAGTGGAAGCCCACAGCAGACTCTCCAGGGTCTAGATAGGTGAAAGCCTTGTGGAGCTAGAGACAAAGAAAGGATCTGTGGAGCCCAGAGTCAAGGAGACTAAGAACTGATTCCGGAGGAACCAGGGATGGTGAGACTCTTGCCAGATTTGGAGGCAACCACACCAACTCACGAACTCATGAATACCTTGAGCCAGGTGTTAAAGTGTCTTTGCTTAGCACCCAGCTTGGTTCAGGAACGTGCATTCGTTACAGTATTTTCTTACTTATAAAGCTACTTGTGACTGTTCTGATCTTGGTTTTTTTTTTTTGTTGTTTGTTTTTTTAATAGTAATAATATTGGGCATATACTATTCAGGTAAATAACAAATAAGATCCATGGAATAATTTTGCTTTGAATATTTTTGTATGAGTCTCTGTGTGGGCATGTTTTCATTTCTCTAGGGTGTATATCTGGGATTGGAGCCCTGGTAACACAGTGGTTAAGAGCTGGGCTGCTAACCAAAAGGTCAGCAGTTTGAATCCACCAGTGGCTTCTTGGAAACTCTGTGGGGCAGTTCTACCCTGTCCTGTAGGATCGCTATAAGTCAGAGTTGACTCAGTGACAACAGGTTTGGTTTTGGGTTTACTCCTGATGGTTAGAAACCTAATTGGAGAATCCAAACAATAAAGAAATAAACAAAAACACCGAAAAGAGAACACTACTCTGCAGAAAATGAATATAGATTATTATGCTGGCATGTAATTGGTTAGGTAGTTTGGGTAGTTAAGAAAGGCGTCTTAGAGTGCGTGACATTGGGCTGGAATCTGAAGGACAAGAAGAAGCCTGCACTGCCAAGGGGAATAGAAAATAATGTTCCATGTAGACAGCAGGGGCAAAGGCCCTGAGAGGAGGACATGCTTGAGATTGTCAAGAAGCAGGAAGATGGCTAACTATGGCTAGAGTGTAGTAAGTGAGTCAGTGGAATGAGATGAGGTATGCAGCAGGTTAGTGAAAGTGAGAAGTTTGGATTTTATTTAAGTGTGATGGACAGCCATTGGAGAATTCTAAAAACAGAATAAGATGATTTGCTTTATGTTCTGATAAGGTAACTGGCTGCTTTGTGGAGAATTGATTGTAGGAGTTCAGGAGTAGAGGCAGGTTTAGGAGGTGATTATAGTAGTCAGGCAAGATATGGTGATAGTTTAGGCTAGGGTGGAGATGGGGAAAGATAGAAAGTCAGGGAATATCTTAGAAGCAGAGTCAACAGGACTTGACGATGATTTGGATTATACAGAGTGTGAGGGAATCAAGTTCAACTAAACCAGCCAGTCAATAAGGTAAAATATGCCCCAGCCAGGTAGGTTTTAGGTTCTAAGTTCCTTGTTATTTATTCAAGCTGTTTATCCACATTTGAATTTACAAAGAAAGGGATAAGTGAGCCTCTGTTGACCTTGATGCTATTGGCAGTAACAGCAGCATCTCTATATTCTGGTGTAGCTGGAACAAATGGATAGGGAGAATTTACAAGCAAAGAACTGCAGCTGTCTTTGGAGGTGGTAGCTGTTTCATTCAGTCAGAGGTTTCTTCACTGACTCATCAAAAGTTTAATGTCTGCTGGGCCTAGCTAAGTGCTAAGAATTCAAAAAGGTAAGTGAGACAGAGTTCTTCCTGGTAAGCTCACACTCCTGTGCCCTCCTGAGAATCTTCACAAACAGCCCACCTAAGAATCATGTCTTTGGACTGGGAACTATATGGACATCAAGTCAATTAATGACTGTCATAGACACAGTAGCCCTTTAATTCCTGAGTTGGCTGTGGTCTTTCCATAGGAGGAACAATGTATACGTTTTCCTGAATGCATGTCTGAAGAGAATGCTGGCATCTCCACTCTTCCTGGCTGAGAATCAGTGACTGTTCCCTTCATGCTCTCATATACCTCTTCTCACCTGCCCATTCCTGAGACTTGGTGCACAATGGCGGAAAATATTACCATTTTCCTGGAGGAATATAGTGTGTCTAGAGTGCTCTTATTTTATTCTCCCACCCAAGATCCAAACAGCGTTAGTTTATCATTGAGTATTTCCATTTTAAATGTTGTTGGAGGTTTAAAGCCCAAATATTTTAATGAAGTCATAAATCAAGAAGCAATAGCAGCTTTCTTCACATATCCTCAAACAAAATTATCTGTGGAGCTGAAGGGTTCCTACAATGTTATAGTGTCTGCTTTAGTCTTGACTTTTAATAAGATGGGTTTTAATAAGTCAGCACAGTGCAAAAGTGATGTGGAAAAACTTGACTTTTTGATTCACTGTTAGCCACTTCATGTCCCTTTCTCTCTCTCCCATCCACCCCCCCCATCCATTCCAAATCCTAGCTTTGGTCATACACAGACTTGAAGTTGCACGTGTCAGAAGGTAAGCATTGCTAACAGATTCCTTTGTTTTGTTAGGTTATCTCTGCCCTTTATAACTGCAGTAACCAATGTACCTCACCATTCAGGTCATGTCCCTGGTTAATATCCAACCTCCACTTAGTATAACCTCATGTATTCATCTTTGGAATTCTGCAGCCATTATGTGTTGCAACGTAGTGCCTTATCTATGGATTAAATTCCCTCTGGTATTTCTTCAAATGTCTTAAACTATTCACTTACTTAAAATCTCGTACTTAATGCACTTTCCTGGGGTTAGTGGACCTCTGTTTCAACATATTGTATCTGTTCTATATAGTGTCATGTATTATTTAAATGCATTTATTATAAAAATGGGACATGCACGAGCTTTGCAGATTGCCAAAACGGTTGCCCTCTGGGCAGGTTTTTCTATGAACTGCATCAATCTCATGCTCCCTTCCTCCTTCCCACTTTCATTTACAGAGTCCTGGTACCAGGTGTTACCATAGTAACAATGAAAGATTGTTCAAACAGAAATGGAAAAAAGACAACACTGAGCTTTCATCTTCACTGCTTTAGGTTGCTGTGAGCCCACCAGCCAAGATTAAGGGTCTAGAGAAAGCAGGGACCCTTATTCACGAGGTTAATTACTGTCATTAGAGATGAGACTGTAGTAATACTTGTAGATTTCTGAGAATACAGTTCATCAGCTATTTATTAGGCACCCACTGTATGTCAGGTAGCTGCTGCATTCAAAGAACTTGTCTAGTAATTGTACCTTTCTCGTAGAAAATCTTGACATAAATTTGAGACAGAATTTTTTTTTCTGCCAAGCATCATTTCTCCAAATCTCTTGAGAAGACTGGGCTCTTGGTTTGATTACAATACAAAATTTTGTCCTGAACGCTCTGTTATTTGGATAAAAATGGGAGCGTCCATTTGCAATACTTAAGCCGTCTAAGTTTTTGGAAGTTGTTTGCTGCTATAGATCATAAGTGATAGCTTATAATACTTTGTAAACCAATTACCTTGTTTCTTGCAAAGATCTGACTTGTTGAGGATACCCCAGGTGACGCAGAGAACAGAGGTGTTACAAGAATCCTAGGCAGCTGGTGTGGAGAATGGAAATGCTTATAGTTTCTTGGACAAAAATAATGACAATACCACGATGGTAAAATTGTTGTTAGGTGCCGTCGAGTCGGTTCTTACTCATAGCAACATTATGTACCACAGAATGAACACTGTACAGTCTGGTGCCACGCTCACAGTCGTTATGATTGAGCCCATTATTGCAGCCACTGTGTCAATCCACCTCATTGAGGGTCTTCCTCTTTTCTGCTGACCCTGTGCTTTACCAAGCATGATATCCTTCTACAGGGACTGATCCCTCCTGACAACATGTCCAAAATATGTAAGATAAGTCTCGCCATCCTTGCTTCTAAGGAGTATTCTGGTTGTTCCTCTCTCAAGACAGATTTTTTCATTCTTTTGGCAATCCATGGTATATTCAGTATTCTTCACCAACGCCACAATTCCAAGGCATCAGTTCTTCTTCGGTCTTCTTTATTCATCGTCCAGTTTTCACATGCATATGATGCAATTGAAAATACTGTGGCTTGGGTCACCACCATAGTCTTCAAGGTGACACCTTTACTTTTCAACACTTAAAAGAGGTCCTTTGCAGCAGATTTGCCCAGTGGAATGTGTCTTTTGATTTCTTGGATGCTGCTTCCATGGGTGTTGATTGGGGATCCAAATAAAATGAAATCCTTGACAACTTCAGTCATTTCTCCATTTATCATGATGTCGCTCATCGGTCCAGTTGTGAGGATTTTTGTTTTCTTTATTTTGAGGTATAATCCATACTGAAGGCTGTGGTCTTTGATCTTCATCAGTAAGTGCTTCAAGTCCTCTTCACTTTCAGCAAGCAAGGTTGTGTCGTCTGCATAACGCAGGTTGTTAATGAGTCTTCCTCCAATTCTGATGCCTGTTTCTTCTTCATATAGTCCAGCTTCTCAGATTATTTGCTCAGCGTACAGATTGAATAGGTATGGTGAAATGATACAATCCTGAGACACCTTTTCTGAGTTTAAGCCACTCAGTATCTCCTTGTTTGGTACGAACAACTGCCCCTTGATCTATGTACAGGTTCCTCATGAGCACAATTAAATGTTCTGGAATTCCCATTCTTTGCAGTGTTATCCATAATTTGTTATGATCCACACAGTCGAATGCCTTTGCATAGTCGATAAAACACAGGTAAACATCCTTCTGGTATTCTTTGCTTTCAGCCAGGATCCACCTGACATCAGCAGTGATACCCCTCATTCCACGTCCTCTTCCAGCCTGAATTTCTGGCAGTTCACTATCGATATACTGCTGCAGCCACTTTTGAATGATCTTCAGCAAAATTTTGCTTGTCTGTGATATTAATAATATTGTTCTATGATTTCTGCATTCAGTTGGATCACCTTTCTTGGGAATAGGCATAAATATGGATGCCTTCCTCCCACTTTGAAATGTGGCGTCTGGGGTCCTAAATGCCAACAAGCGGCCATCTAAGACACATCAATTGGTCTCAACCCACCTGGAGCAAAGGCAAAGGAAGAACACCAAGGTCACACGACAACTAAGAACCCAAGAGACAGAAAGGGCCACATGAACCAGAGACCTACATTATCCTGAGACCAGAAGAACTAGTTGGTGCCCGGCCACAATCAATGTCTGCCCTGTCAGGGAGCACAACAGACAACTCCTGAGGGAGCAGGAGACCAATGGGATACAGACCCCAAATTCTCATAAAAAGACCATACTTAATGGTATGACTGCAACCAGAGGAATCCCGGAGGCAATGCTCCCCAGACCCTCTGATGGCACAGGACAGGAACCATCCCCGAAGACAACTCAGGCGTGAAAAGGACTGGTCAGCGGGGGGGAGAGAGAGGCTGATGAAGAGTGAGCTAATTAAATCAGGTGGACACTGGAGAGTGTGTTGGCAACTCTTGACTGGAGGGGGGATGGGAAGATAGAGAGAGAGGGAAGACGGCAAAATTGGCACGAAACGAGAGACTGAAAGGGCTGACTCAAGAGGGGGAGAGCAAGTGGGAGAAGGGAGTAAGATGTATGTAAACTTACATGTGACAGATTGATTGGAATGGTAAATGTTCACTTGAAGCTTAATAAAAATTAATTAAAAAAAAAAAAATTTAAAGGCAAAAAAAAAAAAAAATATGGATGCCTTCCAATCCGTTGGTGAGGTAGTTTTCTTCCAAATTTCTTGGCATAGATGACTGAGCACTTCCAGCACTGCAACTATTTGTTGAAACACCTCAATTGATATTCTGTCAATTCCTGGAGCCCTGTTTCTTTACCAGTGCCATCAGTGCAGCATGGAGTTCTTCTCTCAGCACCATCAGTTCCTGATCATATGCTACCTCTTGAAATGGTTGAACGTCAAATAATTCTTTTTGGTTTAATGACTGTGTATTCCTTCCATCTTCTTTTGATGCTTCCTGCGTCGTTTAATATTTTCCCCATAGAATTCTTCACTATTGCAACTCGAGCCTTGAATTTTTTCTTCAACTCTTTCAGCTTGAGAAACACCAAGCATGTTCTTCCCTTTTGGTTTTCTATCTCCAGCTCTTTGCACATGTCATTATAATAATTTACTTTTTCTTCTCAAGCTGCCCTTTGAAATCTTCTGTTCATTTCTTTTACTTCATCATTTCTTCCTTTTGCTTTAGCTGTTCGACATTTAAGAGCAAGTTTCAGAGTCTGGTCTGGCATCCATTTTGGTCTTTTCTGTCTTTTCAATGACTTCTTGCTTTCTTATATATGATGTCCTTGATGTCATTCCGCAACACCTCTGGTCTTGGGTCATTAGTGTTTAGCGCATCAAATCTGTTCTTGAGATGGTCTCTAAATTCAGGTGGGATATACTCAAGGCCGTATTTTGGCTCTCATGCACTTTCAGCTTGAACTTGCCTATGAGCAATTGATGGTCTGTTCCACAGTCGGCCCCTGGTCTTGCTCTGATGGATGATATTGAGCTTTTCCATTGTCTCTTCCCACAGATGTAGTCGATTTGGTTCCTGTGTATTCTATCTGGCGAGGTCCATGTATGCTGGTGAAAAAGGTATTTGCAAGTTGTTGATCTTGCAAAATTTTATCATTTGATCTCTGGCATTGTTTCTATCACCAAGGCCATATTTTCCAACTACTGATCCTTGTTCTTGGTTTACAGCTTTTGCATTCCAATCACCAGTAATTATCAACGCATCCTGATTGCATGTTTGATCAATTTCAGACTGCAAAAGTTGATAAAAAACCTTCAATTTCTTCATCTTTGGCCTTAGTGGTTGGTGCGTAAATTTGAATAATAGTCATATTAACTGGTTTTCCTTGTAGGCATGTGGATATTATCCTATCACTGACAACGTTGTACTTCAGGATAGATCTCAAAATGTTCTTTTTGACGATGAATGCAACACCATTCCTCTTCAAGCTGTCATTCCTGGCATAGTAGACTATATATGACTGATTCAAAATGGCCAACACCAGTCCATTTCAGCTCACTAATGCCTAGAATATTGATGTTTATGCATTCCATTTCATTTCTGATGATTTCCAATTTTCCTAGATTCATACTTCGTACATTCCAAGTTTCAGTTATTAATGGGTGTTTGCAGCTGTTTCTTCTCATTTTAAGTCATGTCACGTTAGCAAATGAAGGTCCCGAAAGCTTTATCCATATCATTAAGGTCGACTCTACTTTGAGGAGGCAGCTTTTCCCCAGTTGTCTTTTGAGTGCCTTTCCACCTGGGGGGCTCATCTTCCAGCACAATATCAGACAGTGTTCCGCTGCTATTCATAAGGTTCTCACTGGCTGATTCTTTTCAGAAGTAGACTGCTGGGTCCTTCTTCCTAGTCTGTCTTAGTCTGGAAGCTCAGCTGAAACCTGTCCTCCATGGGTGACCCTGCTGGTATCTGAATACCGGTGGCATAGCTTCTAGTATTGCAGCAACACTCAAGCCCCCACAGTACAACAAACTGACAGACTCGTGGCAGTTGGTGGTAAATTAGAGGGAAGGAATTGGAGTGACAAGTGAGAAATTAGCCAAATCCCATTTTTTGCATAAGCAAGGAAATACCAAGGAACATTTATATCATGAGATATTTGAAGCTAAGTTATTCCTTGAATGTTTGCCACTTATGAAAGCTACATCAGTTCTTCTGGTGTGCTACATGTGGTACTGTTTACTACATTTCTATTCTATCCTAATTACAGTTAATCATTTCAGTGCTTGGAGAACCTGACTTATAAGTGTAACAATGAAATTTTCAGGTACAAATTCATAGACCTAAAAAAGTCCTGGCTTATGGATGAAGTCACTGTATTTCTCTAAGTTATTAAAAGGCCGGTATTGAAGAGCATTTACTGACTGATAAGAGCAGCAGATAGCAAATTTATTGGTTTAAACAAGTAGTTTATAATTGTGTATATTTACCTCCCTCAAAGGATTTTTGCATAATTCTTTCCTTTGTTTTCACTTATACTTGAAAAAAATCAATTCCATATAGTATTTTTGTGGTATTTGAGATAAAGTCAAACAAAAATAGTGTTAGAAATTCTTAAAATTTTCTCCTCTGAATTTCTGAATGCTGCGTCCTTGCCCCTTGAAAGATGGGGGGAAAAAAAAACTGTTAGAGTGAGGATACTTGAAGATTCTAATGATAATAAAAACTCATGTTTGCTGGTTTAAGTTTGAATTTTATCATTCATGCCAGTCTTAGGAAGGATGGGCTTCCTGTTGTTAGATGCTATTAGGTGGGTTCTGACTCATAGCAACCCTGTGCACAACAGAACGAAACACTGCCCAGTCTTGTGCCATCCTCACAATTGTGGTTATACTTGAATCCATTGTTGCACCACCATGTCCATCCATCTCATTGAGGTTCTTCCTCTTTTTCACTGACCTTCTACTTTACCAAGCATGATGTTGTTCTGCAGGGACTAGTCCCTCCTGATAACATGTCCAAAGTATGTGAGATGAAGTCTTGTCATCCTTGCTTCTAAGGAGCATTCTGTCCATACTTCTTCCAAAACAGATTTGTTCATTCTTCAGGCAGTCCATTACATTCAATATTCTTTGCCAACACCGTAATTCAGAGGCATCAGATCTTCTTCAGTCTTCATCATTCATTGCCCAGCTTCCACATGGGTATGAGGTAATTGAAAACACTGTGGCTTAGGTCAGGCACACCTAGTCCTAAAAGTAACATCGTTGCTTTTTAACACTTTAAAGAGGTCTTTTGCAGCCAATTTGCCCCATGCAATGCGTCGTTCGATTTCTTGACTGCCGCTTCCATGGGCATTGATCGTGGATCCAAGTAAAATGAAATCCTTGACAAATTCAGTCTTTTCTCCATTAATCATGATGTTGCTTATTGGTTCAGTTGTGATAATTTTTATTTTCTTTATATTGAGGTGTAATCCATACTGAAGGTTGTAGTCCTTGATCTTTATCAGTAAGTGCTTCAAGTCCTCTTCACTTTCAGCAAGCATTTAAAAAATTAAGTGGCCCAAAGTTAGCAACAGAAGAATGAGAAAGATACAGATAATCCCCAAGCTAAGTAATCAGAGCTTACAGGCAGTATTTGGGCAAAGTAGAGGAGTCAGCCTGTAATGCTGGCCTTCTTCCAGACCATCCTACCACTGCTAGAGGGCAAGGGTGGCAGGGGTGGGGGGGTGGGATTAGCTGCAAAGATCACGTCCAATTTGGAAATGATTGTTTTCTTCCTTCTGAAGTCAGAGATAAACTATTTCAGAGCAGCTAGTTCATCTGTCCATTGACTAGTCAGTATCTTATTCTACAAAGGGTATAATCAGAGTCTAGCTCATAGATGAGTTATGGAGTTACAGATTTGGAGGTGAAAACGCTTAGAGTTTAATCATGTACCACCCTTTAAAGAAATAGATAACAGCGTCGATTCACCCAAAGAAAGTTATTGTTTAGACTGTTTTTTCCAGTTGGCGTAGGTTATTTCAGCCATTCACATTTTCTTGTCCAGATTGCTCAGAAGCAGGAACCAGATTTGTAGCTGCTTGTCTGTGGTAAGAGGCTCAATCTGTGGACCTGGAACTATGATTTTCTCTGCAGGAAGCCAGCTAGTTTGGGGTTGAATTTATGTCCACAGGTGACAGCACCATTTTGTAACAAACGTAACATCATTTCTTCTGTAAGTTGCCATTATATTCTGTTCCTTTCTGTTTTGAGTACAAATTCAACACAAAAAGAAGCAGTGATATTCTAAGCACATGCCCTCGCTTCTGAAACAGTTGATGAAATAAGTATAGGTTTGTTTGGAGAAAAAGCGAGACCATGAATGAGCAAAGCACTTACCACAAACAGAACCAGGACTTGGTGCTCATCTGTAAAATGGGAAGTAATGAATTATCTGCCTTAGAGGGTTGCTGAGATAGTACAGATGTGTCAGTCAGGAAGAGAGTGCAGGAAACAGAAATCACTCTAGGTATTTCAAGAGGAAAGGTATCGCATGTAAGAAACTGGATGTCTACAAAATCACTGTAAAGGTTGGGGCAGCAGGAGTCGTGGACTGTTGGGACCTGCTTTTGCTGCTGACACCAGGAACCACCATGGCATCCACCACAGTTGTGTCTAAGCACCAACAGAATTGTGACCAGGACACTGATATGCTGAATACAGCTGCCTCAGCTGCTTCTAACTCTGACACTCACATCTATTTCCATGACCTGGCCTGCCAGCAGCTACAATGGCCTCTGGTTCACTCTGCCATCTAACTCTCCCACAAGTGTGTAGTACACATCCAGAATGGTTTTAAACGTAGGAGTCTGGGAAATGCTATTTTAAGCTTCAACCTCTCCCTCTAGAAGGAAGGTGGAGTAAAAGTTGGGAAAATCAAGTCACATCATTTACCACAGCAGGAAAGTACTTAACACAGTGCCTGCTCAAGTACAGTAACTGTCACTACTACTGCTGATATTCAGATGGAAGATAGTGCTTTTAACCTGGTGCCTTGGTGAGTTGTCATTTCCTAGGGCTCTTTTTTTTTTTTTTGGTGGTAAAATCAGTGGCACACAGCAACAACAAAAAAATGTAACAAAGTTGCCCTTTTAAGTTTTAGGTTTACAATTCAGTGACCAAAATTCAGTGACATTACTTAACATTTACCATGGGGTCACCATGAGTCAGCGTTGACTCAGTGGCTACTTTTTTTTTTTTTTTTAAGTTGTGCAGCCACCTCCAGTATCTATTCCCAAAAGTTTTTCATCACCCTAAACAGAAACTCAGTACACCTTAAGCACTCAACCTATCTCTGTTTTGTCTGGTTGATTTTTATCGGCACCAGAGACCCAGAACACTGAGGGATTGCTCCCCCTAGGCTTAAAGTTGACACTACTGGTTTAGGAGGCCCTTTTTTTTTTTCTTGACCTTTGGCTGAGGCTCCTGCCAAAGGTTTCAGGGCACAAGGGGTGACCAGGTCACCTATGGAATACAGCTTTAACTTGGGGATACCCCTTAGCATAAGGTGAATCTGAGAGCCTCAATTATAAGTTCCAGAGGAGAAGCAGTTTAGTCTACACGCTGTAGAATTGTGCTGTCCAATATGATAGACACTAGCCACATAGATCTATTTAAATTTAAATTAAATAAAATTTTACTAAATAAAATACAAATTGTTCCGTAGTTACATCTGACTAGTGGTTATCATCTTGAACAGCACAGATACAGAATACTTCCATCATTGCAGCAGGTTCTTTTGGGCAGTGCTGCTAGAACAGCTCTTTACGTGTCAATCGAGAACTTGGAGGCATATCCCTAACATACAACCTTTTCAGGTTTTCTGGAATAATGACATAGAGTATCCTTATTAGAACCTCAATCCTTGGGGTCAAAGTAGACTAGGACTGTTATGTGACCCCTCAATCTTTCCCTTGATGTTTGGCAAGGAAAACCACTGATCAGTCAAGGGATTAAGTATTCCTGGATGGGCCCATTAGGAATCATCACAGCCAGACATAGGCACGGGTGAGTGTTTTGATTTTGTGTTTAACTTACTCCCTCCAGAAAGCTTCCTTTTCCTGCCTCTAAACATTCTGTGTTATCTCTGAGGTTTCATATTCTACCTTGAAGCTTTGAAATCACTTATTTTAAAATTTGTTCTTGAGTTCCCAGCCTGTTGGTAGACAGAACACATGCTTTAGACTGGAGACCACCACTGTAGCCTGCATTACAGTATAGCATTTGCAGCACTATCACTTGCAGATGAAATAGATGTATCCTTGCATCATTCGGTAAAGCTACAGTGTGCTGTTTGTCAGCCACCAGCCCTGTCTGTGGAGGCCTCTGTGAACCAATGTTCCCAGCACCTCCAAGCTTTCCATCTGCACCTGCCATTCTTGGCAAGCAGAGCTATAGTGGGAGAATAGCCCAAGTGTGGATGCCAAGTAAGGAGCTGGAGTGGAGGGGTGTCTGCCATTGAGTTTCTGCAAAAGCTTGACTGAGACCGTTGAAAATAGAATGGAATACTCATACTGTTTTTTGCCTCCAGATTCTATAAATTATTCTTTTAGATCAAGACAGATGATAACAAAGCTATATACTTGAACTATATTAATTTGCCTTTCCATAGAAATACCTTCACCAACCTAGAAATTTAACATTGTGGTTTTGATTTTTCTTGAAAGTGGGGTTGAAAATGTTCACACGGGCTCAGGACAAGAGGGGAGGGGTGTAGTTTAAAGTGGCTGTATGTAAAAGGTTCCTACACCTTTTTTGGTTGTGTGTGTGTACGCGTGTGCATGCGTGCACGTGTGTGGGTGTTGTTCAGTGTATCTTATGACTTGTGACATAAGTACCTCATATAATTCAATACTAAGGAAAAGGTTGTCTTTACTGGCAAACTTATATTCTACCACTTCAAATACTGACAGATGGGTAATCTGTCCCAAATTTCTTTTTTCCTTGGCTCCGAGAAAACTCTGAACAATTTTTCTTTTAAACTTTTATCATGCTTTAAGTTAACGATTACAAATCGTCAGTCTCTCACACAAAAAATTATATACACCTTGCTACATACTCCCAGTTGCTCTCCTCCTGAGACAGACAGCCCTCTCCCTCCCTCCACTCTCTCTTTTCATGTCTATTCCACCAATTTCTACCCCCTCTACCCTCTCATCTCCCCTCCAGACAGGAGATGCCAACATAGTCTCAATTATCCACCTGATCCAAGAAGCTCACTCCTCACCAGCATCACTCATCATCCCATTGTCCAGTCCAATCCCTGTCTGAAGACTTGACTTTGGGAATGGTTCCTGTCCTGGACCAACGGAAGGTCTGGGGACCATGACCACCGGGGTCCTTTTAGTCTCAGTCAGACCATTAAGTCTGGTCTTTTTACAAGAAGTTGGAGTCTGCATCCCACTGTTCTGCTCCCTCAGGGGTTCTCTGTGGTGTTCCCTATCAGGGCAGTTATTGATTGTAGCCGGGCACCATCTAGTTCTTCTGGTCTCAGGCTGATGTAGTCTCTCATTTACATGGGTCTTTCTGTCTCTCGGACCCAGAATTACCTTCGGTCCTTGGTGTTCTTCATTTTCCTTTGGTAAAGCTGGATTGAGACCAATTGATACATCTTCAATGGCCACTTGCTAACATTTAAGACCCCAAACACCACTCTCCAAAGTGGGATCCAAAATGTTTTGTTAGTAGGTTTTATTATGCCAGTTGACTTAGATGTCCCCGAAATCATGGTCCCCAAACCCCCGCCCCTGCTATGCTGACCTTCGAAGCGTTCACTTTATTCATGACACTGCTTTTGGTTTAGTCCAGTTGTGCTAACCTTGCCTGTATTGTGTGTCTTTCCCTTCACCTAAAGTAGTTCTTATCTACTATCTAATTAGCTAATAACCTTTCTGCCTCCCTCCCCCCTCTCATAACCATCAAAGAATATTTTCTTCTCTGTTTAAACTATTTCTTGAGTTCTTATAATAGTGGTCTTATACAATATTTGTCCTTTTGCAACTGACTAATTTCACTCAGCATAATGCCTTCCAGATTCCACCACGTTATAAAATGTTTCACAGATTCATCACTGTTCTTTATCAATGCATAGTATTCCACTGTGTGAATATACCATAATTTATTTATCCAGTCATCCGTTGATGGGCACCTTGGTTGCGTCCATCTTTTTGCTATTGTAAACAGTGCTTCAGTGAACATGGGTGTGCATATATCTGTTCGCATAAAGGCTCTTATTTCTCTAGGATATATTCCAAGGAGTGGGATTGCTGGATCGTATGGTATTTCTATTTCTAGCTTTTTAAGGAAGGGCCAAATCAATTTCCAAAGCGGTCGTACCGTGTGACATTCCCACCAGCAGTGTCTAAGTATTCCAGTCTCTCCACAACCTTTCCAACACTTATTATTTTGTGCTTTTTGGGTTAATGCCAGCCTTGTTGGAGTGAGGTGGAATCTCATTGCAGTTTTGATTTGCATATCTATAAAGGCTGATGATCGTGAGCATTTCCTCATGTATGTTAGCTACCTGAATGTCTTCTTTAGTGAAGTGTCTGTTCATATCTTTTGCCCATTTTTTAATTAGGTTATTTGTCTTTTTGTAGTTGAGTTTTGGCAGTATCATGTAGATTTCAGAGATTAGGCGCTGATCAGAAATGTCATGGCTAAAAACCTTTTCCCAGTCTGTAGGTAATCTTTTTACCCTTTTGGTGAAGTCTTTGGATGAGCATAAGTGTTTGATTTTTAGGAGCTTCCAGTTATCTACTTTTTCTTCTGCATTGTTAATAATGTTCTGTATACAGTTTATGCCATGTATTAGGGCTCCTAATGTTGTCCCCACTTTTTCTTCCATGATCTTTATCGTTTTAGATTTTACATATAAGTCTCTGATCCATTTTGAGTTCGTTTTCTGTGCCTGGTGTGAGGCATGGGTCTTGTTTCATTTTTTTGCAGATGGATATCCAGTTATGCCAGCACCGTTTCTTAAAAAGATTGTTTTTTTCCCATTTAACTGCTTTGGGGCCTTTGTCAAATATCAACTGCTCATATGTGGATGGATTTATGTCTGGATTCTCACTTTTGTTCCACTGGTCCATGTATCTGTTGTTGTACCAGTACCAGGCTGTTTTGACTACTGTGGCGGTATAATAGGTCCTAAAATCATGTAGAGTGGGGCCTCCCACTTTGTTCTATTTTTCAGTAATGCTTTACTTATCCAGGATGTCTTTCCCTTCCATATGAAGTTGGTGATTTGTTTCTCCATCACATTAAAAAATGTTATTGGAATTTGGATCGAAATTGCATTGTATCTATAGATGGCTTTTGGTAGAATACACATTTTTACAATGTTAAGTCTTCCTGTCCCTGAGCAAGGTTTGTTTTTCCACTTACGTACGTCTCTTTTGGTTTCTTGCAGAAGTGCTGTAGTTTTCTTTATATAAGCCTTTTACATCTTTGGTAAGATTTATTCCTAAGTATTTTATCTTCTTGGGGGCTACTGTGAATGGTATTGATTTGGTGATTTCCTCTTCAATGTTCTTTTTGTTGGTGTAGAGGAATCCAACTGGTTTTTGTATGTTTATCTTGTATCCTGATACTCTTCTGTTAGTTTCAGTAGTTTTCTTGAGGATTCCTTAGGGTTTTTTGTGTATAAGATCATGTCATCTGCAAATAGAGATACTTTGACTTTTTCCTTGCCAATCTGGTTGCCCTTTTATTTCTTTATCTAGCCTAATTGCTCTGGCTAGAACCTCCAGCACAATGTTGAATAAGAGTGGTGATAAAGGGCATCCTTGTCTGTTTCCCAGTCTCAAGGGGAATGCTATTCAGGCTCTCTCCATTTAGGATGATGTTGGCTATTGGCTTTGTATAGATGCCCTTTATTATGTTGAGGAGTTTTCCTTCTGTTCCTGTTTTGCTGAGAGTTTTTATCATGAATGGGTGTTGAACTTTGTCAAATGCCTTTTCTGCATCAATTGATAAAATCATGTGATTCTTGTCTTTTATTTATATAATGGGTTACACTAATTATTTTTCTAATTTTGAACCATCCCTGCATACCTGATATCAATCCCACTTGGACATGTTGAATTATTTTTTTGATATGTTCTTGAATTCTATTGACTAGAATTTTCTTGAGGATTTTTGCATCTAAGTTCATGAGGGATATAGGTCTATAATTTTCTTTTTTTGTAGTGTCTTTTCCTGATTTTGGTATCAGGGATATGCTGACTTCATAAAATGAGTTTGGGAGTATTCCATCCTTTTCTGTGCTCTGAAATACCTTAGTAGTAGTGGTGTTAACTCTTCTCTGAAAGTTTGGTAGAATTCTGCACGGAAGCCGTCCAGGCCAGGGGTGCTTTTGTTGGGAGTTTTTGATTACCTTTTCTATCTCTTCTTTCATTATGGGTCTTTTTAGTTGTCCTAGCTCTTTTTGTGTTAGTTTAGGTAGGTAGTGTGTTTCTAGGAATTCATCCATTTCTTCTAGGTTTTCAAATTTGTTAGAGTATAATTTTTCGTAAGAATCTGATATGATTCTTTTAATTTCACTTGAATCTCTTGTGATATGGCCCGTCTCGTTTCTTATTCAGGTTATTTGTTTCTTTTCCTGTATTTCTTTAGTCAGTCTGGCCAATGGTTTCTCAATTTTCAAATTTGTTAGAGTACAATTTTTCCTAATAATCTGATATGATTCTTTTAATTTCAGTTGGGTCTGTTATAATATCACCCATCTCATTTCCTATTCAGGTTATTTGCTTCCTCTCTTGTTTTTCTTTTGTCAGTTTGGCCAATGGTTTATCAATTTTGTTGATTTTTTTCAAAGAGCCAGCTTTTGGTCTTGTTAATTCTTTTCAATTGTTTTCTGTTTTCTACTTCATTTAGTTCTGCTCTAATTTCTATTATTTGTTTTCTTCTGGTGCCTGAGCGTTTCTTTTGTTGCTCTCTTTCTATTTGTTTAAGTTGTAGGGATAATTCTTTGATTTTGGACCTTCTTTTTGTATGTGTGCTTTTATTGATATAAATTGACCTCTGAGCACTGCTTTTGCTCGCTATGTCCCAAAGGTTCTGATAGGAAGTGTTTGCATTCTCATTGGATTCTCTGAATTTCTTTATTCCATCCTTAATGTCTTCTATAATCCAGTCTTTTTTGAGCAGAGTATTGTTCAGTTTCCAGGTGTTCGATTTCTTTTCCCTGCTTTTCCTGTTATTGATTTCCACTTTTATGGCCTTATGGTCAGAGAAGATGCTTTGTAATATTTCAGTGTTTTAGATTCTGCCAAGGCTTGCTTTATGACCTAATATGTGGTCTATTCTGGAGAATGTTCCATGTGCACTAGAAAAGAAAGTATACTTGGTTACTGTTGGTTGGAGTGTTTTGTATACGTCTACAAGGTCAAGTTGGTTGATTGTGGCATTTAGATCTTCCGTGTCTTTATTGAGCTTCTTCCTGGATGTCCTGTCCCTCACCGAAAGTGGTGTGTTGAAGTCTCCTACTTTTATTGTGGAGCTGTCTATCTCACTTTTCAATGCTGATAGAGTTTGTTTTATGTATTTTTATCTTGCAGCCCTGTCATCGGGTGCGTAAATATTTCATATGGTTATATCTTCTTGGTGTATTGTCCCTTTAATCATTATATAGTGTCCTTCCTTATCCTTATCTCTGATGGGTTTAACTTTAAAGTCTATTTTGTCAGAAATTAATATTGCCACTCCTGCTCTTTTTTGATTGTTGTTTGCTTGATATATTTTTTTCCATCCTTTGAGTTTTAGTTTGTTTGTGTCTCTAAGTCTAAGGTGTGTCTTTTTTAGGCAGCATATAGACAGATCTTGTTTTTTAATCCATTCTGCCACTGTCTGTCTCTTTATTGGTGCGTTTAGTCCATTTACATTCAGCATAATTATGGATAGGTATGAATTTAGTGCTATCATTTTTATGTCTTTTTTTGTGTGTTGACAGTTTCTTTTTCCCACTTGATTTTATGTGCTGCATAGATTTTCTTTATATATTGTCCTTTCCTCATATTTGTTGTTGTTTATTTTGTTTCTGCTGAGTCTGTATTTTTCCCTTGTATTTTATTTTTGATGAGTAAGATCATTTGTCTCCTTTGTGGTTACCTTATTATTTACCTCTATTTTTCTAAATTTAAAGCTAACTTTTATTTCTTTGTATCGCCGTATCTTCCTCTCCATATGGTAGGTGTATGATTACATTTCTTAGTCCCCCTTTGTTATTTTAATGTCTTCTTTTACATAATAACATCATTGTTTCCCTGTTTTGAGTGGTTTTTTTATCTTAATTTATTTTTGTGATTTCCCTGTCTGGATTGACTTCTGGTTGCTCTGCCCAGTGTTCTAGTCTTGGGCTGATACCTGATATTATTGATTTTCTAACCAGAGAACTCCCTTTAGTATTTCTTGTAGTTTTGGTTTGGTTTTGATGAATTCCCTAAACTTTTGGTTATCTGGAAATGTCCTAATTTCCCCTTCATATTTGAGAGACAGTTTTGCTGGGTATATGATTCTTGGCTGGCAGTTTTTTTCCTTCAGTGTTTTATACAAGTCATCCCATTGACTTCTTGCCTGTGTGGTTTCTGCCAAGTAGTCTGAGCTTATTCTTATTGATTCTCCTTTGTAGTTGACTTTTCATTTACCCTTAACTGCTCTTAAAATTCTGTCTTTATCTTTGGTTTTGGCAAATTTGATTATAATATGTCTCGGTGACTTTCTTTTCACATCTACCTTATGTGGATTTTGTTGAGCATCTCAGATAGATATCTTCTCATCTTTCACAATATCAGGGAAATTTTCTGCCAGCAAATCTTTAACAATTCTCTCTGTATTTTCTGTTATCCCTCCCTGTTCTGGGACTCCAATCACTCGTAGGTTATTTCTCTCGACAGAGTCCCACATGATTCTTAAGGTTTCTTCTTTTTTTTTTTTATTCTTTTATCTGATTTTTGGTCAGATATATCAGTGCCAAGTGCTGTATCTTCAAGTTCAGAACTTCTGCCTTCCACTTGCTCATTTCTGCTCCTCTGACTTTCTATTGAGTTGTCTACTTCTGTAATTTTATTGTTAATCTCCTGAATTTCTGATTGCTGTCTGTCTATGGCTTTTATCTGTGTGTTCCTTGGTTTGCTCTGCTTATTGCCTGATTTCCTTTCTGATGTCTTGAAGGGTTCTGGATATCAATCTTTTTATTCTGCCTCCTATAATTCCAGGAATGCACTTTCACTGAGAAGATCCCTTGATTCTTTGTTCTGAGAGCTTGTTGAGGTGATCATGGTCTTTTTCTTTATGTGACTTGATATTTACTGTTGTTTCTGAGCCATCTATAAGTTATTGTATTAGTTTATTTTATGTTTGCTTAGTGTGTTGTAGCTTCTTCCTTTGTTTTGTTTTGATATGCCCAAATGGGTTGCTTGAGTGAGCTGGTTTGATTATTTTTGCCTTTGGACCTCTGACGTCCTTTCCCCAAATGGCTAAAGCTGTTATCAGGTATATCAGCGTAGGAGCCCATTTACTTTTCTTGTATGAATTCAGCTCAGCATCAGATAGCTGATCATCAAGTGTATGGTACAGGCTCTGTTCTGCAGTCTTAGAGGGGCAGGGGTGATTGGTGTAGGTACTGGTATCTGGTTGCAGCAGGTCGTCATACTCTGAACAAGGCAGGGCGCTGAGAATTGTCCCCCAACTGTCTCTGAGGAAAGCGTGTCCCTATTTCCTAGAATGTACAGATGAGTGGGTTCTGCAGACGAACCAAGGGCATGCAAAATTTTTGGTTGTGAGGACTGGGAGGTACCAGTTACTCTTGGACCCCTGTCGCAGGTGGCTGGGTGACCTGAGTGGAGCCACCAGTCCTTAGGCCCCTGTTGTGGGTGGATGAGTACCCTGTTTAATAGGCAATGCAATGTCAAACATCAAACACCCACCTCTCTGCCACACAGCTGAAATAGTTGTAGTCTGCCAACAAGGGCCTATTCTCCTGAAACAGGCCCACATAGGTCCATGCAGAGGGGAAAGGTACTCAAAGTCCATGGACTGTTTATGCCTAACAGGAGCCACCTCTGTCCCAAGCTTCCTCGTTTAGTGGAGCTGGAAAATTATCTTTTCCCCCCAGTTGCAAATTTATTGTTTCTCCAAGGCTGGGAGGATGGCTCTAGGCTCTCAACAGGGAGTATCTCAGGCCCAGGGAAATCAGCCACTGAAGCTGGCTTGGGAGCGGGGGTGGGGGGGGCATGGTAAAATACGCAAGCACTTTGCTTTTGCCGAGAGCCCCGTTTTTTTTCTGGTTCCGGAGGTGTGAGTAAGCTGTGTGGCTGGCTGCTTCTCCCTGAGGAAACTGCAGCCGAATTCTAGTACCAGCCCACCACAGCCACTCCTGGAAATGGTGCTTGAGGGCTCCCGGTGATTCAGGTCTGGTAACTCCTCTCCGCTTCTGAACCGTCTCTTCCTCCCCCTGCCCCTCAGTTCATTTTCTAACCTTGCCTTTGATGTTCAGGGCTCCTAGCTTGTCATAAATATATTCATTTCACTTGTTTTTTCTGGTCTTTGTTGCAAGAGGGCTTGCCAGATGCGTCTATCTATTCTGCCATCTTGGCCCCACCTCACTCCTCACTCTGAACAAATTTTTTATTTACTTACAATAGTTTCCCTAGCCTAGGTTTTGTGGTATAATAGTCATCCCCTTTCTAGCTCTATCATCACTGGTTCCGGTACTTACCTATTTAAGCATTTTTGTTGTTTTTTTTAAGTAATTATGTGTTCTTATAAACTTCCTGTTTCTTTTGGACATAGATTAAAAAAAAAAATTTTTTTTTTTTTTTTTTAGATAACAGTAAATCAACGAATATCAACTTGGGTTTGAAAACCCACCTGTGAAGACTTTTAAAATGTATATATCTGGAGCGTGCCTCACAACTAGTGAAACAGAATCTCGAGGCAGGACTGGAATATGTATATATTTTTTAAGTTTCCACAAATGATTCTGTTTTGTTCTGATTAAGGGCCACTAAAACACCTCAGTGTATGAGTGGGATGACCAAAAACTGAAAATTAAGCAGTCAGTGGTTTGAGTCATAGCTGGCCCATGTGAGATGGTGGATCAAGTAGGTAGTAGAAGGTGCTTAACAAACATCCCAGGTAAAGGAGTATAGTTGCTATAGAGTTATGATTCCAGGACAGAGTCGATTTCATTCATTTATTCATTCAAACATGTGGTGAGTGCCTATTATGTGCCAGGTACTATGATTGGCATTGAACATACTGTCAGTCAAATGACACCTATTACCACCCCCAGGGGAGGAGTCCCACCATATAGACAATAGCAAAAAGCATGACAATGCCTGCCACCAGGAACAATAACTCTAGAATGTCAACCCACTTCATAGCTTGCAGGTGTTGTGGTTGCCAATAAAAACACAATTCACCCAGGCATTGGTTGCATTGGTTGGAGCAACACTTTATTCACATAGAGAAGAGACAGAGCAAGGTCAGCTTCAGTAGTGGGCACAGGTCCCCCATGGCCATCAGGTCACTCCCTTCAGCAGTTGACACAGAGATTATGTTCTGCACATTTCCCTCTTGTGCCACGAAAGAGAGAGACCACGTTCCCTCCCAAGTGGGAACAGATACAGAAGTGGGGTTGGCTAGGTGCCATATAATGGCATATATTTAGCTGTTTCTGAGAATGTTGACATGTGCACAGGTCAAGAAAGGAGGGATGTGCTGATAGCCCACCAGCTGCTGTGGGTTATGTTTTGGGTCAGGGTGCCCCAGTAAAAGAAAGTCAGCCCACACTCTCATCCTACCCAGGATGCCAGGTTGACATATCTGGTCCTAAGCACAGGGCTCATTTGGGGTCACAGGGAAAGGTGGCAGGCTGTGCTCTGACTGTTCCCTTCCACAGATACCAAAATGATACTGCCCCTGCCTTTAAGGACCTCACGGTTTAGTGGGACAGGCAGACATACAGATAATGACTAGGCGTTATAATAAATACAGGGAGGGAGACACACCCATGGCATCATGGCAGCCCAGAGGAGAAGCACCTGGAAGATGTCAGTGAAGGCTTTCCAGAGGAGGTGACTAGAGAGTTGCTGTAGAGATCTCAGAGGATGAATAAGAGTTACCCAGATGAAGGGTGTTTCCAGAAGAGGAGTCAGCACTATGTGGAAAACTGCATAATGTGGATGGGGAGATCATGTATCGCTGTGTAATGAATTACTCCAAAATTTAGTGGCTTAAAACAACAAACATTTATTATTTCACGGTTTCCCTGGGTCAGGTATTCAGTCTAGCTGGAGGATCCTGGCTGAAGGTCTCTTGTGAGGTTGTAGTCAAGATGTTAGCTGGGGCTGTAGTTTTCTGAATGTTTAACTGAGACTGGAGGATCTGCTTCCAAGATGGCTCACTCACATGGCTATTGGCAGAAGGTCTCAGTTCTTCACCATGGGGGGTCTCTCCATAGAGCTGCTCAAGCATCCTTACACATTACAGCTGGCTTTTCCCAGATCGAATGACCCAAGAGAGAGCAAGGCCAAAACCACAATTTATTTATTTATTTATTTATTTATTTACCTAACCTTGTAAAGTCACACACAAAATCCTAGTGGTTTCATAGGTCAATCCTGTTCGGTGTGCTGCAGCCTGATTTTTCTTAGTTCTATTAGCCAATTTCTGCTGTCACAAGGATATGAATAAAGGAAGAGGAGTCACTGGGGAGACCTTGGAAACTGGCTGCCACACAAGATCATCAAGTTTAAGATAGAGAGTGGCAGAAGAAGTTGACAATATACAGGGCCCCATCATAAACGAACCCAAAGGCCATCATTAAGGCCTGAGATTTCATCTGTAGGCAACAGGGAGCCACTGAAGGAGTGATAAGAAGAGACTTCATGGTGTCAAGTTTACATTTTAGAGAGGCCTCTCAGATAGTATGAAGGAAGACTTTGGAACAGAAAAGCCAGTTAGCTGTCATGAAAGTTGAGAAAAATGATGCAGGGCGGTTGTGGTAAAGAAATGTAGATGTTTGTTACTTAAAGTCTGGTCTGTGAACAAGCAGCATTGACATCACCTGGGAGCTTGTAGAAATGAAGAATCTCAGGCTCCACCCTAGACATACCGAGTAGAATCTAATGTGCGTGGACATAAAACTCTAAAAGAGGTGCTGTTGTAGAGGCTGCAGTAGAAGTAATCAGGAATATGAGTACTGAGGAAGAAAGAGGAGTGAAGGATGATTCCCAGTTCATATTCACTCTGCTTCAACATTGGAAACAGATTTTTAAGTATTTTTACCTGAATCCACAGGAGTTCAGCGAGCTATGGACATTCACAGGGTCACAAATGATGTGATAGAATCCAATAACAAGAAAGACTTTCTCTTTTATTAGAAGTTGTAATCATGTGAATGGTGACAGCATAGGAAACCTACTGAATGCTTTCCTGCTTTATATTATTTTCCAACCAACTTATTTGTTTGGCCTCAGGGTCTGAGAAATAGATACCTAAATCTTCAGAAAACAGGCCCCAAGGAATGGGATTAATATAATAAATAGGGATTTGGAAAGCTACAAGATAATGCACATTCTAGAAAATGTCTTGATTTCCAGATGACTTTTCCAAACACTGTGTCTTCTGGGACCAAGATGTGGGGGCCAATTACTTACTGGGCCTCATGCAGTATAAACACCTGCTAGGAAATCCATTACTTGCATTATGGTCAACAGGAGCCACCATCCAGTGGTATTTGCACTTGTTAAGTATAAGTGCATCCTGCAATGGCCTCCTGGGCTGCTGGTTGGCAGGTGCCATCTGTCATTGTGTACCCATATGTCAATCCTTGCTTTTTCCCTCCCTTCCTCCACCTACCTCTTTGCAATTAGGAAAGTTATATAAATCAATTAGCTCTGGAGCTCAGAACTCAGATGAGTATGTTAGCCAGTTCCGCAAATAAATAAATCCATCCTCCAGAAACCAGATAAGCAAGGATTGTCACGTTGACAATACTTTTTCATGAAGGAGGGAGATTTTCCTCTTGCAGTGTGTTCAGCTGCTTTGGTGGCTAATGATTTAAGACCTTACAGAGCCTTCGTCTTATTCTTTTCCAGGCATGAGCTGCTGTCCCTGTTAATAATGAGGAGATACTTTAGGCATAAACTCATCAAAGAGCATTGGGGTACCTGGCTCTGGGGGCTGCTACAGATTAAATTGCTTCATTGGCATGTGTCCAAATAGAGGAAGAGCCAAAAGGAAACTGGTCCTTTCTCCTTGGCCCTTCTTCCCAACTCGTGCCTATGTTCCAGCTCATAATAGTCTGGCTTCCAATGAGCTATTGCTCATTTATCGGGTCTTTTTTAGTTGACTTCTCTCAATGATATGAAGTCACGTGTTGCCATTTAGAGTATTTAGGCAAGTCCCTGACTAGAAAACCTGAGGCTACCGGTAATTATAGAACCTTAGGTAGTATGTGGTGGCGCAGTGAGTAAGAGCTCAGGCTGCTAACCAAAAGTTAGGCAGTTGGAATCCACAAGCCGCTCCTTGAAAATCCTGTGGGGCAGTTCTGTTCTGTCCTATAGGGTCGCTATGAGTTGGAATCAACTCCACGGCGATGGGTGGTGAGTAGGTAGTACATCTCTAAATTGCCCGTCGCCTATAAACTCCTTCTCTGGGGTTTTCAAGGATCCACAGTGTAGGTAGGTAGAGATATTTTCAGTAGCCTGCACCCCTCCTCTGCAAGGACTTCCATGTCATACTTCTTCACCAAACCCTTAGTGACTGTTGAAAATAAGATCCACCCTTTTCTTTATGGAAATGAATTAGAGTAGGGGTGAGGAGTGTTAATTAAGATCATTCCCAAATTTTGTGAAAGAAAAACCTCATTTTCCTCATTTTTGATTATGCCACCTTAATAGGCATCATATCGCTTATTCCTCAGGTTCGCTTTTAAAAGCATCCTTCAAGGTTGAGTGAGGTATCAGATATCAGAGAATTTGCTACTTGTCTTCCCCAGTGTCCTTTCTCCTCCCCCCTTCAGCTTTTCCAAGCCTCCTTACCTTGCTGTGCTCCATTTTGTACTGTATCACTAATTTACTTTTTACCGTTACTGTCCATCTGTTCCACTAAGTATAAGCTGCCTGAGGACAGGATTTTCATCTTTTGAGTTTATTGCTCTGTCCCCAGCACCTAGAAAGTCCCTAGCACATAGTACGCACTCAATAAATATCTGAATAAATTTGAGATCCTAAAGGACCTTGAAACTTATCTAGTGGCTTTGTTTAGAGATAGATTAAAACCCTGAGAGTTGGTGAGTTGCTCAAGATCACACAGCTGATTTACACACCAGATCTGGAGCCTGAACCCAGATCTTCCTTTCAAGCTGGGGTCCTTTCCATTACCCCTTTTTTCCTTCTGGATGACGGAGGTGGGTTGGTGACTGTGGGAAGGGACTTCTCTGAGTTCTGGATTACAGGTAGGCAGATATCATGGGCAGCTTATACTCTCAAGGGGGCCTTGGCATTCATATATGGCTGTAGCCTGATTTTTCTGAGTGATGTTATCCAATTTCTGCTGTCAGAAATTTCGCTCTGCTTCTTACAAAACTGAAGGATGCCCCCATGCATGCACACACAATTCTCTAGCCTCCCAGAATCAGTATACAAAACTCTGTCAGGAAAAGGGTCATAAACGCATCCCAACCCTCTTTGGTGCATCTTGGTTGGGGGGTTGCCAATGGAATTATTGAGGCTCTGAAGCCCCCTTCTAAGCCATCCCTTTGATACAGCCACAGTTTTTACTTGTATCCATCCCAGGATATTATATTTTGACTGTTTGGTTTATTACCCTCCTAGTTTTTTTTTTTTTTTTTAGTTACCTCAGATGGGAGTTACCTCAGATGATCAGACCACCCAGCTTTGGACCCCAAAGGCCTACCCCAGCATCTGACCAGTCTTGATATGCCTTTTCCCCTATCCCATACCACCCTCACCACCCCCACAGGGCCAAAAAGGACATTTGTAGAAACTAGGCAAGATTGAACTCATTGAGGGAGAGGGTCACGGGTTCTGCTGTGGATGGGGAAGAACCAGGAAACAGGCAGGGCTTGAAAACCACATGGAGCCAAATTATCTGGGCAAGTTGAATCAACTACTTCATATTATCATTAGAAAATATTAGCTTGTACAAGATAAATATACAAAAGTCAGTTGGATTCCTATACACCCATAAAGAGAACTACGAAAAGGAAATCAGGAAAGCAATACCATTTATAAAAAAAAAAAATGGCCCCTAAAAAAATAAAATACGTAGGAATAAATCTAACCAGGGATGTAAAAGACCCCTACAAAGAAAACTACAAAACACTACTGCAAGAAACCAAAACAGACCTACATAAATGGAAAAACATATCATGCTCAAGGGTAGATAGACTCAACATTGCGAAAATGTCAATTCTACCCAAAGCAATCTACAAATACAATGCAATACTGATCCAAATACCAACAACATTCTTTAAAGAGTTGGAAAAACTAATTACTTAAATTTATATGGAAAGGAAAGAGGCCCCAGATAAGTAAAGCATTATTGAAGAAGAACACAGTAGAAGGACTCCCACTACCTGACCTCAGAACCCACTATACAGCTCCGGTAATCAAAACATCCTGGTACTGGTACAGTGACAGACACCTTGACCAATGGAACAGAATTGAGAACCCAGATATAAATCCATCTACCTATGGTCTCCTGATCTTTGACAAAGGTCCAAAGTCCATTAAATGGGAAAAAGACAGTCTTTTTAACAAATGGTGCTGGCAAAACTGGATATCCATCTGTAAAAAAAATTAAACAGAACCCATACCTCACACCATATGCAAAAACTAATTCAAAATGGATCAAAGACCTATATATAAAACCAAAAACTATAAAGATCATGGAAGAAAACATAGGAACAATGCTAGGGTCCCTAATATACAGCATAAATAGGATACAACCATAACTAACAATACACAAACACCAGAAGATAAGCTAGATAACTGGGATCTTCTAAAAATTTAACACTCAATGCTCATCGAAAGACTTCACCAAAAGAGTAAAAAGAGAACCTACAGACTGGGGAAAAAAATTGACTGTGATATATTTGACAAAGGCCTAATCTCTAAAATCTGTAGGAAAATCCAACACCTCTACAACAAAAAAACAATCCAATTTAAAAATGGGCAAAGAATATGAACAGACACTTCACCAAAGAAGACATCCAGGAGGCTAACATACATATGAGGAAATGCTCGAGAACATCAACCATTCGTTAAAGAAATGCTAATCAAAACTACAGTGAGATACCATCTCACGCCAGCATTACTGGCACTAATCAAAAAAAACAGAAAATAACAAATGTTGGAAAGGCTGTAAGGAGACTGGAACACTCATGCACTGCTGGTGGGACTGCAAAATGGTACAACCATTTTGAAAAACGATACGGTACATCCTTAAAAACTGGGAATAGAAGTACAGTATGATCCAGCAATTCTACTCCTAGTAATATATACTAGAGAAATGAGAGCAGTCACTAATAGACATATGCACACCCATGTTCTTTGCAGCATTGTTCACAATAGCAAAAAGATGGAAACAACCTAGGTGCCCATCAACAGATGAGTGGATAAACAAACTATGGTACATACATACAATGGAGTACTACTGAATGATAAAGAACAACGATGAATCTGCGAAGCATCTCACAACATGGATGAATCTGGAGGACATTATGCTGGGTGAAATAAGTCAATCACAAAAGGACAAAAATTGAAATCATGAAAAGGTTTATGCACAAAAAGAAACAATCTTTGATGGTTATGAGGGAGGGGATGAGTGGGAGGGAAAAGGATTAAATAGACAATAGATAAGTGTTAACTTTGATGAAGGGTAAGACAATACATAATACTGGGGAAGCCAGCACAACTTGATGAAGGCAAGGTCATGGAAGGTCCATAGACACATTCAAACTCCCTGAGGTACCAAATTACTGGGCTAAGGGCTATGGGAACCATGGTCTCAGGGATCATCTAGCTCAACTGGCATACATAGTCTGTAATGTTCTACATCCTGCTTTGGTGAGTAGTGTCTGGGGTCTTAAAAGCTTGTAAGCAGCCATCTCAGATAGGTCTACTGGTCCCACCCTCTCTGGAGCAAGGGAAAATGAAGAAAACCACTGACACAAGGAGAGATTAGTGCAAAGAACTAGTGGACTATAACTACTACAACCTCCACCAGACTGAGTCCAGCACAACTATATGGTACCCACCTATCACCACTGACTGCTCTGACAAGGATCACAGCAAAGGGTCCAGGACAGAGCTGGAGAAAAAGGTAGAGCAGAATTCTGACTCAAAAAAAAAAAAAGACCAGATTTTCTGGTCTGATGGAGATTGGAGAAACCCCAAAGTTATGGCCCCTGGACACCCTTTCAGTTCCGTACTGAAGCCATGCCTGAGGTTTACCCTCCGGCCAAAGATTAGAAAGGCCTACAAAACAAATAACAATACGTGTAGCTCAACCATGTATACAAGATTATATATATGGACACACTAGCCCAGGGGCAAGGATGAGAAGGCAGGAGGGGACAGGAGTACTGGACGAATGGAAATGGGGACCCAAGCTCAAGAAGGGGGAGTATTGGTATGTCGAGGAGTTGGCAGCCAGTGTCACAAACAAAATGTGTATTGTTTAGTGGGATTTTTTTTAATTTGCTCTGTAAACCTTCACCTAAAGCATAATAAAAAAGAAAATATTAGCATATTACCCACTGAATACTTCGTTTGAAACCTCTCTCACGAGGCTCACAAATGTCCTTATGACAGGGCTGTCATTTTTCAATAGGAAAATTTAAATTCTGTGTTTTAAAAGTGATTGGTTATAAATAATTTCTTACATGGTATTAAATCTCTACAGAAAAATGTTGGGTCTTTTTACCCGTTAGCTGATGTTCACGAGAAAGAGAGAGAGAGAGCAGAAATTAACAGTATGGTTCGTTGGGCTTCACAGGACCGCCCAGATAGTGTGTGAGTTCAGAAACTGTCTCATTTGCAGGGAGAGAGTGATGAACACACCAGGAGTCCCCTGACTCTCCCTGGAGTGAGAGCAGACAAAGCTCTGAGGCTTCATTTACAGACTAGCATGAGCCCAGCGCCACTTAGAAGCCAGCCGGGCATGGTTTGATCATTTCATCCATTTCTAGTCCACAGGCCAGCATTACTCCTGCTTCCATGCATATATTCATCTGAGTCCCTACTGTGAGTCAGGCTCTGTGCTAGACATGGACCTCAGAAACCATGAGGAGTCCTATACGATATGTCTTCAAAGACTTCAGATGCTGGGTAAAGAGGTAAGAAGGTCCGCAAATAATACCTATTGGCAAAATCAAAGCACCATTATAAAAATACATTGAAATTAGGTTATGAGCCCTTAGCTCTGCTTCAGGAGCTAAAGGGGGCTGCTTGGTGCCTCGCACTTTTCCTTAAGACTGTTCAGATTCCCGGATACTCACCTACAAGACCAGACAAGGTATCTCCTCCCCTAGGATTTTTTGCCTTTTTTTTTTTTTTTTCTCTTTATTAGATATCTGATTTATGTGATCTGACATGACACTGAAGGGACACGGTGGTCCTTGCGCCTGACTCAGCCTTGTAGGAACACCTACATGTTTTTTTCCAAAGGAGAGTTTGTTAATTATATCTGCATAGAGACTTTTGGGAACTTCCATGAGGTACAAGAGACCCTGCTTTCATTACTGCATAGAACTGTCTAATTTTAGAACTGGAACTGACCTGCCAAATCAACTCATCCTGTTTTACAGTTGATGGAACTTAACACCTAAAGGACTGCCCAAAGTCACGCAGCTAACCACAGGCAAAGCCAAGTCCGAGACCTAGGCCTCAGTTTTGCATTTTTTATGGTACCTTGTAGGTCCCTCCAAGGCACACACGTCTGTCAGCATAGTGGGGTAACTAGGAGCAAGCCTTACACTCAGGGCAGGGGCTGTGTATGTGAGATGTTGCTGAGTTGTAGAGCTGGAAGGAATCTTTGAGGTCATCTCACCCACCTCCCTCATTTGCCTGATGAAGAAAGAGAAGCCTAGGAAGGTGAACATCATCTTCTTAACCATGGGAGGTACTGCCCTTCAAGGGGGTTTTGGGATGTGTGGAATCATTTTTGGTTGTCAAAATGTGTTTCATGGACAGCTGTCAGGGATGCTAAACATACCTTAAAGAGTGAAACAGCCTTACCACTAAGGAATCATGTAGCTTTAGATATCAACAGCATCCCCATTGAGAACTATGGGATTAAAGTGACTTTGCGTAAGGCAAAAGAGCCAGGTAGGAGCAAAGAGGGGACTAGGCTGTTGGCAGTTTACAGAGCACAGTAGTACTTAATTGTACGAGTTTTTAGGGGTGAGTTGCAAACTCCTCTGAGAATTGAATAGAAACGTCCTCCTTGTAGAAACATACACACAATCTTTGCACTTAATTTCAGTGAGTTCAGAAGCACCTGTAAGCCCATCCATAAGCCCCTGATTAATAACCCGAGACTTTGAAAGAAAAGGTGAAAAATTAAATACACTTATATTTTCTTATAGATAAAAGAGAATCTCTGCATAATGGAATGAATAACAGATGTATCTGTTTTCCCCCGTTAAGTAGACACAGTGGTATCCAGAGCATTGGACCGTCTTTCATTTGTTCATTCCTAAGAAGCCCTGGATTTTATCCATAACTTGAGAATTATAGCACTAATATTTCATAGTTATAGCCAAACTGAACACCAAGTCTGTCTACGGTGTCTTCCTTGCCCCCACATTAAGAAGTAAAGTCAAACCTGGAAAGCTGGAACCTGTGGAAGGCAGAAACCTGTTAGAGAATGAAAACTCAAACATTTTCCACTAAAAGCAGCAGTAGAAGTAGTAGTAAGACTGCACCCTGTCAAAGGTAAAAAACTCAAAAGACCCGGAGAGACAAGGCTGTCCTATTGAGTTCCGACTCTCACAGGTTTTAGTGTACTGAGGTGGGAGCGGGTACTTCAAGGGCCCTCCTGCCTGATGCTCTGCAGTCTCTTACAATCGGGTGTGTCCTGGCAGAATTTTAGAATGATCGTAGGTTTTAAATACTAGTCAAGCGGTAGATCATACGCCGTGTTTCAAGATTTGCTAAGTGGGCAATTTCTGACTCATTAAATCAGCGAAATGGCAAACTGCCCCATTCCACATGCTCCATGCCTTGTGTCTGCAACAGGTGGCAGATAATCATGCCTCTGAAAAGATGGGCTACTTGCTGCCACTTTGTGAGAGAAGACTTATGGTCAGGCGTAAAGTAGGGACAAGCTTGCATATCGAATATCTCCTCTTCCGGGCTATACGTGTGTCTCATTTACTCCTGACAGCAACCTTCTGGGGCATATTTTGTCTATTTTACTAACGAAGAAGTTGTGGCTCAGAGAGGTTAAGTAACTTTTTCAGAGTCGAGTCAAAATTCAAACCCAGCCGTATGTGACACCTAAGCCAAGTTCTTTCCACCCCAGTGCTTCCCAGACACCTGGCTTGTGTGTGTGTGTGTGTGTGTGTGTGTGTACGTGTGTGTACACAGCTAATGATGCTTTCACACTGCTGAAATTATCCATGCGGCAGGCACCTTCATAACTTCCAATTACAGCAAGCTTCCCTGCTATATATAGGACCTTTCTCAAGCTGCTGTGGGTTGTTCCAGTATGCTGAGGACGAAGCTGCTTACTTTCATTATGTGCATCCATACGCATAATGCTCCCATCAAAATCCATTCTTCCATCACAAGCAGACAGAATCCTGTTAAGACTTAGCATTTCCTGACTTAAGCTGTGGCTGACCATTGGCTTTGCTCCCTTTTTCTCTGGACTTTAAGCCTCCCCTTCTAGACTGATGGGAGGGATAAAGGCCACTGCCAAGTCCACAGTATCCAGGGGTGGTGGGTCCTGTCTTGGACACATGGAAAGAGAGTCTGCACCTACTTTCGCAGGCAACTTCCACTTAGCTGTTTTGTTTCCCCAAATTCTTTGTTTTGCTTCTCTTGAAGATTTGTTTCTTTCTAAGTTCAGCTAAAAGTAGGTGTGTGCTGATGGGCATGCCATCCTTTGGAGAGCTGTAGTTATTGCTGAACAAATGACTCCTTTCTCTGCAATAGTATTTATCAATATCTGGGGAGACTAGGATCTTATTAACTGAATCATTTGTATCAAGGAGGTGATTTTTCTGAAGGCAGTGGATGGACCTGTTTTTTGTATTATTTATCCACCAGGGGTTAGACCTACCTCCCACTCTCCCTGCCAGGCATGAGTTTCTACTCCTACGCATTTCCAGCAGAGCTGAGGAAGGGACTACCTTGGAGCCTCTGAGTAAAATGTCACTGCATCTCAGCCAGGGCACTCATAGCCCCTCCTCTTGTTCTGGACCTCTTGAGAAATAGCTCATCAGTGGAACTTGTGAGCTAAAGATCTTTTTTATTTGCTCTTCTAAGTCTCACTTTGTTAATGCCTGAAACCAGTGGTTCCAAGTCAGTACTTGATTTTCCTACTTCCGTCAACAAGAACCAGAGATATGTAATTGGACCCTAAAAATGATCTTAGAATTCCAGTGGTAAGTACAGAGCTGAAAGTCTAATGAGTAACCCATCATTTGAGGATTTTTATGTTGGAGTTAGGTCTTTCAAAGGGGAAATGGAGAGGACACTGGGCCAGGAGCCAGAAAATCAAGGATTTAGCCCCAATTTACAGCTAACTGCCCACATAACTCAAGTCACTCATTCAGTTTCCCCAACTAGAAAGTGAGAGTCTTAAACTTAAGGATATTCTCTAAAGCAGAATACAAAATGTAATAGGAGCCATATGTGTAATTTACAATTTTCTAGTGGCCACATTAACAATAGGAAAAAGAAACAGGTTAAGTTAATTTTAATAACATTTTATTTAACCCAGTATGCCCAAAATAATATTATTTCAACATGCAATCAATATAATTATATTATTGAGGTATTTCACATTCTGAAATAAGATATTTTATAAAACCTGGCATGTATTTTACACTTACAGTATCTCTCAGTTCAGACATTTCAAATGCTCGGTGTGGCTGTATGTGGCTAGTGGCTACGGTATCAGACGGTGCAGCTTTCAAGTCTTTTCTGACGACTAAATTCTTTTCATTCTGCCACATTCCTTTATTTTGAAACTTTATACAAGATTCAAAATTTTTCATATTTTAAAAGGTAATGCAATATTTATCATATATAACACCCCTAGTGGGGTCTGGAGCAGCATTTCCTAATCAAACAAATAAATATTACTATAGCAAAAAGTATGACAATCCATGCTAAGTGAGATAAATAAAGGCAAAAAAAAAAAGCATCATGTAGACTGAGTGTTGCTGCCAAATGAGTTTTTTAAAAAAGCTTTCAGCTTTCAAAACATGTTGCCTTTTGAAAATACAGATCAAGGATTGTAGGTCTGTACCATGAAAATTGTGTGCGCTTAGGTTCAGTATTTACTTATTTGTCTAAAATTGGCCCACTGTTAATATGGCAATACACTTATCCATTTGCAGGCCATGGACATGGCCTGATGATTGAGTCCCCTCTATTTTGAATCTCATTAGTAGTAATTGTCTTCAGCAAGGTTAGCCCTTTAAAGGCTTTTTTTTTTTTTTTTAATTTTTTGGTGATAAACCATGTTTTTTCAATAATGGAATGGATGCTGAATCGTTGTTTGTTGGTAGTTTTTTATTACTTGAAAAAATGGGGTACCAATTGCAAGTGGCCATATCGGTCCCATGTTCCATGAAGCATATTACAAACACAGTACATAGCCCCAAGGCACAGGAAGTGCATCACAAAGTCTTTTCAGGGAGGCGAGCACTTTATAAAAGATGTCATCAGGGAAGCAAGCACTTTGTAAAAAATGTCATCAGGCAAGTGACTAATGCAAGTGGGCCATATCATCCCATGTTCCATGAAGCACATCACACTCGTGGAACACATCAGTCCCATGGCCCAAGAACTGCATCACAAACTGTTTTCACCCCAAAATAACTCCTTTACTTGAATATTTCTGAATGCTGGTGACCGGTACGTTCCCAGCAACACAAAGTAAATAGCAAACATACGTGCAAGCCTTAGCTCATCGTACAGAAGCCCAAAGACACAAAAGTTTCATACAGTCACTCCTCGGGGAAGCATCCCTTCATACGAATGGCCCTTAACCCTCAAATGTGATGCAAACCAACCTCCTTGCCTTTAGGCAGCTGCACCAGTATCCGCCACAATGCCAGAATATAGTAAAGTGGCTCAAGTGCCTGCCGATAAACCTCCAAGGGCAGAAAATGTAGCCGGAACATACATGTGCCGTCACCTGTTAAAGGGCTAAGGAATGATCCATGGGGCCCAGGTTCAGAGTTACCAGAGAAAATACAGGACACCCAGTTGAATTTGAATTTCAGATAGGCAGTGAATAATTTTTTAGTATAAGCGTGTCCCATGCAATATTTTAATTTCAGATAAACAATAGTAGAATATTTGGGACATAATTATATTAGAGTATTATTTGCTGTTTATCTGAAATTCAAATTTAATGGACATCTTGTATTTTTATTTGCTAACTCTGGAAACCCTACCCAGATTAGAAGCTGCTTCCACAAGCAGGGGCTATGGTGGTGTGACCATGAAAGACTTTCACATCTTGTATCATAATTGCTCAGACAAACCATATAAAGCAAGCCTGGATGATTTAGGAGAATGGGAATCTGGGTGTTCTGATTCCAGAATCCAAAAAATTAAGAAAGATAAGAATTCAGCTGCAAGTGGGTAATCTGCAGTCCTCCCCTGGGCATAGGTCATTGCAGGGGGACCTTTGATGAACCAAAGGCTGATGTGACAATCCTCCTTAAAGTCATAAGCCACAAACCAGTCATTTGGGGGCTTTATAATCTCCACCAAGGATTCCAGGAAAAAAAAAAAAAAAGAGGAGAATAATTTCTTTGTTGTTGTTGTTTCTGTTTGTTTGTGTTTTATGTGAGGGGTGGGGAGCGGTGGGCGTTTGTTGAGAGCATAACTCCCTCTCTAAATCCTCAGAAGTTAAGAAGTGCCAAGAGGAGGTATCCTTTAAGAACCATCTGGCTCACCCAGGTGTAGGAAGGGGGAGGTGTGTAGCCTGCTTCAGAAGTGACCTTGGCTCCTGAAAACAGAACTGTTCCCAGCATTCCCTGCCCTGCCTCCTTGGGGGTTTTAGCTGTCTCAGAGAAAGTCAGCAGAAGCAGTTGGCAAATTTGACAGTCATAAGGAGAGGATGGCCTGATACCCACTCATTCAGTGGGGTTGGCTCAGGATCCCGCTGGCTTGAGTGACATCCTTTCCAATGATAGCCGAGGTGAGCTGAATGAAAAGCTGCAGGCTGACTGAAGAACCATTTCAGATTAAAGGACACTAAAGGAACATGGGAGCCCCTGGGTGGTGCAATTAACACGCTTGGCTGTCTTAATCATCTAGTGTTGCTATAACAGAAATACCATAAGTGGATGGCTTTAATGAAGAGAAGTTTATTCTCTCACAGTCCAATAGGCTCTGAGTCCAAATTCAGGGCGTCAGCTCCAGGCGAAGGCTTTCTTCTCTCTGTTGACTCTGGTGGAAGGTCCTTGTCATCAGTCTTCCCTTGGTCTGGGAGCATCTCAGCACAGAAACCTCATGTCCCACGGAGACGCTCTGCTCCCGGCACTGCTTTTGTGGTGGTATGAGGTCCCCATGTCTCTCTGCTCGCTTCTCCCTTTTATATCTCAAAAGAGATTGGCTTAAGATACTACCTAATCTTGTAGACCTCAGCGGTATAACTGCCACTAATCCGTTTTATTACATCATAGGATTTACAACATACAGGGAAATCACATCAGAAGATAAAATGGTAGACAATCGTACAGTCATAGAAGGGAATATCATGACTTAGCCAACTTGACAGATATTTTGGGGGGACACAGTTCAATCCATGACAGCTGCTAACCGAAAGGGTTAGCAGTTCAAGTCTACCCAGGGCACCTCAGAAGAAAGGCCTGGTGATCTTCCAAAAAATCAGCCATTGAAAACCCTGTGAAGCACAGTTCTACTCTGACGCACATGGGGTCACCATGAATCAGAATCTACTTGACAGCAGCCAGTGTAAAGGGACATGACAAGAAAATGCACTGAGTGATCTTGGATTTAACCCTGGATCAGGAAAAAATGGTTGTTGTAAAGGACATTATTGGAACAGCTGATAAAATTTGAATATATACACCATATAGTAGTTTTGTCATTGTTTAAGTTCCTGATCGTGATCTCGTACTGTATTTATATAAGAGAATGTACTTCTTACTGGTTTTTAAGGGTAAAATGTTATTTTTATGGTCTCAAATGGTTCAGAAAAAGAACAAAATAGCCCTCTCACACGTGCACGTAGACGTTATGGCAGAAGTTAACAGTCGGTAATTCTGTGTAAAGGACATAGAGGAGTTTGTGGCACTATTCTTGTAACTTTTCAGTAAGTTTGAATTATTTTTAAAATAAAAAAGGAAAAAAGTGTGACAGCCTAAAACTATGAAAAATAGATGTTTCAAGGGGCTGGCTATGACAGAAAGTTGAGGGTCTCTGCCTCCCTGCATCAGGAGCTGCCTACATTGACGTAACTTTAGGTCCTTTGGCCTTCATCGTCACGAGCTAACTTTCAGTTCAGAGGCGGTGTGGTATAGTGCTAAGAGCCCAAGCATCAGACTCCATCAGCCTGGTATACAGTCAGACGCAGCAGTGTCCTAGCTAGTTGTGGAGCCTCAGTTTTCTAGTCTGTAAAAACAGTTTAGTGTAACCTACCTCAGCCTTGCTATTAGGGATTGGAGGTGATGTTCGCAAAACTGCCTCGCTGAGTGTCTGGCTTGTAGTAGGTGCTCCCCCACAAGTATCTCGTTGTTTTTTCTCAGAAAGACTATGGCTTGCTGGCTCCACAGTCTTTTATTTTCTCTAGGCACCAACAGCAGCAGTTTGACACCAAGTCTGTGGACCTGAGACCCCATCTGAAACCCTCTAATTGCAAACTCCAGTGGAAAGACTATTCATCTAGCTGCTCTGAGCAGTGTTTCCAAGCATGATTGGTTTCCTACAGGAATAATCACTCAGACAAAACCACTGCAAGCCCTTTCTAGAATGCTTCTGAAAATCTTTTGTTTGGCAGCTACTACACAGCATGAGAACCAAGGTCAGGTTATAGGCTCAGAGGTTTTTAAAGGATGAAATTAACTCTGGATTTTAACCTTGAGACAAATGACCTTGTAAGACATGGGAGGTAAAAGTAAATAGAAAAAATGCCTGGGCCTGTGAGTGGATGGTGATGATGTCGGACTAGAAATCAAAAAAACTTTGATTTGAGTGCTGACTCTGCCACTTTACTGGCTGGTGGTTTTAAAGCAAGTCACTCTGAGCCTATTGCTTTTTTGTGAGGTAGGGGTTCTAATGCTTCACGTAGCTGACACATTAATCAAATGAGATAAAGTGTGTAATGCAAAGCCTTGCCACACTAAGTATAGTACATAGACATCACCTGGCCCCGCCCCCTACCGAAGTTACCAGAATCTGCATCTTAACCACAGTCCCAGGATTTTCATAGGCACAGGAGAGTTTGAGAAGCACTGATTAAAACACCACCCCTGTGATGATTCTTAACCTTTTCATGCCCGGTGGTACATATCACAACCATGAACTTTTTCAGCCGCTGAGGTTTATTGGGAAGCTGCTGTACCACTGAGAGTACTTGGTGCCGCAAAGCGGGGGCCTTTATGACTGTTTGAAACCAAAGAATGAACATATGCCACGAATTGCTATTTTTAACAGGTATTGTATGAAGTGTCTGCATTTTGGGTAGGAAAACTGGAAATTTTGAAAATTTTATTTGTTACACATATGTATCGATAGACCCTGGTGGGAACTGTGAGGTGTAATTAGTGGTACTTCATATGTACCACTAAGCACTAAGGGTAGGCTTGTGGGAGGAGGAAAGGAAAAAAAAAAAATCCATGCTGCCTCCAAAAATTCAGACACACTCAATGATTCAACATGCTTCCTTTAATGAAAACACGTGGTACCAAAAAAATAAAAGAAATCAAAGCAGAAAACAGTTGGGTCACCGAAGGGTTTAAGTGGTACCCTTAAAGAGGCTGGGGAGTGGAGGGATGGTGCTTACTCGAAACTAACCCTTTGCTGTGGAGTGATTCGGACTTACACCCTACAGGACAGAGTAGAATTGTTCTGTAGGGTTTCCAAGGAGCAGCTGGTAAATTCAAACTGCCGGCATTTCAGTTAGCAGCCAAGCTCTTAATCACTGCACCACCAGGGCTCATTACTTGAAACTAGACCTTCAGAATGCTCATGGGATTGTTCAGTGTGTTGCCTATTCAGGCTATAAAAGAATGTCACACCAAAACAAAAAAAAAAATGCCTCACAAGGGTCTGACAAACCAGAATAGTTTCCAGTGAGCTTTAAAAACACAGTGAGCATTCTGACAGCTTTCAGCCCAGCGCATGTCTGAGCACATGGAAAAAGAAGTCTTCTGTGCTGCCCCTCCCTCCACGACCTCTGGGGCAAATGATTGTCACCTGTGAGTTCTGGGTCAACTGTTAACCTCAAGTCCTGCCTTTGCTCCTGAAGACCGCCATGTTCATCATGAGACCATTCTGGCTTTGATAGAGAAGGGATGTAAGGACTCTCGCTATAAATCAAAAACCTATCAACAGCAACTCAAGGTCTGTTGCAAGCAGGAATTAAGACCCTCTATTTTGTTCTCCTTGGAAACCCTGGTGGCGCAGTTGGCGTAGTGGTAAAGAGCTACGGCCGCTGACCGAAAGGTCGGCAGTTTGAATCCACCAGGCGCCCCTTAAAAACTCTATGGGGCAGTTCTACTCAGTCCCGTAGGGTCATTATGAGTCGGAATTGACTCGATGGCAATTGATTTGGTCTGGCGTTTATTTCGTTCTTATGCTGCCACAGGTGAATATGGTGATGACCCCAAATGATTCTGCTCTCCCTCGGGGTATATAAAGGAAAAGGCCCTGGGGAAGCACCTAACTGGACAATTCCTTACATCTGCTCTACTTTGGGGCAAGGCTTGGCCCACTCAAAGCCCTCAGGGACAGGGACATTAATCTTGGTTCCCAGCTATGGTGAATGGCTGCCCAACAAATGAATTTGCTGACGACCCAGCGCAGCACTTTATCGGACTTTCCCGTCAGGCACTTACAGCGCAGAGCCCAGAGCCTGTGCACTCTGCAGTGACCAATGATGATGTTTCAGCCATGAACGTCAACAACAGAATTATTTTCTCCGAAATACAAAAAGAGGGAAACTGCAAAGTAGGCATTAAAATGTGCAATTAGCTGACTATGAAACATAATATTATATCTAATAAGGGATATAAAATACAATAGGCATCTGATCTGTCGTAAAGTGACTAGACTAAGAGTTCAGTGTAATGTTTTGCCTTAAGTTTTACACTTGCTGTCTAGCAGCCCCAGGTTACCTTTTCCTCAGAGTCCACCTTCGTTGCCTAAGAACCAACTCATTATCATTAAGGAAATGAGTTTCTTTGCAGGTCAGGCTAAAGAATGTGAACAGTTAATGGAAACTTGATCTCAGTCTCCTCGGGGGTTCGAGCAAAGTGATAGATCGTGGAAACTCTTTGTTCCCAATCTCCTCCAGAGACTGACACTCTGAGCAGGTAACTTTTAACAAACCATTCCTGAAAAATTTCTGTCATGTCATTGCTTTGTAACCAATATGAAACCCCCCATTTGACCTCATGTCTTTCACTTATGTCTGTTAGCCAATAATGTTAAAGATTACACTTGTCCCACCTTTGACTGACCTTTGTTACTATAAACCAATGAGAAAAATTATAATTTTATTCTCCCCCTTCAGCACCGTAATTACTTGTGACTTGCATTTTCCCCCTGAGGTCTGCGAGCTTCAACCTGAGGTTTTACAGTCTCCCATTGCAGTATCTGGGCTTCAATAAATCTCTCTTGATTTTTACCTTGACGGAGCTGGAGAGTCTTTTCTCTACAACATGTGGATCAATCAAGTGCAACTTGACCCTCAGAGCTAGGTGTTGTATTAATCGTGAGACGTGGGCACATTTTAATATATTAAACGTGTTGGCAAAGCCCCTGAAAGTTAGTGTCTGGGATCTATGAAGGACTCACAAAGGCCCTGGTCATCGCAGTCATCTGATATAGTCACCCACCTTCTCCCTGGCTAAAGAGCCTGGAGTTGGGGTAGATGAGCTGCTGTCTGTCTGAAGGGACTGAGGAGGACACAAACAAGACTCAAAGACAGTGGCAAAGAAACAGCACAAAAAAAGAGACGCCAAGATGTTTGAAAATTTACGGGGTTTTTACCCTGTACCTAGATAATTCTCACAGTATGTTTTTGTACAACTTTTTGTAAGGAGAGAATTTTCTGCTCCTTTAAAAAAAAAAAAAATTTTTTTTTTTTTTTAGTGTTTTACTATCTTGATTAATGGCATGCCCTGCGTCTGTTCTGTTTCTGTTATTTCCTTAATCATGGGCCGTGGAGGCCTGGGGCAGGCTGCATGTAGGGGAAAAGTGGGAATCAAACTTTCATCAGCCTTTTCCATTTACCCATTCCCATCATAAAAATAATTTTTGTTCTAAGTTTTCATTATGTTTATCATAAAAATAATTTTTGTTCTAAGTTTTCATTATGTTTCTCACCTAGATAGTATACAGAACAAAGTAGGAAACATAGTCCCTTTGCTCTGGGAGGCCCAATTTAGTAAACGTTTCTGCAGACAAGAATAAAAGAACCTATATCAGTTAACTTTTACTACATAACAAAAAAAAAACCACCCCCAAATTTAGTGAATTACAACAGCTACCATTTATTTAGCTCACAATTCTACAGGCCAGCAATTTAGGTGAGACTCAGGTGGGCAGTTCTTCTGGTTTGGCTGGCATACTCACGCCCCTGTGGTCAGCTGCCAAGTCATTTGGGGGTTGAATAATCTGGGATGGCCTCAGGTGGGACTGCCCCGGAGTCCCCGGGTTGCACAGATGGTTAAATGCTCAACTATTAATTGAAAAGTTGGTTTGACCCCACACAGAGACACCTGGGAAGAAAGGGCTGGCAGTCTGCTTCTGGAAGGTCACAGCCTTGAAAACCCTATGGAGTAGTTCTGCTCTGCACACATTGGGTAACCATGAGTCAGAATTGACTCCATGGCAACTGGTTTCTTTTTTTTTCAATCTCTACTCCACATGGTCTCCCATGCTGGCCAACTGGCTCAGGCTTGTGCACATGGAGGCTGAGCTAGTATCCAAGAGAACAAGGTCTGAGCTTCTTGAGGTCCAAGCTCAGAACTGGCACTTCCAGTGCATTCTCTTGGCCAAAGAAAACCACAAGGCCAACCCAGATTAAAGTGGTAGGGAAATAAATGTTACCTCTTCATAGGAAGACCTTCAAAGTCACATTGCAAGGGGTGTAAATATTGTGAAGGAAGAACTGCAGCCATCTTTGCAGTTTAGCAGAGTCATATACAACAAAGGATATTAGCCTTGAATGAAGTGAGTCAGTAAGTTTAAACTTCCAGAGCGGGAATAAGGGAGGGTGAGAGTCAGAGGATGCACATATTAAAATGTAGTAGAACCAAGGGGGGGAAAATGGGAACCCAGAGCCTAGTCATTCCACCAGAGTTTGCAAAATTGGTTTTGATGAGGGAGTAAACTTGCATTTTAGGAAAGGTGTGTGTGTGTTGGGGGAGTGGGGGGAGTTGCCAGACAGCTACACTTCAAGGGTATGCAGAGGCGCAGAGGCATAGCATCAAATAAAAGTTAACCTTGCAGTAGACACCACAGATAGCTGGGAACAACCATGGCTGACTGAGCATCTTTGTGTACTGTAACCAAGGACAGAAAGACTTGGTTTAAACAAAACGTGTAACACCACATGGCTAAGAAAGTGTGAACAGAGGAGGTGCTTCTGCAGAAGCACAATAGCAGTTGGCACACTGCGGGGTGCTGGAGAGAAACACTATGGTGAGCACCAGAGGACTGGTTAAGGGTAATTCTGCTCCTGGTCTTGGGAGAAGTACCTGGTGATCTCCTCCCATAAAGATTACAGCCTAGAAAACCCTTATGGAGCAGTTCTACTTTGCCATATTCGGTCACTATGAGTTGAAATCGACTTGACGGCACCTAACACAATTTGGTTCTTCCCAATAGTGAGACGAGGATTATTGGGCTGAGTACCTCAGCACATAATGGCTATCACAGAAGATATACACGGAAGGAAGAGTTTTTTAGAAAACTTTAATCATGGCATCTAGTTGGATTTTCCAGGCCATGGGCCTCTCTGCCAACCCTGCTTTTGTTCATTTCTTTGGGGTAAGGTAGTAATTAACCAAAAAAAAAAAAAAAAAAAACCAAACCAAACCCATTGCCATCAAGTCAATTCCGACTCATAGCAGCCCTATAGGACAGAATAAAACTGCCCCCATGGAGTTTCCAAGGAGCATCTCGCAGATTTGAACTGCCAACCCTTTGGTTAGCAGCTGCAGCACTTAACCATTACACCACCAGGGTTTCCAAGGTAGTAATTAAGAAGCTGAAAATCGGAGGGGTCTCTACAGAGATTTAGAAGGCTCTTTCTTAAGTTTTTCCTGATGATATATGAAGTTCCCTGTTGGATTCTAGAGATTGAGGATCACAGCTCCATTTAAATTCTTTTCCTCAGCCCCACAACACATCTTGTTTACATTCTTGCATAAATTCTTCATATCTGACATGCTTAGAAAACTCCCCTTGGCTTGGCATTTGAATTCACTGTCGGACTGGATCACCAAGAAGTCTTCAGATGGTATCAAAGAAGAACCCCCCTGTTCCTAACACTGATTAAGCCCATGCCGTCTTTTCCTTCTTGTGCATTTCCATTTGCCCATCATAATTTCATTTCCCTCTCTCTACTTGTAAAGTTAAAAATAAATTCACTGCCCTATCCCCATTTAGCATTTTTATACAGGGTAAAGTTCATTGCAGAATTATCTGTAACAGTGAAAAGGGGGACAAACTTCAGTGTTCTTAGAGGGAGGAACGTTCCAAGAAATACTATACAGCAGTTAAAAGGAGTAAGGTACCTTGGTATCAACATAGAAAATTTTCCAAAAGATATGAATAAATGTAAATACTAGAACGTTATATATACTATATTATTTATGTAAAGCTTAAACTATATTTTTCAATATGGATATAACAAAAAAAAACCGTTGCTGTCGAGTTGATTCCAACTCATAGCGACCCTATAGGACACAGTAGAACTGCCCCATAGAGTTTCCAAGGAGTGCCCGGTGGATTTGAACCGCTGACCTTTTGGTTAGCAGCCATAGCACTTAACCACTACACCACCAGGGTTTCCAGTATAGATATAGACATATGTAAAAAAGACAAGAAAGTTCTGAAAGGACACACAAATAAGTAACATTGGTTTCTCTGAGCAGCTGAGTAAAATGGAGGGTAAGGAGAGTAATAGGAATTTTTGTCTTATCTGCATTACTTAGATTTTTAACACTAAGTGTATAGTCGTATTTACTTATATGAGTAAAAATTAATTAAAAAAAACACATTTTTGGGGGAAAAGTATGAGGTAGTGACTAGTTTATATCCAACTTTGGATATAAATAAATAAACAAGTATAGGGAAAAAATTACTCTCGGATTAATAACCCAGAGTCCTGTGAATGGAGGGGCCGTAATCTTTCTGACCTACTGGTATGAAGGAAAGAAGCCCTGGAGGCACAGTGGTTAAGTGCCTAGAGGCTGGCAGTTCAAACCCACCAGCCACTCCACAGAAGAAAGATGTGGCAGTGGGCTTCCTTCAAAATTGGCTATGTTCCATAGCCTTGGAAACCGAAAGCCTATGAGGCAGCTCTAACCTGTACTATAGGGTCACTGTGAGATGGAATTGACTCTACAGTAATGGGTTAAGACGAGGGAAAATAGCACAGTAAAGCTTTCAGGAAATAAAAAACCATGTATTCCAACCTAGACAAGAACCATCTAAAAAGTCTGCATTTCGGGTTTTAATTACACTGTCATTTCAGTTTCGTTCTCAGAGCTGATTCTGAGAAGTGACAGATTTTCTCAAATACTGTGCAATTTAATTACAATTAACTCCTTACAATTTAATTACAGCAGGGTACTGTTTCTTCAGAATCCCAGCATCGAGAAAGCTCACATAATCAGCTCTCCTCTGTATTCTGCTTTTTGAAAATGAGACAAATAAGAAGCTCAAATTAGGAAACTCTTCCAAAACACCTTTCAGGTTCTGTCATAGGGTCAGTTCAGATGAAGTGTAATTTCTTACCCCTTTAGCAATTACAGTACCATATGCTGGTAACTGATGTGTGTAATGACGGCAGTGAACTACCGCAGGTTCCTAATACAGCTTCAGAAATTTCAGAGAACGATAAATTTGTGTGGCGTATGATATTGTTTTCCGGAAATTGTAATTAATATGCCTTATGTTAGGTACCTTTCAGGTACCCAGAAAACTCAGATAGCATCTCTGAATCAACACCTTGCAGAATGTTTCCAGATATCAAATGCAGACTAGCCACAGTTCACCTGTTCAGTAGCCACATGTGTCTAGTGGTTACTGTACGGGACAACACAATTCTAGAGCATTTTTAAGGGGACTCTTCCTAGCCTATGAGTATTAGGAATTACATGGTGCTCAAGGGTTAGACAAAGGGCCAGCTTACCCTCCAGCCAGCCATGTCTTCCTCATCCTCTCATTTGGTCTCCCCTGTTAAGTAGTCAGCTCCCGGACAGCTAGAAGAGGCAGTGTCCTTCTGAAAAGCATGTCATCTCTCTCCCAGCTCTATCTCCCAGTTCTTCTTGTGTACCCTTAGTCTCTATCAGCTTGCTTTAGGCAGAAGATTGGAATGATGCCTGACTCTTAAGGGTTAGGCCTTTCCTCCATCCCCTCCCTCCCTGTGGCTATCCTGGCTTCCAACATTTCCTTGAGTCCTATTGGTGTACGCAGAGAAAAGATTGTTTAAGGGGCTGACATGGCTATGTCTATACCGTTTTCCTACCTCCCTCAGATCGGTTTTGGTTTTCAATCACTAGCAACACATTCTCCTTGTTCCTTCAGTCTACCTTTAAATGGCTGCCTTCACTACATAATTGCAGACATTTCTGCTTCATCCTCCTCGTATGTGGCAGGAACTGCTTCCTTCCTTTCCACAGCTAACACGTGTCTGAAAGTGCCGTATCCCATTTACAACGGCTGCCAAGGCTTTAGAGGATGGTTTTAGCAGCTGTCCAGGGATTTTGAATTTACCTCTTTTAGAAAGTTGGTGCTGGACACTAAAAAAAGGTACTGGTGCACAGGGAGGGGTGGGTTCCTGGCATACAGGTCAAGGAGCTGCTGTCTTTGTTCATGCCAGCCTAGGGTTTGGCTAAGTAATGTCAGGATTGGGGACACGAGAGAGGTGTGAGGGTAAGCACCTTTTTCTTTTTTGGTTCTAGCAGGCTTACTAGAGACTAGCCCAGGGCTCCCAATGGTCAGGTTTGGGTAACCCTGGGAAAAACTCTGCCAGGCCTCGGAGGGAGCCCTGAAACTGACAGCACAGTCTGGGTTTGCCTACTGCCTCCACAACAGAGCTCACAGGGCCTTCATGGATCGGAGGTCTTAGGTTCTTGTGGGTTTGTCGTGAAGAATCTTGTCACCAAGACTTCTGCATGATCTTGGGGAGGCCTCAGTTTCCTAATCTGACAAATGGGGTGGGGAGCTGGCCTGTCAATATTCTTTAAATCTCAGTTATTTGCATTCTATGTGATTTTTGCATGTTGCATAGGATCGCTTAATTGCATACCATTTGCTTAACACTCTTCTTTAAAAAGATCTACTAGAAGAAGACTTAAATTCAGTTTCTTAAAAGGAAATTTCACATGCCTCTGGTAAATGAAAAACTTGATATAAATAGAAAGTGCCCATAAAAACAAATACATAAGTTTACAGTAACACATGTATAACCTGTACTGCGTACTGTCAGCTCACATCCCACACTTAGAACATGCACAGTCAGGTGACCTACAGCTCCTCTCAGCTCCATGCTTCTGTGGCCTCCTCATCACCTGCTTCCCAGGAACATGACCTAGACAGGGAACACACTCAGGGGTCATTATTCATTGCTCTGCTGTTATCTCCATGAACCAATAAACCATCCTTGTGGTTTTGTAGGATAAGGAAGGAGGCCTGGGGTTCTGCTTTCAGAGAGCCTCTGATGTTGGGACAAATGGTATATCCAAAAAGGAAGTTCTTTTTGTTATTCATTCATATCAGAGGACTCTCAGACATTCCTCAAGGAGAGTAGCAGCAGAGATTACCTTCAGAAGTCTGTCTGCCCAGCCTCCTCAGGCCCCATGAGACACTCCAGGCTGGAGTCCCCATCCCTGCCCGCTGGACAGCCACAGAGAGAAGCAGACAGTCTCTCTCTGGCAGGGTGTGGACTGCTGCTCTTGCCTTCTGCAGCCAGAGACTGTTGGGAAGAGCAGGGCAGGAAAGCAGAAGCCAGACTGACATACAATAAAGCTTATCAGGAAACTTCACATGCCTATGGTAAATGGAAAACTTGACATAAATAGAGAGTGTCCATAAAAATAAATAGATATATTTACAACTAACACCATCCAGAGGAGGTGAAAGGGTCAGAGTGGAGTTAGTGGAGCTTCTTTGTTGCTGATATAGCAACATCTAATATGGCTTGCCATCACCCATCTGTCAGTTTTGTCTTACCATGGTGGCTTGTGTGTTACTGTGATGCTGGGAGCTGTGCCGCTGGTATCAAATATCAGCAGGGTCACCAATGGTTTCAGCAGAACTTCTAGACTAAGACTAGGAAGAAGGACCTGGCAATCTACTTCTAAAGTAAAATTTGCCAGTGAAAACTTCATGAATAGAAGTGGAACATTGTGTGTTATAATAGTGGAAAATGAGCCCCTCAGAAGAAAGGTTTGGGAGGCACTAAAAATATGACTGGGGAAGAGCTGCCTCTTCAAAGTAGAGTTGACCATAATGATATGGATGGAGTAAAGCTTTAGGGAGCTTTATTTGCTGACGTGGCATGATGTAACCTGAGAGGAAACAGCTGCAAACATCCATCAGTAATCGGAACGTGGAATGTATGAAGGATGAATCTAGGAAAATTGGGAGTCATCAAAAATGAAATGGAGCACATAAAGATTGATATTGTAGGCATTAGTGAGCTGAAATAAACTGGTATTGGTCATTTTGAAACAGACAGTCATGTGGTCTGCTATGCCAGGAATAACAAATTGAAGAAGAATGGCGTCAAATTCATTGTTAAAAAGAACATTTCAAGATCTATCCTGGAGTACAATGCTGCCAGTGATAGAATAACATCCATACACCAACAAGGAAGACCTGTTAATATGGCTGTTATTCAAATTTATGCACCAACCACTAAGGCCAAAGATGAAGAAATTGAAGATGTTTACCAACTTCTGTAGTCTGAAATTGATCAAACATGCAGTCAAGATACATGGATAATTACTGATGATTGGAATTCGAAAGTTGGAAACTAAGAAGGTGAATCAGTATTTGGAAAATACGGCCTTAGTGATATAAACCAGCTGGGGACCGTATGATAGAATTTTGCAGGATCAACACCTTCTTCATTGCAAATACCTTTTGCCAACAACATAAATGGCAACTATACACATGGCCCTCACCGGATGGAATATATAGGAATCAAATCGACTGCATTTGTGGAAAGAGATGGTGGAGGAGCTCAATATCAGTCAGAACAAGGCCAGAGATCGACTGCAGAACACACCATCAATTGCTCATATATAGGTTCAAGTTGAAGCTGAAGAAAATTAAAACAAGTTCATGAGCGCCAAAGCACTACCTTGAGTCTATCCCACCTGAATTTAGAATAGATTTGATGCATTGAACGCTAATGACCAAAGACTAGTTGAGTTGTGGAATGACATCAAGGACATAATGTATGAAGAAAGTAAAAGATCATTTAAAAAAAGGGAAAAAAGCAAAGGCCAAAATAGATGTCAAAGGAGACTCTGAAACTTGCTCTTGAATGTCAGGTAACCAAAGTGAATGGAAGAAATGGTAAAGTAAAAGGGCTGAACAGAAGATTTCAAAGGACGGCTCAAGAAGACAAAGTAAAGTATTATAATGAAATGTACAAAGACCTAGAGTTAGAAAACAAAAAGGGAAGAACACACTCGGCATTACTGAAGCTGAAAAAATTCAAGCCTTGAGTTGCAATAGTGAAAGATTCTATGGGCAAAATACTGAACAACTCAGAAAGCATCAAAAGAACATGGAAAGAATACACATAGTCACTGTATCAAAAAGATTTGGTTAATGTTCAGCCATTTCAGGAGGTAGCATATGATCAAGAACTGATTGAAGGAAAAAGTCCAAGCTACACTGAAGGCATTAGCTAAAAACAAGGCTTCAGGAATTGAGGGAATACCAGCTGAGATGTTTAACAAACAGATGCAATGCTGGAAGCACTCACCAAAAATGTGTGCCAACTTGGCTAGGCCATGATTCCTGGCATTGTGTGATTGTCCACCATTTTGTCATCTGATGCAATTTTCCTATGTGTTGTAAATTCTACCTCTACGATGTTAAAGAGGTGGTATTATCAGTAGTTATGTTAATGAGGCAGGACTCAACCTGCAAGATTAGGTTGTGTCTTAAATCAGTCTCTCTTGAGATATAAAAGAGAAGCAAACAAAGAGACATGGGGACCTCATACCACCAAGAAAGCAGAGCTGGGAGTAGAGCACGTCCTTTGGACCTGGGGGCCCTGCGTTGAGACACTCTTAAACAAGAGGAAGATTGATGACAAGAGCCTCCCACCAGAGCCGACAGAGAGAATTTGAATTTCTAGCCTACTAGACTGTGAGAGAATAAACTTCTGTTTGATAAAGCCATCCACTTGTGGTATTTCTGTTGTAGCAGCACTAGATAACTAAGACATTGGCCAACCTACTGCAAGAGATCCATATTTATACCCATTCCAAAGAAAGATGATCCAACAGAATGCAGAAATTATTGAACAATATCATTAAAATCACATGTAAGTAAAATTTTGCTAAAGGTAGTTCAAAAACGGTTGCAGCATTACATCAACAGGGAACTGCCAGAAATTCAAGCCAGGTTGAGAAGGGGATGTGGAATGAGGGATATCGTTGCTGATATCAGATAGATCTTGGCTAAAAGTAGAGACTACCAGAAAGATGTTTACCTGTGTTTTATTGACTATGCAAAGGTGTTTGACTGTGGGAACCATAACAAACTATGGATAACATTGTGAAAAATGGGAATTCCAGAACACGTAATTGTGCTCATGCAGAACGTGTACATAAACCAAGTAGAAGTCACTTGAACATAACAAGGGGATACCGCATGGTTTAAAATCAGGAAGGCTGTGCATCAAGACTGTATCCTTTTACCACACTTATTCAGTCTGTGTACTGAACAGCTAATCCAAGAAGATAGGCTATATGAAGAAGAACAAGGCATCAGGATTGAAGAAACGCTCATTAACAACCTGAGATATGCAGATGACACAGCCTTGCTTGCTGAAAGTGAAGAGGACTTGAAGCACTTACTGATAAAGATCAAAGAAGACAGCCTTCCAAATGGATTACACATCAACATACTAAAAAAAAAATTTTTTTTTTTTTTTTTTTTTTTTACAGAAAACAAAAATCCTCACAACTGGACCAATAAGCAACATAACCAATAAACGGAGAAAAGATCGAAGTTGTCAAGGATTCATATTACTTTCAACACTCCTGAAAGCAGCAGTCAAGAAATCAAACAATGTATTGCTTTAGGCAAATCGGCTGCAAAAGACCTCTTTAAAGTATTAAAAAGCAAAGATGTCGCTTTAAAGACTACGGTGCACCTGACCGAAACCATGGTGTTTTCATTTGCCTCATATGTATGCAAAAACTGGACAATAAATAAAGAACACTAAAGAAGAATTGGTGTCTTTAAGTTATGGTGTTGGCGGGAGGAGGAGCCAAGATGGCAGAATAGACAGATGCTTCTCGTAAGCCCCCTTACAACAAAGACCCGAAAAAACAAGTGAAACAAGTATACTTATGACAAGCCAGGAGCCCTGAACGCCAGAGGCAAGCTTACAAAATGAACTGAGAGGCAGGGGGAGGAAGAGATGGTTCAGAAACAGAGAAGAGTTACCAGACCTAAATCATGGGGAGCCCTCAGGCACCATTCCCTGAGCGACGGTGGCGGACTAGTACTAGCGTTTGGCTGCAGTGTTCTCAGGAAGAGGCAGCCAGCCACACAGCTTACTCACACCTCTGGAAACACAGAAGAATGGCGCTCTCAGCAAAAGCTAAGTACTTGTGTATATTTTACTGCACCCCCCCGACCCCGCTTCCAAGCCGGCTTCAGCGGCTGATTTCCCTGGGCCTGAGATAGGCCCTGTTGAGCACCTAGAGCCATCCTCTTGGCCTTGGTGAAGGAATGAATTTGCAATTAGGGGAAAAGATAATTTGCCAGTTCCCCTAACCAGGGGAGCTCAGGACAGCAGTGGCTCCGGTCCAGGCATAAACAGTCCGTGGACTTTGAGTACCTTTCCCCTCTGCATGGACATGTGTGGGCCTATTTCAGGAGAATAGGCCCTTGATGGCAGACTGCAACCACTTGAGCTGTGCAGCAGAGATGTGGGTGTTTGATGTTTTACCTTGCTTTGCCTGTTAAACAGGGTCCTAACCTACCAATATCAGGGGCCTAAGGAATGGTGGCTTCACTCAGGTCACCCAGCCACCTGCAACAGGGGTCCAAGGATAACTAGTACCTCCCAGCCCTTACAACCAAAAACATTAGGTACCCATGGTCTGTCTTCAGAACCCACCCACCTGTATGCTGTAGGGAACAGGGACATGCTTTCCTCAGAGACACGTGGGGAACGATTCTCAGCCTCCTGTTGTTCAGAGTGTGACCCCTGCTGCAACCAGATACTGGTACCTACACCAATCACCCCTGCCCCTCTAAGACTGTAGGACAGAGCCTGTACCACACACTTGATGATCAGCTACCTGGACACCTGAGCTAAATTCATACAAGAAAAGTGAATGGACAGCTAGACTGATATACCTGATAACAGCTCTACCCATCTGATGACAGGACGTCAGAACTCCAAAGGCGAAAATAATCAAGCTAGCTCACTCAAACAACCCATTTGGGCATATCAAAACAAAACAAAGCAAGAAGCTACGATACAGTAAGCACACATAAAAGAATACAATAACTTACAGATGGCTCAGAGACAACGGTCAATATCAAGTCACATAAAGAAACAGACCATGATCACCTCAGCAAGCTCTCAAAACAAAAAGAATCAAGGGATCTTCTGGATGAAAGTGCCCTCGTGGAATTACCTGAGGCAGAATACAAAAGATTAATATACAGAACCCTTAAGACATCACGAAGGTAATGAGGCAATACACAGAACAAGCCAAGGAACATATAGATAAAGCAATTGAAGAAATAAAAAGATTATTCAGGAACGTAATGAAAAATTTAATAAGCTGGAAAAATCCATAGACAGACAGCAATCAGAAATTCAGAAGATTAACAATAAAATTACAGAAGTAGACAACTCAGTGGAAAGTCAGAGGAGCAGAATTGAGCATGTGGAAGGCAGAATTTCTGAACTTGAAGATAAAGCTCTTGGCATTAATATATTTGAAGAAAAATCAGATAAAAGAATTTTTTTAAATGAAGAAACCTTAAGAATCATGTGGGAGTCTGTCAAGAGAAATAACCTACAAGTGATTGGAGTCCCAGAACAGGGAGGGATAAGAGAAAATACAGAAAGAATTGTTGTAGATTTGTTGGCAGAAAACTTCCCTGATATCGTGAAAGATGAGAAGATATCCATCCAAGACGCTCATCGAACTCCACATAAGGTAGATTTCAAAAGAAAGCCACCAAGACATATTATAATCAAACTTGCCAAAACCAAAGATAAAGAGAGAATTTTAAGAGCAGCTAGGGATAAATGAAAAGTCACTTACAAAGGAGAGCCGGTAAGAATAAGCTTGGACTGCTCGGCAGAAACCATGCAGGCAAGAAGGCAATGGGATGACTTATATAAAAAAATTGAAGGAAAAGAATTACCAGAAAAGAATTATATCTAGCAAAACTATCTCTCAAATATGAAGGTGAAATTCGGACATTTCCAGATAACCAGAAGTTTAGGGAATTTGTTAAAAACCAACCTAAAACTACAAGAAATACTAAAGGGAGTTCTTTGGTTAGAAAATCAATAATATCAGGTATCTACCCAAGACTAGAACACTGGGCACAGCAATCAGAAGTCAACCCAGACAGGGACTTCACAAAAATAAATCAAGATAAAAAAACACTGAAAACAGGGAAACAGCAATGTTATTATGTAAAAGAAGAAAACATTAAAATAATAAAGAGGGAGTAAGAATTGTCATAGATCTTCTATATGGAGAGGAAGAAAAGGCGATTCAAAGAAATAAAAATTACCTTTAAATTTAGAAAAATAGTGGTAAATAATAAGGTAACCACAAAGGAGACAAACTATCCTACACATCAAAAAAAAAATACAAGAGAAAATAGAGACTCAGCAGAAACAAAATGAACACCAATGAATATGAAGAAAGGACAGCATATAAAGATAATCTACTCAGCACCTAAAATTAAGTGGGAAAAGGGAACTATCAACAACACACAAAAAAAGACATCAAAACGATAGCACCAAATTCATAGCTATCTATAACTACGCTGAATGTAAATGGACTAAATGCACCAATAAAGAGACAGAGAGTGGCAGAATGGATTAAAAAACAAGATCCGTCTATATGCTGCCTACCAGAGACACACCTTAGAGACACAAACAAACAAAAACTCAAAGGATGGAAAAAAATATATCAACAAACAGCAAATCAAAAAAGAGCAGGAGTGGCAATATTAATTTCTGACAAAATAGACTTTAAAGTTAAATCCATCAGAAAGGAGAAGGAAGGACACTATATAATGATTAAAGGGACAATACACCAAGAAGATATAACCACATGACATATTTATGTACCCAATGACAGCGCTGCAAGATACGTAAAACAAACTCTAACAGCACTGAAAAGTGAGTTAGACAGCTCCACAATAATAGTAGGAGACTTCAACACACCACTTTCAGTGAAGGACAGGACATCCAGAAAGAAGCTCAGTAAAGACACAGAAGGTCTAAATGCCACAGTCAAACAACTTGACCTCATAGACATATACAGAACACTCCACCCAACAGCAGCCAACTATACTTTCTTTTCTAGTGCACATGGAACATTCTCTAGAATAGGCCACATATTAGGTCATAAAACAAGCCGTAGCGACTCCAAAACAGTGAAATACTACAAAGCATCTTCTCTGACCATAAGGCCATAAAAGTGGAAATCAATAACAGAAAAAACAGGGAAAAGAAACCAAACACTTGGAAATTGAACAGTACCCTGCTCAAAAAAGACTGGATTATAGAAGACATTAAGGATGGAATAAAGAAATTCATAGAATCCAATGAGAATGAAAACACTTCCTATCAGAACCTTTGGGACACAGCAAAAGCAGTGCTCAGAGGTCAACTTATATCAGTAAATGCACACATACAAAAAGAAGAAAGGGCCAAAATCAAAGAATTATCCCTACAACTTGAACAAATAGGAAGAGAGCAACAAAAGAAATGCTCAGGCACCAGAAGAAAACAAATAATAGAAATTAGAGCAGAACTAAATGAAATAGAAAACAGAAAAAGAGTTGAAAGAATAAGACCAAAAGCTGGTTCTCTGAAAAAATGAGCAAAATTGATAAACCATTGGCCAAACTGACGAAAGAAAAACAGGAGAGGAAGCAAATAACCCGAGTAAGAAAGGAGATGCCTGATACTACAACAGACCCAACTGACATTAAAAGAATCATATCAGATTACTGGGAAAAATTGTACTCTAACAAATTTGAAAACCTAGAAGAAATGGATGAATTCCTACAAACACACTACCTACCTAAAATAACACAAACAGAGGTAGAACAACTAAATAGACCCATAACAAAAGAAGAGATTGAAAAGGTAATCAAAAAACTCCCAACAAAAAAAAAGCCCTGGACCAGAGGACTTCACTGCAGAGTTCTACAAAACATTCAGAGTAGTGTTAACACCGCTACTACTAAAGGTATTTCAGCGCATAGAAAAGGACGGAATACTCCCAAACTCATTCTATAAAGACAGCATATCCTTGATACCAAAACCAGGTAAAGACACCACAAAAAAAGAAAATTACACACCTATATCCCTCGTGAACTTAGATGCAAAAATCCTCAACAAAAGTCTAGCCAATAGAATTAAACAACAAATCAAGTAAGATTCATACCAGGTATGTAGGGATGGTTCAACATTAGAAAAGCAATTAATGTAATCCATCATATAAATGAAACAAAAGACAAGAATCACATGATTTTATCAATTGATGCAGAAGAGGCATTTGACAAAGTCCAACAACACCCATTCGTGATGGAAACTCTCAGCAAAATAGGAATAGAAGGAAAATTCCTCAACATAATAAATGGCATTTATACAAAGCCAATAGCCAACATTATCCTAAATGAAGAGAGCCTGCAAGCATTCCGCTTGAGATCGGGAACCAGACAAGGATGCCCTTTATCACCGCTCTTATTCAACATTGTGCTAGAGGTCCTAGCCAGAGCATTAGGCTAAACAAAGAAATAAAGGGCATCCGGATTGGCAAGGAGGAAGTCAAATTATCTCTATTTGCAGATGACATGATCTTATACACAGAAAACCCTAAGGAATCCTCCAGAAAACTATTGAAACTAATAGAAGTGTTCAGCAGAGTATCGGGATACAAGATAAACATACAAAAATCAGTTGGATTCCTCTACACCAACAAAAAGAACATCGAAGAGGGAACCACCAAATCAATACCATTTACAGCAGCTCCCAAGAAGTTAAAATACTTGGGAATAAATCTTTCTGGAGTTGTAAAAGACTTATACAAAAAAAAAAAAAAAAACTACGAAATGCTTCTGCAAGAAACCAAAAGAGACCTACATAAGTGGAAAAACATACCTTGCTCACGGGTAGGAAGACAACATTATAAAAATGTCTGTTCTACCAAAAGCCATCTGTAGATTTAATGCAATTCCAATCCAAATTCCAATGACATTTTTTAATGAGATAGAGGAACAAATCACTAACTTCATAAGGAAGGGAAAGAGGCCCCGGCTAAGCAAAGCATTACTGAAAAAGAAGAACAAAGTGGGAGGCCTTAATCTACCTGATTTTAGAACCTATTATACCGCCTCAGTAGTCAGAACAGCCTGGTGCAGGTACAACAACAGATACATAGACCAATGGAACAAAATTGAAAATCCACACATAAATCTATCCACGTATGAGCAGTTGATATTTGACAAAGACGCCAAAGCAGTTAAATGGGGAAAAGACAGTCTTTTTAACAAATGGTGCTGGCATAACTGGATATCCATCTGCAAAAAAATGAAACAGAACCTGTACCTCACACCGTGCATAAAAATGATCTCAAAATGGATCAAAAACCTAAATATAAAATCTAAAACAATAAAGATCATGGAGGAAAAAATAGGGACAACTTTAGGAGCCCTAATACATGGCATAAACAGTATACAAAACATTAAGAATGCAGAAGAAAAACTAGGTAACTGGAGCTCCTAAAAATCAAACACCTATGCTCATCCAAAGACTTCACCAAAAGAGTAAAAAGACCACCTACAGATTGGGAAAAAGGTTTTAGCTATGACATTTCCAATCAGCGTCTGATCTCTAACATCTACATGGTACTGTAAAAACTCAACTACAAAAAGACAAATAACCCAATTAAAAAATGAGCAAAAGATATGAACAGACACTTCACCAAAGAAGACATTCAGGTAGCTAACAGATACATGAGGAAATGCTCACGATCATCAGCCTTTATAGAAATGCAAAGCAAAACTACAATGAGATTCCATCTCACTCCAACAAGGCTGACATTAATCTCTGGATTAATAATCCATAAACACAAAACAATAAATGTCGGAGAGGCTGTGGAGAGATTGGAACAGTTATACACTGCTGGCGGGAATGTCAAATGGTACAACCACTTTGGAAATCGATTTGGCACTTCCTTAAAAAGCTAGAAATAGAAATACTGTAGAATCCAGCAATCCCACTCCTTAGAATATATGCTAGAGAAATAAGAGCCTTTACATGCACTGTTTTTTTTTTTTATATATACGAACAGATACATGCACACCCATGTTCATTGCAGCACTGTTTACAATAGTGAAAAGATGGATGCAACCAAGGTGCCCATCAGCGGACAAACGGATAAATAAATTATGCTATATTCACACAATGGAATACTACGCATCGATAAAGAACAGTGATGAATCTGTGAAACATTTCATAACATGGAGGAATCCGGAAGGCATTATGCTGAGTGAAATTAGTTCCAAAAGGACAAATATTGTATAAGACCACTATTATTAAAAAAAAAAAAAAAAGAACTCGAGAAATAGTTTAAACAAAGAAGAAAATAATCTCTGATGGTCACGAGAGGGCAGAGGGAGGGAGGATGGAAGAGGGGTATTCACTAATTACATAGTAAATAAGAACTACTATAGGTGAAGAGAAAGACAACACACAGCACAGGCAAGGTCAGCACAACTGGACTAAACCAAAAGCAGAGAAGTTTCCTGAGTAAACTGAATGCTTTGAAGGCCAGCATAGCAGGGGCAGGGGTTTAGGAACCGTGGATTCAGGGGACATCTAAGTCAATTGGCATAATAATATCTATTAAGAGAACATTCTGCATCCCACTTTGGAGAGTAGATGGCTGCTAGCAAGCAGCCATCTAAGATGCATCAATTGGTCTCAACCGAGGTTGACAAGGACACAAGGTAATTCTGGGTCCAAGAGACAGAAAGGGCCACATAAACCAGAGACTACATCAGCCTGAGACCAGAACTAGATGGTGCCCAGCTACAACCGATGGCTGCCCTAACAGGGAACACAACAGAGAACCCCTGAGGGAGCAGGAGAGCAGTGGAATGCAGACCCCAAATTCTCATAAAAAGACCAGACTTAATGGTCTGACTGAGACTGGAAGGACCCCGGTGCTCACGGCCCCCAGATTTTCTGTTGGCCCAGGACAGGAACCATTCCCGAAGCCAGCTCTTCAGACAGGGATTGGACTGGACAATGGGTTGGAGAGGGATACTGGTGAGGAGTGAGCTTCTTGGATCAGGTGGACACTTGAGACTATGTTGGCGTCTCCTGCCTGGAGGGGAGCTGAGAGGGTAGAGGGGGTTAGAAAGTGGTGAAATGGACACGAAAAGAGAGAGTGGAGGGACGGAGGGAGCAGGCTGTCTCATTAGGGGGAGAGCAATTGGGAGTACGTAGCAAGGTTTATATAAGTTTTTGTGTGAGAGGCTGACTTGATTTGTAAACTTTCACTTAAAGCAGAATAAAAGTTCAAAAAAAAAAATTGTCTTGGTGAAGAATGTTGAATATACCATCGACTGCCAGAAGAATGAACAAATCTGTCTTGGAAGAATTACAGCCAGAATGCTCCTTAGAAGCAAGAATGACGAGACTTCATCTGAGGTACCCTGGACATATTATCAGGAAGGATCAGACTCTGGAGAAGGCCATCATGCTTGGTAAAATAGAAGACCAGCAAAAAAGAGAAACACCCTCAACAAAATGGATTCACACAGTGACTGTAACAATAAGCTCAAACATAACAAGTGTGAGGATGATACAGGACCGGACAGTGTTTCATTCTGCTGTACGTAGGGTCGCTATGTCAGAACTGACTCCACAGCACCTAACAACAACAGCCCCCACCATTGTGTGAGCATTTCCTTGAAATAAATTTATCAATATATATTTATATGTATGTATATGCATACACATACTTCACAGGTTTTGCCCCTCTAGAGAACCCAGACAAAGGTACCACCCTAAAACTTTGCCAGTTACAACACCATTTTCTTATATTGCATGGTGTACTGGGTCAGGAAGTAGGGGATGGGTTCAACTGGGTGCTCTGTGTGACATAGACTGAGATCAGTTTGTGGTGTTTGGCTGGCAGATGGAGGGTGTAAGGTGACTTTACTCACATATCTAATGTTGTAGCAGGAATGGCTGGAAGGCTGAGGTCAGATAGGGACTGTCAGTGGGAGCACCCACATGTTGCCTTATCAGCATGGCAGTCTCACAGTAGTCGGTTTTCCTACATGGCAGCTCAGAGCCTAGCCGTAAAGCTTCTTATGATCCAGCCTTAGAAGTCCCAGGTGTGGTTTCAGTTGCATTCTGTTGGTCAGGCAAGTCACTAAGACCAACCCAGATTTAAAGAGAAGGAATTAGACTCCCACCAGGCATTCCTTGGAAACTATGGGGCACTTCTGCTCTGTCCTGTAGGGTCGCTATGAGCCGGAATCGACTTGACGGCTCTGGGTTTGGTTTTTGGTTTGGTTCTCAATGGGAGAATTTGTGGTTACCTTTAATTCATCACTCCCAGATTTTTAATAGTCCTGAAAGGGACTCCCAAATGTGGTCCACATGTTCCTAGCCTGTAAGGCTGCAGTCAGGTAACAGTAAGAGCAACAAAGCAGGAGTGAATTCCCTGGGGCCTGGGCAGCCAGACAGTCCTGTGTACACACTGAGCACACAGAGAGACCCTGCCTTGAGACCCCACTGTCTCAGTAACCAGAAAAAGCTTCTCTTCTCCAGTATGCAGGAAACAGACCAAATATGAGGTGGATTGGGTTTTCTTCATGTAGTCTCTGCCATCTGCTTCTGTGTTTTTCTTAGATTTACACCTAGTTAATAACCTGCATTCGAGTGCTCTCTCTTTTTTCCACTTCCAACAGTTGAATCCTGTGCTCCTCTTTGCTTTGAAACCAGGCAAGGAAGCTGGACAAGGGCTCAGAGCTCTCGAAGACCTCCCTCACTGCTACTGGAATTCAGAATCTGTGTGGCAGGAAGGTTCTTGGTATTATTAATAATTTGTCTGCTCCAGGCAGTTTTATGTAGGTGAGGTTCAGGGTCAATGGGCAGATCACTGATAAAGAATATGGATGAAAATCTCCCAAACCCTTAGTTAGAAAGCTTTTTTAAAAAATGAATTCAGGCTGAGTTTTTTTTTTTTTTAATAGGTATGCATGACCTCAGTCAATGATTCTGTTAACCTACTAAAAACTATTTAAACAAAGCATCATGGAATCAGTAGCCAGGTATATAATACAGTATTTCATGTGTACTTACCTCCTGAACAGGCTACTGACAAATGTGATCTTATTGAAATCCCACCTTTTTGTCATAAGTTTAATAGAGTTACTTCTAGTCAGTTCACACTGTTTGCCAGAATATTTTTATTTGCTCTTTTTTTTATTATTTGCTCATTTATATAAGACTCAATGGCACACAACAACAACAAGATTGCTGGTTGTCTTTGGGAGGAACTAGATTGAAATTTTAAGGTATCATTGATGGTGGGTGATGATAAAATGACTGCTATAAGAGAGTGTAGATTGATACGATCTAAGATATGCTCACCACCGAAAAGAAATAGATGCTGGCTATTGGTGTTTTCATTATAATTTTCTCTTGCCAAATGAAGACTAAAGAATTTTAGTTAGGATGTCTCTCAGAGCAGTAAACCAAACAAACTGTAAATCAAAATGGGTGGGTCAGTAACATGCTCCACCTTATGGAATGCAGACCGTCACTTAAGTTCAATGCCAAGCAAATTCAGGAGAGCTGAATGGAGAATTTTGCTGCTGTGGCATAAGGTTAGAGGAGTGGTTAATGTTCCCTTCATCATCTCTCTCTTACCAGAGAGCCTTGGGTTAGGCCGATGGACCCAGAGACCCCAAGATGGAAACAGTTTAAGTTACTTTTTAATCAAGCCCCAGGAGGGAAGGGAGAATTATGTGAAACCATTACTAGAAAATGGCAATTGTTTCTTGCCCCCATAATCATCTGTACACCTCATGCCTAAACAACTCGATAAGTCAGCAGCTGTGCCCCAGACAATCAGATGTTTATGCAGAGTAGTTTTAAGAAGTTTGGACCTTCCTCCATAAATTGGTCCTTCTAAAATTGTGCTATAACAGATAAGCAGCATTCTGATATAGTGACACAAAGCCCCACTGCATCCAGAGTACCAGGTGGTAAGTGAAAAGGCTAGGCCTTTAAGCTTCCCCCTCACCCAGAGAACATTTGTTTCAGGCTGGGTATTTTAGAGAAGAAAAACCAGTAAAGGGTGTGTGCGTGCGTGCGTGTGTGTGTATAGAGAGAGAGTTATGTCGAGAAAATAGGTCATGCAGTTGTAGAGGCTGGAAAGATCCAAGTCTGTGGGTCAGGCTGGAGACTTCTTCTGACTCACATACCTGCAGGGCCTGACAAACCCAAGCTTGGCAGGTAAGCTGCCAGGCCACTGGCTCACAGGCTATGGAGGCTGACTGATCCCAAGATTGGCAGGTGTGTTGTTAGCTCAAGTCCAAAGAACCAGACGTCAGATGAACGGGAACCAGATGCAGGATCCAGAGTGAGCAAAAGCCAGTGAGCCTTGCCAGAAAGGCCACATGTATTAGATGCAGGCCACACCCACAAGGAAACTCCCTTTCACCTGATTTGGCTGCTCATAGCAGATCCCATCATGTAGGTGATAACACAGCCGCCAAACTAAATCATAACTGTCAAGCCATTGAGAACCATGGCCCAGCCAAGTTGACACACAAGCTTAACCATCATGATACTTCTAGCCAGAACCAAGAAATCAGACTAGCTTGATATGACTTGATTGTTTATAAAAGCATAACTGATGGCATTCAAATGTCCTGTGTTCTTCAAGGTGGTTAAATAGAAGTTTCTTGTGGAGAGAATGTTGCCGAAATCCACTGAGGGTGAGTGTATTTGTGGCAGCCTTGTTTTCTCTGGTAATTAAAAAAAAAAAAAAACCTGTTGCCATCAAGTTGATTCTGACTCACAGCTTACCCTATACGACAGAGTAGAACTGCCCCATAGGGTTTCCAGGGAGCAGCTGGTGGGTTCACACTGCCAGAGAAAGATGTAGCAGAGTAGAGTAGATGTTTTATTCTGTGTACTTTTATGTCGGAAACCCTGGTAGTGTAGTGGTTAGGTGCTGTGGCAGCTAACCAAAAAGTCAGCAGTTCAGATCCACCAGGCGCTCCTTGGAAACTCTATGGGGCAGCTCTACTCTGTCCTGTAGGGTCGTTATGAGTCAGAATTGACTCGACAGCAGTGGGTACTTTTATGTAGGTTTGATATACTTCAGAATAAAAAGCAAAACAAAAACTAGAGGTAGATGCTGTTATTTTCTCTTGCTTAAAAAAAAAAATAGGGTCGTTATGAGTTGGAATTGACTCGACAGCAGTGGGTACTTTTATGTAGGTTTGATATACTTCATAATAAAAAGCAAAACAAAAACTAGAGGTAGATGCTGTTATTTTCTCTTGCTTACAGATAGATAAACCTACCTAAGTTAACACAGCTGCAAAGGGCATGTAACCACTATACCTACAGTTTCGAAATTGTACTGAGGCTCCCCAGGGTGCCGTAGAAAACTAACTGGGGTGCTGCAGGATATTTTCAGTTGTCAAGTGAAGCACAGCGATATTTGACATCTGTTGGGTATTGGGTGAACTGTAAGTTCAAGGTGGTTCACAGTGCCTATCTTAAATCACACACCATTCCTTTTGATGACATCGTATCTTGTGAATCTGGGTTTTGGGCACCTGTGATATAAAGCATGTACCATGTCATGGATTGAATTATGTCCCCCCAAAAATGTGTGTATCAATTGGGCTGGGCCACGGTTCCCGGTATTGTGTGATTTTCCTATATGTTGTAAATCCTGCCTCTATGATGTTGGTGAGGGAGGATGGGCAGCAGTTGCATTAGTGGGGCAGGACTTAATCTACAAGATTGGATTGTGTCTTGAGGCAGTCTCTTGAGATATAAAAGAAAAGCAATTTGAGAGACAGGGGAATCTCATATCACCAAGAAAGCAGCACCAGGAGCAGACCACGTCCTTTGGACCAGGGGTCCCTGCGCCTGAGAAGCTCCTAGTCTGGGGAGGATTGATGAGAAGGCTGACAGAGAGAGACAGCCTTCCCCTGAAGCTGACACCCTGAATTTGGACTTTTAGCCCACTTTACTGTGAAGAAATAAATTTCTCTTTGTTAAAGCCATCCACTTATGGTATTTCTGTTATAGTAGCACTAAGTAAGACATACCATAGAAAAAATCAATGTGAAACACAAAACAAGGGTGGTGATTCTCAGGCTCGAGAAGTTGTGCAATACCTAGTCGGTGTACATATCCCATTAGTAAGTAATTACACAGATATTAAAGAATGAAAATAAAATATTATTTTTCTTTCCAGTTATGTGGATTTTTTTCCCCCAAAGAGCAACTAAGTCATTAGGACATAATTACTATTTACATTTTTGGGACCTAACTAAGGACCCTGTGAACCAAAAAGTTTGGGAACCCCTGCACTATACAGTGTTGTTGTTAGGTGCTGTTGAGTTGATTTTGACCCATAGTGACCCCACGTGACAGAGTAGAACTGCCCCATAGGATTTTCTAGGCTGTAATCTTTACAAAAGCAGATCACCAGCTCTCTCTCCCATGGAGCTGCTGAGTGGGTTCAATCCACCAACTTTTCAGTTAGCAGACAAGCACTTACCTGTTGCGCCACCAGAGCTTCTTGTATAAAATCTTCAGGCTCTTCATACGATACTATGTAGGAGCTAAAACATGAACCATCTGAACATCTGTCCCCTAAGCTAGCTCCTCATCAAATGGAAGACAGGTTTATTCACCTACTCATTCAGCCAGTATCTACTGAACATCTCAATACCAGGCACTGTGCTAGACACTGAAACTACAGCAATGAACAAAACATCCAAAAATCCCAGCACTTGTGGGCTTAAATCTGATGAGGAAGACAGACAATAAACAAGATCAGTAAAACATGCGTTATGTTAGATTGTGACAAGTGTTAAGAGAAGACACAAGCAGGCTAGGATGATAAGAAGTATGGTAAGACAGGGAAGAGGTGCAATTTTAGGATGAGGTGGCCAGGGACAGCCTCACTGAGAAGAAGACAGTTTGGTAAAGACCTGAAAGAGGTGAGGGAACTATTAGTCACTTGGATACCTGTTGACGAAAAAAATAATCCAATTCAGAAACAGAGGCCTGCAGTTAAGCTGAGCAAAACACAGAGGATTGATGAGAAATGGCCATCAGTCAGATGGAGTAATTAATGAAGAAAAATGGTACGTAGCTTTTCTTCTCTGGAGATTACCTCACTTCACCTTATTCAGTGGAGCCCAAACTTAGTGTGTGAGGGAAGAGAGGTAACAAATAATTGGACCAGCCCATAACTATACCTCAATTACAACGGGAAATGAAGAAGGATCTGGAGAGTTTATGCAAATAAGAAATCATGTTATCTTGGTTTGAGACATTAAATGACACTAGTTAAAATGCTTAAAAAAGATGCTTTAAATGAGATCTACCAGCTGCTCATATAATAACAATTGTTTAAAAAATAGTGTGATGGAGGGGCAGACCTCCTCTAACTTCAAGGCTGATTACTTTGAAATGGAGGTAAGACAGACCTCCATCCTCCACCCTTTTTACCAATTCTGACGGCAACCGTCCCTCCCACAGTACTCTCTCCTTTTCTGCTGAATTCAGTAATTCATTGCAGTGGCCACCCAGAACTCACAGACCATATCTATGATTATGACATTTATTAGAGAAGTAACAGGTTACAACTGAGGATCAGGAACAACTCAGAATACAGTTCTTCGATCAGGACAGCCTCTTCTTAGCCATGCCCACAGGCACGCCTCTCTCTGACCTTCAGCCTCTCAGCCTCACCTCTGCCCTGCTGGGGCAAGTGTTACAAAGATCTTTAGCTCCACTGATAAGTGCCCAGAGGCACCCCACTCTGCCAGTAAGCCTTGGCCCGAAGGGACATAGCTCTCTAGCTCCATGGGTCAGCAAGCCTAGCTCCTTCAACAAGTGCCCAGAGGCACCCCACTCTTCCAGCAAGCCTTATGCCTGAAGGCACTCAGCTTTCTCAGTCCGTGGGCCGGGAAGCCCACCGCACGATCTTCTGCCAGTCCCCTGGTTCTGCTGCTGCTGGTTCTGTGTCATGCTTGCCATGGTTTCTGGCCATCTTGTGCTGTCTGGTGTTACAGCCCTCTGTCTCCTGGGGATATACTCCACTCCCAGCTCTTCTTTCTTGGTGGTAGTAAGGTACCCCTGCCATCTGCCTCTGGGATGGCTCATTTTAATACTAGCGGGATGGCAAAACTGACCAATCCCCTCATTAGGGTTCTATACACCTTATTTGCATGGTCCCACCCCGATAAGGGTGCCATGTACCTTTTTTGCATTATTAGCAAGCTATCCAACCCCCTTGTTGGGCCACGAGCACAATGTATGCATAACGGCACTCAGCCATTTGGTGGGAGTTACAAGACCATGGTGAGAAAGGCCATATAAAAGTGATTCATCACAACAATATTTTGCTTTTTCATGGAGATGTTTTATGAAGATGGGAATGGAGAGCCGTGAGAGGATTTTTGTTGTTGTTGTTGAACCATGAGTAACATACAGAAGTCAATACTGAAAATGTTAATAGCAATTAGAACCATCAGTTACAGCAACCAGTGGGTTGTTTTCCTTCTGCCACCCTTTTAAAACATTGTAAATGGAAATAGTTTAAATTGCCACCACTGAGTTTTTTTATGGGACAGCTGCAACCTTCATAGAGCTATGGAGTTTCTGTGAGCCTCATCCAGGAGACACTTGGAAGATTCAGCTATTACAAGCACCCTGGAAGTCCTGTACTCCTCAGCTTGCTGATTGTCTTGCTTCTATGTTCTTAATGAAGCCGCCAAACTCAGAGTTTAGCCACAGCTCAGAGGGGAGGGTTCCTGACAGCACCTGGAGCCATTTCAGCTCTTTCCCCTTCTATTCTTTCTCAGCTCTGGGCTCTGCAAGATACAGACCTAGATTATCTCTCTACCACCTCCTCCCCTTCCCAAAAAGCCCAGCATTAATCCCACTGTGAATCATCTCTTGTACGACCATTTTACAGAGCAGGATCTTCAGTGGTTCCTAACTTCTTTTATTTATTTATTTTAATTGACCTTTAGATGGTTTACAAAACAAACTAGTTTCTCATCGAACAGTACACACATTGTTGTATGACATTAGTTAACAACCCCACCACATGTCAACACTCTCCCTTCTCAACCCTGGGTTCCCTATTACCAGCGTTTCTTTTCCCTCATGCTTTCTAGTCCCCGCCCCAGGGTTGGTACACCCCTTTAGTCTTGTTTTGTTCCATGGGGCTGTTTAATCTTTGGCTGAAGGGTGAACCTCAGGAGTGGCCTCATTACTGAGCTGAAACACTGTACGGGGTCCATACTCTCAGGGTTTTTCTAGTCTCTGTCAGGCAAGCAAGTCTGGTCTTTCTTTTTGAGTTAGGATTTTGTTCTACATTTTTCTCTAGCTCTGTCCTGAACCCTCTATTGTGATCCCTGTCAAAGCAGTCAGTGGTGGTAGCCAGACACCGTCTAGTTGTACTGGACTCAGTCTCTTGGAGGCTGCGGTAGATGTGGTCCGTTAGTCCTTTGGACTAATGTTTCCCTTGTGTCTTTAGTTTTTTTCATTCTTCCTTGCTCCCAAAGGGGTGAGACCAGTGGAGTGTCCTAGATGGACGGTCACAGGCTTTTAAGACCCCATATGCTACTCACCAAATTAGAATGTAGAACATTTTCTTTATAAACTCTGTTATGCCTGTTGAGCTAGATATCCCTGAGACCATGGTCCCCACAGCCCTCAGCCCAGCAATTCGGTCCCTCCAGGAATTTGGGTGTGTCTTTATTGAGCTACCACAGCCCTGCCTTGTACAGGCTGTGCTGGCTTCCCCAGTATCGTGTACCGTCTTACCCTTCACCAAAGTTACCGCTAGTGGTTCCTAATTTCAACTGCACATCTGAATCCACCATTCCCCCACAGAGCTTGATAACAACAGAAATCTGAATTTACTACATCTGGGATGGGGTCTATGAATATGTATTTTTAACAAGTACCTCAGACGATTCTGTTAGAAAACACCTCATGGGAATCTTTAAGAGTGAGTAGAAGTTTATCAGATTGGCAAAGGGAAGAAAAGAATTCCAGACCTAGGGGGTGGAGGTGGTGGTGTAATAAAACACCAAGTGTAAAATCACAGAGGAGGAAGTGCATATGGCAAGTTCATGCAAGTGGAGGTTTTCAAATTGTGCTCCAGAAAGGGTTCAGATGGGGAGGAATCTGTTTTATAAATACCAGGGTTCTTAATAAAGATTTTCTTGAACAAAGGCTTCACTGCTAAGTTCCCCTCCAGTTCTGATATTTCATCCTTGCAGAATGGTGGGTTCCTTGCCCAGTCTTCATTAGGCCCAGCGCCAGGGTCTGGGTTGGTCTCAAGATTTCCTTTGATCTGGCCATGGCTACCTCTTGCTTGTTCTTTGCTTTGGCACTGATTGTCATCACAAGAGAGAGAAACCATATGGCTGGAACTTGGAACTCGGTTGCTTATAAATGTGTCCAGCAGGAACAGCCCACCTCAAAGAGCTCTGCAGTTGGTGGTGGGTTTGTGTGGTTTTGTTTTTTAGCCTGCCCACTATGGAAACTCTGAAGAGTTTTCATCAAGTTTTTTTAAACACCTACCTCACACCCTAGAGCACCAAAGCCCTGCCATTTTGACAGACAAATACCCTAGCTGCAATTTCCCTGCTGTAGAATTTTCTACTTATCATCAGCTTAATGAAAGTCTTGCAGAGAGCTGTGGGCCTGAGTTAGGCGATGCTTGGCTTCAGTTTTAACTCACATGCTACTTCTTTGAACTTAAGCTACGTAAGATGGCCAAATGAGACATTCTGTAAGTCTCAGTTTCCCCTTCTATAAAATTGGAGTAATAGCATGCTTTACTTTCTGCAGCCAGAAATAATGGAATGACATCTACATGAATGGAGTTTTGAGAAAAGGCATATATGCTGCATGTGGTTTATTTCTTAAGAATAATATAGAACAGAGCCTTTTGTAACTCAACTCAGTAACTCAAGTTGCTTTTTTCTGAGCCATAAAGAAGAAACAGTTTACTGGTAGGTGCCCTTCAAGAAATGTTAACTCTCATTGATAAACAGTTTAGAACATCTGCCTTTCATCAAAGGATATGGCCCCCAACTTTCTTCAACACTGAGTCCACAGATGGAGTCAGTCATGCCTTCTTTTGGGTTTCCATTGAGTTTAGTACTTCCCTCCATGAAAGCCTTCGTCACACTCCTCAAGGGTAGAAACCTTTGTATTTGCTCCGGAGCCCAATACAGGGCCTGGTACATAGTAAGCTTTTGACAAATGTTGACTATTAAATTAATGAGGTTGGAGCCAGTCCAGCGTTGGATTAGAGATACTTCAGCCCAAAGATAAGCACAATGCACATTCCTGAATTGGAATGGATCTTAAAGAGTCATCTTGCCAACTTCCTGCCTTTATCCAGAGCCAACTTTCAAGCACGTAACAAATTAGGACTCCTTATTTTTAGTTCCTTCCTGAGAAGGACATTGAGTGGTTTTGCTGGCTAACTCATCAAGCATGAGCATCCTTTGTACAGCTTGATCCCATTTCCTCTTTCTCTACTTTAATGAAATGGGCATAGAACATGCCCATGTCCTGTGTATAGGAAGTTTTTTTTTTTTTGTTTCACACAATTGAAGACTCTTCTTATATCAGAGTCTGGCCTGCTTTAGGTTGGAAGCAGGGACCATCATCTCAATTAGAAGAGCTATGAAATTGTCAACCTGAATTTTAAAGTTACTATTTTTACCAAAGGTAGCTGGCAACGCAGAAGTCAGCTTCTGTACACCCAGAGGAGATGGTGCAGATTGGAACACTGCTGTCCTCTTGCCAAACAAAGATAGACCAGACTAGTATACAGAAGGTCTTAGACTTGTTATGTCTGAATATTAATTTCCCATTCTCTGAAGTTTTCAGTCCTTTACTCCCCCATTTGATGTGGCTTGTCTGAATTTCATGTATTGGAAAAGCTTTTTTGGATAATGAGCGTTTGTATTTCTCTTTATAAAAACACAGGCATCTTTCAGCAGAAGAAAAGCGGTAGTATTAAATGTAAGGAAGAAAATTTTGTTGCCCAGTAAAAGTCTTCCAGCCTTAAACTTGTTTTGAGCTGATAGCAACTTGGCTCTAAAATTGTTTGAACATCTCAGAAGAATGTGATAATAAAAAGTAAAGACACCATTTTTATATTGCTTGTTGTTTCCTTTTTTTTTTTTTTTTAATTCCAATTTAGAGTTGTGAAGCCAAAGAAAACTAGTAGCACCACTAGACCATGAGCCATGTCACAGAGCCATCACCCCCTCGATGACATATCTCAGGACATTTTCTCTACTTCCTTCAAAAATGATTATTTCTGGACCATGTAAATATTGGCATAAGGATTATTTCTGGAGCTGAGGGATTTGTTTGCCTCCTATAATAGATCTCTTATCTGCAGAAGGTTATAATCAATTTAATTCCTAAGTTGTAATACTGAGGTCTATTTTTATTGGTTTGCTTTTTTATTTTATAAACTCTTAGCATTATTGATGGAAACTAATTAAAACTAAATGCACTTCAACGTTCGTTAAATGGCTGTAAACGAGCTGGTGAAGTTCAGGAAATGGTAGACCAGCCCATTCCCTTTAATGGTGTTGGCTGATTCATAATTGAGGTAATTTCAGATGTATGAGATTTCAAGCATCCATATGTCTTTACTGTTTCCTGAATTATTTTTTATAAAGAAATGAATTGCCGTTTCAGTCTAATGAGATCAGAACTACCAATTGAATAATGTATACTCCTTGCCTGAAATCTCGTTTCACTGACACTAGGAGTGTTACCGAGGGCAAAAGCATTTGAGGTTTATCTATCAAGTAAATTAAAGGCTGTGTTTTCAGCTACTGATTGGTAAAGTACCCTCTCTCCTCTGTGTACTTTTATAATAACGACTTACGGTAGATGATTAGTTTAGGTAAAACTGAGATGCTAAGGTTAAATATTAACATATAAGTCATAAGTACTTTTCTCATGTTTATTTCATAAAAGGAACAATTTTGGAGATGGGTATAAGTTATACAAAATTTTTGGTGCAGAAACTAGACAGAGTTTCTCTAGAACCCTGAGAATCATAACATTGAGATTCGGCAGGAGCCTTTGAGAGCTGCTCCACTAGACAGTGGATGGAGAAGTGGGCAGAGCAGGGAACTGATCCCACAGCTGCTCACCGCTGGCGGGCCCTGTGACCTTAGGCACATTAGTTAACCTCCTGGCCCACGGTTTCCTTATCTGTAAATGAGATAGTGATAACACGTATACCTACCTGGAAAATTGTGAGCCCGAAATGAAATATCCTGAAAGCCCTTTGTGAATCATAAAGTACAATGTCAGGATCAGTTATTATTATTACTGTTATCTAGAAAAGCCCCTTTTTCAGATGAAGGGAAGTGTGAAGTGGATTGCCCAAGGTCATTCTTTGGCAAAACCAGGCCTGTAGTCCAGTATCTCCCAACTTCCAATGCCCATGGGACACAGAGAGAGCCAAAAGGGAAATAATGAACACGGTGTTAGGGCCACCACTGGCTGCTGGGCAGCCCAGTTATGTGCTCCATCCATAAGATAGGGATAAGTAATTACAACACAGACGCAATGATATCGAAGAAGCAATGCCAGCATTGCAACTGGGCCCATTAAGTAAGAGAAAACCATATGGTGTGGGGTACACAGTTCACCAAGACCTCCTGAATGAAAACATTTTGCAGCCAACGAAAGGTATAAGGGAACAACCACTGTAGGTAAAATGAAAGAACTACAAAGAGAATTTTAAGAGCCAAAAGGGCTGTATCCAAACTGTCTATCCACCACCCCCGAATTCTCCTTTGTCTAATTTTCATTCCCGCTACTACAAGCATGTCTAATGTCCAAGTGTGTGTCCAAGCTTAACACTTTGGTTTAAATATTAACAAAAATCCTTTTTTGTTGGTTTTCTATTAGCGCAATTGAGTTGTGTTTAAGTTTTCAAGAGAATTTTACAGTTAACCAGTTGCTCTCGAGTTGATTCTGAGTCATGGCCACCCCATGTGTGTCAAAGTAAAATTGCTCCGCAGGGTTTTCAGTAGCTGTTTTTTTCTTAAGTAGATTGCCATGCCTTTCTTCTGAAGCATCTCTGGGTAGATGCAAACTTCCAACCTTTCAAGTATCAACCGAGTGTGTTAACCTTGTGTACCACCCAGGGACTCCCTACTAATCACTAAAGGTGGGTAAAAAACAGACAGACAGACAGAGTAACAAAAGAAGCATTCAGGCAGGCAGAATGGTGGAGCTGGAACTTACATCTCGGAGTATCTGCCCCCAAAGCCCATGCTTTTTTAGTTCATTAAATGTAAAATAGCCATCTCATCGCTAAAGCAGGAATTAAACACACACACACACACACACACACACACGAGGCAGGTGCTTGGAACACTCACAGGGCTTTATATTTACACACAAAGTGCATGAAAAATCTGATGCAAAGGAATCACATGTTTCTATATTTCCAGAACTAAATATCAAGTAGCCAGGATAACCAGGAAGTGTCATGTATTAAGCTATTAATACCAGGTTGCTAGGCCACAAAAATAAAAAAAGAAAGAGTCTGATACGTTCTTTGAACATTGTATTTGCCCATATCTCTCTCCCATTTCTCATGGGGAGGTAGGTTGGAGGAGGGTCCTGCCTGAGCCAGGAATTGAATGTCCTCCCAAGGGAGAATGTGGCAAAGGCTGGTGGAGTAAGTCAGAACCAAGCCCTCCAAAGAGGGCCCAGGACAGGGAGATGGATTGGGGCCATCAGTGGACAGTGGGGCCAAGAGCCAGAGGGCACAGAAAGGTCAGGAGCAAACATGGGAGGTTGTGCCCAGGTGACTTTGAGAAACAGGGTTTGAATGCAAAATGTGTCTGGCTAATTCAAAGGTATAGAATCCAAGCAAGCAGTTTTCTTACTGGATGAGAGGGAAGAATAAAAAGTACAAGCCAATGAGAATAATGGACCCCCGTAATGTCAGCTGTCCCCACCTTTTTTGAGGGGGTGGGGAGGGGACACTGGTCTTCAGATATTAGATCAAGCTTTAAAGGCAGAACTCTCAGATCCTCTTGGTCTCTGAAGACGGTCAGCACAATATCAGGCTAACTGGAGCTTTCCTTAAGCACATGCAGGTACACTAATAATGCTCATTAGGCGTATAGCTCACTCGAATTTAATTTAGAGGGTTTCATCTGCATCCCCCCTGTAGTTGCCAGGAGAGCTGTGCGTGTGAGTTGGCGCACTCCTCCCTGCCTAAGACAGATGTCAGGACATCGGACCACGCTGGAACCGCGCCAGCAAGTTTGTTAGCAACAGTAGGTTATCGGCCTCCCTTCTGGCAACTGGGATTTTTCTTTTTTGTAGTTAAAAATCCAAGTCCTGGTGCAGAAAAAGAGACATAAATTTGGAGGGAGGGAGAGGAAGATGGAGGAAGTAGGACGGAGGTAGAGAAGAAAACAAAGTGACCGAGGAATAAGAATGAGCAAAAGCACTGAGCCAGTCATTTTGTCTCTCAAAAAATGATCTATATCATCTCTGAGTCTCACACTTAACTGGGATTCACCTGGGAACAGAAATTAAAAATGCAGAGTGCTAGTCCCCATCCGAGAGCTACTAATTTAGAGGCACAGGAATCTATGTATTTTTAAACTCCCAGAAGACTAACTGCTAGATGGCTAATCTTGAGAGCCACTGCGTGAGGTAATCTCTAAGGCTTCTTTCTAGCCTTAAGAATCTTTGCTTGTGAAAAGAGAGAAAAAAGCGGGGAAGAGGGACTACATGGACAGAGGGCAGGGATTGCTGTGTCCATGTCACTATCCTGGGGAAAAAGCAGTCCTCAGATCGAAGGCTAAGATGTCAAATCAGAGAAACTAAGAGAGGGAAGGATGCCCTGGGTGTTGATAACTTTTCTTTGATGGAGTTCTTGAACTGGAGTTGCATATTTCACTAAATGTGGACAAGTCCCTGACAAGTGAGGGTATTTCTTCTCCTCGTAAGTCTCGAATACTTTGATCTCTTGGATCTTGTTGTCCCGTTAGCTAATCTGCCGAGATGCTCTGAACTCCTACCCACGCCAGATGGACCACACGGAAGGAAACGCAGGCCCACTAACGTTTGCCCTTCTTCCCCACTCTGGCTGCTGAAACCTTTCCCCACTTATCTCCCTCTTTGAAGATACTTATGAATACCCATTGAACCCATTGCCATAGAAGTCATTCTGACTCATAGCGACCCTAAGGGCACAAAATAGAAAGGAATAATGGTCCTGACGGCAAGACTCTGGCTAAAGCAGACAACTCTCCCAGCTCTGCCACCAGGCAATTAGTTCCAACCAGAGGCCCAGGAAGAACATTCCCTCCCACCCCTCTCACCACCCCTTGTAAAGGCTCCTTTAAGGCTTAAAAAAGCTATACAGAATGCCTAGAAGATAGGTGATCCTTTCAATCCTAATGCAACTAATTTTGTGTTATCTAGCCCCTTAATGAGGAAAGGTGGTATAGCAGTCAAAGTCAGCAGATCAAATCCACCAGGCGCTCCTTGGGAACTCTATGGGACAGGTCCACTCTGTCCTATAGGGTCACTATGAGTCAGAATCACTCGATGGCAACAGGTTTGGTTTTTTTGGTTTTAGCCCCATAATGAATTTCCATATTTATATTTTATATAGGGTACTTGTGATTTTCTTGGGGCCTTTTCTATAATAAGCATTTTCCTTTTCACTAGGTAGCCTTGATAATGATCTTTGTAAAAGGTGCAAAATTGTGTAGAGAAGATACCTCTTTGTTTATCAAATACTTATCTAGTGCTTCCTATATAAAAAATAAATAAATATTATCATAAATATTAGCTTATTTCATCCTCATAATATTTATAAATATCAACTTATTTCACACCCCTAACAACCCTATGAAGTAAATTTTATTATTATGCTCATTTTTCAAATGAGTAAATTGAGTCTCAGGGAGGTTAGGCAACCTGCCCAAGGTTACACTGCAAGTGAGTGCCCAAGGCAGGTGTTCTGTCTCCAAGTCTATACTTGTAACCACTATGCTAGGCTGACATTTTATTTAATCAGTTTTCTGATGTTTAACATTTAGGCTGGTTATAATTTTTTTGGAATTATAAATGACTATATAGAACTTATGTTGCATATGGCTTTTTCATTCTTTTGGATTATTTGTTTAGGATAGATTTCCAGGAGGGCCACCCCGTCACCCCATGTTTTGAGCTGACAGAGGTCGATGTTGTTTTTGTTAGCTGCCGTCAAGTCGGTTCTGACTCATAGCAACCCTATGTACAGGTAGTCCCTGCCTTATGACAGGCTTCTGTTCCACTGACTGTATCGTGAAGTCGATTCTGACATAAGCCGAGTACCTCTGTTTCTGTTTTTGTTTTTAGTTTTCATTATTATTGCCTTTTATTATCAGTATCTTTATAAATCTGATCTTTAAATATCTGTGAGTGAACATCTGAGAATGATGACATCAGCAAATTACGAACTACAACGTTGCATGTAGTACATATTACTAATGATAAGGTGTAAAAAAAAAAAAGTCGTTTAAGTGTGGTTCATCATAACTCAAATACATGGTAAGTTGAGGACTGCCTGTATAACAGAGCGAAACATTGCTGGGTCCAGTGCCTCCCTCACAATGTTTGTTATGTTTGAGCCCATTGTTGCAGCTGCTGTGTCAGTCCATCTTAAGGGTCTTCCTCTCTTTTGCACATAATCGCTTGGCTGCCAACCAAAAGGTTGGAGGTTCAAACCCACCCAGCAACTCTGTGAGAGAAAGACCCGGCAGTCTTCTTCACATGGGGTCACTATGAGTCAAAATGCCACTCAACTGCACCCAACATCAACAACAAAGGTGGCAGTCCTGCACAGATTCCTTTTGGGAAAATCTGTACTGTGGGGAGAAAGGGCACGTTCTCATGGAGGTTGTTAGTGCTTGATTCAGGCTAGTCTAATGGAGGGACACTAGGGAAAATTGCAAAGCTCACGTCTTAGTGAAGGTGAAGGCGAAGGCTTCAGGTGTTGTATGATGCGTTGCAGCACACTGGTGCTTGATTCGTGCCTCCTGGTTGGACTTCTGGCCCAAAAGCTACTCTTTAACAAGGACACTAATGACCTTCGTTTATTTCAGTGGGGGAAATAAAACAATATCTTTTCTAGTGGCAAATTAACCAACCAGTTGGCAAATTTGGTCTTTCTCCTTTAACCTGGATGTTTTGACACCGTGTAGACAGAAGATAACTTCTGTCATGTCCTGATTCTCTAGCATTTCTCAGTAGATGGGAATGGAGTTGGCACTTTGGTTGGAAGGGGTGCTAAGGAGACTTGTCTGAAAGTTACATTTGTGTAGGAAGCACAGATTTTTCCTTCTGCTGAATATTGTTTAGGAGATGCCTTTGAGTAGAGGTGCTCATGGAGATTATGCCTCCCATCCATCCACCCCTTGGCCAACCACTGGATCGAGTCATGTTGAAGATTTTCAAATGACATTGCATCAAAACCATCAGAGTTGTTAGTGGCTCATAGAATGTTCCTGTACTTTCTCTCATTTATGACATGTTCTTCTTTGCCTAGGATGGCACCATAATAGAAAAAAAAAAAAAAAGAAGAAGAACATGGTTGCCATTCCTCCAGGCCAACGTACATCTTCAGCCCTGACACACACACACCCTTTTGTCAGACACTGTTCTGTGGACCATCCCAATGTTAACAACTGTACATCTGTTCTGCATTCTCCTCAATTATAAATGCAATTATCATATCCCATTAGCACATTTTATTAAAGCAGTCTTCCTATCACATAAAAGTGATAAATCTGAAAACCAGAGAAAGGTGGAATATCAAAGTGAGAAAAAAAAATAGGAGTAGCTAACTCCCCTTCCCCCTAAGTGTTCACGGACATCACAGGGAGACAATGAAGTGTACTAATAGTTAGAATGGCTACCTCACAAGCCCACGCCTTCCCTTGCTTCATAGCCCAATGTATCACTTAGCAAGTCATTGAAAGCCTCAAAAATGTTTATTCAAAAAAGCAAGAATGCCTTTTTTTTCTCTCTCTGTCTTTTTTTCTGCAGGGGGTAGGCCAGGGGAGGGGGGTTAGGAGAGGTGTCCAGACCACATTTTAAGAATGTAAAATAAATACCTAAGTAAATAAGACTTCAAAGAGAGTAATTCATATTCAGGGGCCATATACAGCGTAGCTAATGGTGTTGCCTGGCAACCTACGGCCAACCCTGGAACATACAGCCAACCCTGGAACCTACAGCCAGCCCTGGAACAAGGAGCCCCAGGCAGTGAAGGAAATTGGAGATATGTTCAGCAAGGATCAACTTTAGCACCTCTACCCCTGTTTGCTGACTTTGGGTACAATTGGGTTCACACACAAAAATGCAGGTTCTACTGTTTGTTTTATGATGTAAAAGACATCTGTATTTTAGGGGCTGGTGTTTACGGTTTATATAAGGAGCCTTTAAAAGCAATATTGGAAGGATTTCCCATTTCCTCTTCCTTTGATGAACATACATGGTGTCCGAGCCTAAATTAAGTTCTAAAACCAAGCAAGGCACCTCACCTGTCAAGGAAAGCCGTTCTCACTTATTTGCTCTTAGGACCGAAAGAACATTGAAATGTTTTATGCAGTAGCAGCGTGTAGTTCACAAGACACAGACTTGAAAGCGTAAGTCCAAGCAGTGCAAGACTCGTATCTGGCCATTTTCATAGTTTCAAAGACAGAAAAATGAAAAATGCCCTTTCCTCAGCTCACCTCACAGGTTTGACAAGAGTTCAGGCATGAACTGTGTCATTTTCTGTCTCACACAGTGAGCATTACTAAAAGGCATTATCTGGTAATACTGTATTGTGTCATTGTTGAATTTGTGTCACTAATGAGAATAAACATTTGGAAAGTCTTCTGTGTTTGCAAAATGGTTTACAAGCACCGGCTGGCTCACTTGTTAGTAATTACTTTGGGGGATTCTTAACAATGCATATTTAGGAGATGAAAGTGATGATTGGGGTGGGACTAGGGAAAAAGATAAATAATAGAAAGCCATTTAGCACAGTCATTTTCTATCCCATGGTCTCTGCAAGCCTGTACTGACTAACTTCCTCATTTTTATTGTATTTGATTCCACATTTTTAATATTGGGTAAAACCATCTTTTAAGCCTTACATTATCCATTCTTCCTCTTGCTCTCTAGTGTCCTGATTTGCACACAGCATGCCTGCAACTCAGGAAGCACTATGCCAGAGCATCACCCCACCCACCTCGGACAGGAGACCTGGTTTCCTGCCTTCCGTTTTCTCTGACTTGATGAATCACCCTGAGAACTTCATCTCTAGGCTTCAGTGTTCCGAGCTGTGAAATGACTGAGGAAGGGAAGTGCAGAGGGAACAGGGAGGTCTGTAAGATCCCAGCTCTTAGATCCAGTGAGTCCATGATTTTGCCACCTTCCTTTTCTGAAGCTTGAACGTGTGACTTCAGGTGTCCAACTGCTCATATCACTAAAATTCAATTTGACACATCAGTCTACTAGAGATATATATTCCAAAGCTACTCAGTTATCTTTGTGCTGCTCTAACAGAAATACCGCAGGTGGATGGCTTCAACAAACAGAAGTTTATTCGCTCACAGTCTAGCAGGCTAGAAGTCCTAATTTAAGGCATCAGCTCCAGGGGAAAGCTTTCTCTCTCTTATCACCTCTGGGGAGGAAGGTCCTTGTTACCAATTTTCCCCTGGATTAGGAGCTTCTCAACACAGGGACCCTGGCTCCAAAGAACAGGCTCTGCTCCTAGCACTACTTTCTTGGTGGTATGAGGTCCCACATCTCTCTGCTTGCTTCACTTTTGTATCTGGAAAGAGATTGACTTAAAACACAACTTAATCTTGTAGATTGAGCCCTGCCTCATTAATATAACTGCCTCTAATCCCACCAATTAACATCATAGAGGTAGTATTCACAACACATGGGAAAATCACATCAGATGACAAAATGATAGATAATCACACGATACTGGGAATCACGGACTAGCCGAGTTGACACACATTTTTGTGGGGAGACACAATTCAAGCCATAACAGCTACCCATTATAAATGTAAAATATCATTGAAATCTCATGTTTTACCTTAAAATCTGAATTTTCTATTATAATCTACATTTCATATTACAATGTTTTTACTCTAGTCTTCCAGTAATATTGACCCTCTGCGTCACATTGAGTACCCCCAGAGCACCCCCACATGTGTACCATGCAGGCCCGAAGTTTGAGAAGAACAGCACTAAGCCTCGTGCTCACCTTACTTCCGTTTTTGGTGGATTCAAGTCTGAAGTGAGATTGAAGATGAAACAGTGAACTTTATAACCCCTGCCCTGCTTTTTAACTGTCTGTTGATGAGTTCTGCTAGGAGAGGCTGAAGTGTTCCAGGAAATATGATCAGAACCAGAGGCTTGTTTGAAAACAAAGCTATTCTATGAGGGAATTTTTCTGTGAGGCTCATCTTCAGTTTTACAATGTAACTCTGTTGCAGAAACAGATGTCCTTTAGAGCCAACAGTGGTGGATCATATTTTAGTAAGAATTGTTCTTTTTTTGTCATTGTTGAAAATATATTTATCACACAGCTTTTGCCTGTTCAGCTTTTTAGAGGTGTACAATTTATTGACAGCAAGTACAATAATTGGCTATGTAACCCTACCTTTAGTCAATGCAAAAAAAGAAAAGAGAGTGGTTGCTGAGGCTGCTTAGTACAACCAAATACCTCATGGAATTTGGTTCCTTTGGAGGTTTAGGATCATGGTTTCATGGTACATCCCAGTTAATTGGCCTAATAATGTGTTTATTTGCCATGAGACCAGCAGAACTAGATGGTGCCCGGCTACCATTTCTGTATATTTTGATCAAAGATTCTGTAGAAGAGTCCTGATCAAAAGGGGGGAAATACAGAGTTTCAAATTCTCGTTTCTGGAGCCATGGAGGCTGGGTGAACCCCTGAAACTATTGCCCTGAGATAATCTTTAAAACTTAAACCAAAAATATTCACTGAAGTCTTATTAAAACCAAACAATAGTTTAGCTTAACTAGTAAAAAATGTCTGCCTTGAACGTTATGCTCTTTTAGAACTATATGAGATCACAGTGACAACTGCAACTTGAAAGTTTAGATGGGAACATTAGGAGGCAGTAAGTTTATGTTAATGGGGGAGGAACAACTCAGAAAAGGAGGGCAAGAATGGTTGCACAAGTCAAAGAATGTAATCAATGTCATTGAATTGTACATGTAGAAACAGTTAATATAGGTGTATGTTTTGCTATGTATATTCTCAACAAAATCAAAATAAATTTTAAAAAAAGAATTATTTTATATAAAAGTTGTCATTTTTAAAACACTTTTACGTAACATTTTAATAATAACCACCATTACTTACATGCTGTACGCTCTGCCTGTCTTACATCAGCTATATCAGGGTCCCCACAGGGAACAGATGACACTCACATGGAATAATTCGGCAAGTTTAATAAGGGACTGTTTATAAAAGAATGTATGACGCTGTTATAGGAAAATGAAGAATGTAGAAGCACACTGTTGCTAACAACATGGGGAGCCATTAGCGCCCCTATGCCTGGAAAGTCAAATGGAGACAGCAGTTACCAGAACCTGAAAAAGAGGGCTTCCTAAAGGTAGCTGCGGTCTTGGCCTTCTGTAGAGGAACGCAGTCAACACGTGGCCCAGCAAGGAAGGAGCGAGGGGAATAAATACCTCAACTTCACCTCTCCCCACCATCTCATCTCCTGATGGTACTTCTCATTAGCTAAGCCCAACAAGAAGCCATCAGACAAAGAAACCCAGGGTAGCACGACAGAGAAGGGAGCAGAGTGAATCTAGAGGGGCAGATGGACAGTGTCTACTACACCAACCTGCCTGTGAGGACAGTAATGATAAATCTCCATTTCACCTGAATAAATGAAGTCTCAGAAAAGTGACTTGCCAAGGCCACACAGCAGTATATAGATTACCAAAACAGTATATCAGGATCTTAACTTGGGTTCATGGATAAAATTAAGAGGGTCTGTGATCTTATATTTTAAGAAAAGCTGTATTTTATTTTTGTAATTCTCTTAACTGAAATGAAGAATTTTCTTCTATGATAAATGCAGGCACAGACCACAGTAGTATTGACAGTACCAGAGACTTGGTCACCAATAGAAATTTCAGGTATCTTCACATGGTATTAATGGTGACATACCTATACCCATTGCCATCTAATTGATTCCAACTCGTAGTGACCAAAGAGGACAGAGTAGAGCTGCCCCCATAGGCTTTCCAAGCAGGCTGTCACATCTTTCTGCTGTGGAGAAGCTGGTGGGTTCAAACTGCTGACCTTTTGGTTAGCAGCCAAGTACTTTAACCATTGTGCTACCAGGGCTCTTTACAGGTAATGCAGATATCCCAATATATCATGTATGGATATTACTAACTTGAAATTATAGTAGTTTTGAGACTTGCTACTAGATCTTGTTAATTAAAGAATTATCATATTTTACGGAAATAATGCACACCTTCTGCGTTTGTCTGCAGCTGTGCTCCCACCCCCCCCCCGGGGTATTTTCATAAGTGAACTGTGCTAATTTTTTCACAGCAACATTTGGAAGAGGATTGGCATGGCAGCACTTGTGAGGGTGCCTCGTGGGGGAGGGTACAGCCAGCAAACAAACACAGAAGTCATGCATTATTTGTGTGTAATAAACAAAAATACCAAACCCATTGCCATTGAGTCAATTCTGGCACATGGTGAACCCATGTGCTACAGAGTAGAGCTGTTCCGTAGGGTTGTCTTGGCTATAATCTTTATGGAAGTAAATTGCCAGACCTTTCTTCCATGGCAGTGCTGGGTGGGTTCGAACCACCAACCTTTAGGTTAGTAGTCAAGTGCAAACAATTTGCAGCACCCAGGGACCTAATGAATTAATAAAGAAGCACATATGTTACTGTGTCACAAAGTTTTGTAATACTTTAATAACTATTTTAATATAATTTCCTTTGTTACTCTTTGAATTTTCTTTTATGCATTTAAAACACTATTTAGAGAAGGGGTCCATAGGTTTCACCAGACTATAAAGGGGGTACGTGACACAAAAATGTTTAAGAGCCTCTGATTTATACCCATGACTGTCTGACTCCAAGTCATGACATTTCCTTCATGCAGTTGCCCTCCTCATCCTCATTTTGATTTTCCTCAGCCTCTTCGTTTTGCTCATAAAGATTCAGTAACCTCAGCGGAGCCAAGATGGCGGACTACGGCGGAGCCAAGATGGCGGACTACTAGGCAGACGCTACCTCGGATCCCTCTTGCAACAAAGACACGGAAAAACAAGTGAATCGATCACATACATAACAATCTACGAACCCTGAACAACAAACACAGATTTAGAGACGGAGAACGAACTAATACCGGGAAGCAGCAATTGTTTTCAGAGCCTGGAACCAGCGTACCAGTCAGGTACGGCACAAGCACAGAGAGCTGCTCCACCCCCCTGAACTAACACCGGGAGGGGGCCCGGCCAGTTCGCGCCGGTGGCGTGGGATGCAGCCGGTGGGAGAAGTCCCCGGGAGGCAGTGACTGGTCCTGGAGCAGGAAGAGCAGCATCCCAGCTGGGACACTCGGTCACGGCACAAGCACGGGGAGCCGCTCCACCCACCTGAACTAATCCCAGGAGGGGGCCCAACCGGTTCTCGGGAGCGACACGGCAACGCGGCTGGCGGGACGAGAAGTCCCTGGGAGGCAGCGACTGATTTTGGAGTCGAGAGTGCACCGTCCCATCAGGGGAGCCTTGACGCTGGGCGTGGGGCTGGAAGCGGACGATCTGACCGTGACTCCAGCGGGCCAGACCCCCTGGGGGCAATCTCCACACAGCCAGCACACATAGGCGACGCGCCCCAAGGGAATCTCAGATATAACAGTCATTCCAAGCAAGACAAGCAACTCTGGCTATAATCTGAGGTGCTACTCTCCTATCTCTCTGTTCCCTCCCCCACCCTCCCCAGGAGGCTTCATTAACATCCGAATAGCCTGAGCCAGAGGGAGAACACTGACAGGGATCTGACTGCATTTTTTTTTTAGCAGATTTTCTGGAAAAACTAGTTTCCCAGTGATGGCTCGGAGACAACAATCCATATCAAACCACTTAAAGAAGCAGACCGTGACAGCTTCTCCAACCCCCCAAACAAAAGAATCAAAATCTTTCCCAAATGAAGATACAATCCTGGAATTATCAGATACAGAATATAAAAAACTAATTTACAGAATGCTCCAAGACATCACAAATGAAATAAGGCAAACTGCAGAAAAAGCCAAGGAACACACTGATAAAACTGTTGAAGAACTCAAAAAGATTATTCAAGAACATAGTGGAAAAATTAATAAGTTGCAAGAATCCATAGAGAGACAGCATGTAGAAATCCAAAAGATTAACAATAAAATTACAGAATTAGACAATGCAATAGGAAGTCAGAGGAGAAGACTTGAGCAATTAGAATGCAGACTGGGACATCTGGAGGACCAGGGAATCAACACCAACATAGCTGAAAAAAAATCAGATAAAAGAATTTAAAAAAATGAAGAAACCCTAAGAATCACGTGGGACTCTATCAAGAAGGATAACCTGCGGGTGATTGGAGTCCCAGAACAGGGAGGGGGGACAGAAAACACAGAGAAAATAGTTGAAGAACTCCTGACACAAAACTTCCCTGACATCATGAAAGACGAAAGGATATCTATCCAAGATGCTCATCGAACCCCATTTAAGATTGATCCAAAAAGAAAAACACCAAGACATATTATCATCAAACTCGCCAAAACCAAAGATAAACAGAAAATTTTAAAAGCAGCCAGGGAGAAAAGAAAGGTTTCCTTCAAGGGAGAATCAATAAGAATAAGTTCAGACTACTCAGCAGAAACCATGTAGGCAAGAAGGGAATGGGACGACATATACAGAACACTGAAGGAGAAACACTGCCAGCCAAGGATCATATATCCAGCAAAACTCTCTCTGAAATATGAAGGCGAAATTAAGATATTTACAGATAAACACAAGTTTGGAGAATTTGCAAAAACCAAACCAAAGCTACAAGAAATACTAAAGGATATTGTTTGGTCAGAAAACCAATAATATCAGATATCAGCACAACACAAGGTCACAAAACAGAACGTCCTGATATCAACTCAAATAGGGAAATCACAAAAACAAACATATTAAGATTAATTAAAAAAAAATACACATAACAGGGAATCATGGAAGTCAATAGGTAAAAGATCACAATAATCAAAAAGAGGGACTAAATACAGGAGGCATTAAACTGCCATATGGAGACGGATACAAGGCGATATGGAACAATACAAGTTAGGTTTTTACTTAGAAAAATAGGGGTGAATAATAAGGTAACCACAAAAAGGTATAACAACTCTATAACTCAAGATAAAAGCCAAGAAAAACGTAACGACTCAACTAACATAAAGTCAAACACTATGAAAATGAGGATCTCACAATTTACTAAGAAAAACATCTCAGCACAAAAAAGTATGTGGAAAAATGAAATTGTCAACGACACACATAAAAAGGCATCAAAATGACAGCACTAAAAACTTATTTATCTATAATTACGCTGAATGTAAATGGACTAAATGCACCGATAAAGAGACAGAGAGTCACGGACTGGATAAAGAAACATGATCCATCTATATCCTGCCTACAAGAGACACACCTTAGACTTAGAGACACAAACAAACTAAAACTCAAAGGATGGAAAAAAATATGTCAAGCAAACAATGAGCAAAAAAGAAGAGGAGTAGCAATATTAATTTCTGACAAAATAGACTTTAGACTTAAATCCACCACAAAGGATAAAGAAGGACACTATATAATGATAAAAGGGACAATTGATCAGGAAGACATAACCATATTAAATATTTATGCACCCAATGACAGGGCTGCAAGATACATAAATCAAATTTTAACAGAATTGAAAAATGAGATAGATACCTCCACATTTATAGTAGGAGACTTCAACACACCACTTTCGGAGAAGGACAGAACATCTAGTAAGAAGCTCAATAGAGACACGGAAAATCTACTTACAACAATCAACCAACTTGACCTCATTGACTTATACAGAACTCTCCACCCAACTGCTGCAAAGTATACTTTTTTTTCTAGTGCACATGGAACATTCTCTAGAATAGACCACATATTAGGTCATAAAACAAACCTTTGCAGAGTCCAAAACATCGAAATATTACAAAGCATCTTCTCAGACCACAAGGCAATAAAACTAGAAATCAATAACAGAAAAACTAGGGAAAAGAAATCAAATACTTGGAAAATGAACAATACCCTCCTGAAAAAAGACTGGGTTATAGAAGACATCAAGGAGGGAATAAGGAAATTCATAGAAAGCAACGAGAATGAAAATACTTCCTATCAAGACCTCTGGGACACAGCAAAAGCAGTGTTCAGAGGCCAATTTATATCGATAAATGCACATATACAAAAAGAAGAAAGAGCCAAAAGCAGAGAACTGTCCCTACAACTTGAACAAATAGAAACTGAACAACAAAAGAATCCATCAGGCACCAGAAGAAAACAAATAATAAAAATTAGAGCTGAACTAAATGAATTAGAGAACAAAAAAACAATTGAAAGAATTAACAAAGCCAAAAGCTGGTTCTTTGAAAAAATTAACAAAATTGATAAACCATTGGCTAGACTGACTAAAGAAATACAGGAAAGGAAACAACCCGAATAAGAAACGAGAAGGACCACATCACAACAGAACCAAATGAAATTAAAAGAATCATTTCAGATTACTAGGAAAATTGTACTCTAACAAATTTGAAAACCTAGAAGCAATGGATGAATTCCTGGAAAAACACTACCTACCTAAACTAACACATTCAGAAGTAGAACAACTAAATAGACCCATAACACAAAAAGAGATTGAAACGGTAATCAAAAAACTCCCAACAAAAAAAAGCCCTGGCCCGGACGGCTTCACTGCAGAGTTCTACCAAACTTTCAGAGAAGAGTTAACACCACTACTTCTGAAGGTATTCCAAAGCATAGAAAATGACGGAATACTACCCAACTCATTCTATGAAGCCACCATCTCCCTGATACCAAAACCAGGTAAAGACATTACAAAAAAAGAAAATTATAGACCTATATCCCTCATGAACATAGATGCAAAAATCGTCAACAAAATTCTAGCCAATAGAATCCAACAACACATCAAAAAAATAATTCACCATGATCAAGAGGGATTTATACCAGGTATGCAAGGCTGGTTTAATATCAGAAAAACCATTAATGTAATCCATCACATAAATAAAACAAAAGACAAAAACCACATGATCTTATCAATAGATGCAGAAAAGGCATTTGACAAAGTCCAACACCCATTTATGATAAAAACTGTTACCAAAATAGGAATTGAAGGAAAATTCCTCAACATAATAAAGGGCATCTATGCAAAGCCAACAGCCAATATCACTCTAAATGGAGAGAACCTGAAAGCATTTCCCTTGAGAACGGGAACCAGACAAGGATGCCCTTTATCACTGCTCTTATTCAACATCGTGCTGGAAGTCCTAGCCAGGGCAATTAGGCTAGACAAAGAAATAAAAGGTATCCGGATTGGCAAGGAGGAAGTAAAGTTATCACTATTTGCAGATGACATGATTATATACACAGAAAACCCTAAGGAATCCTTCAGAAAACTACTGAAACTAATAGAAGAGTTTGGCAGAGTCTCAGGTTATAAAATAAACATACAAAAATCACTTGGATTCCTCTACATCAACAAAAAGAGCACCGAAGAGGAAATAACCAAATCAATACCATTCACAGTAGCCCCCAAGAAGTTAAGATACTTAGGAATAAATCTTACCAAGGATGTAAAAGACCTGTACAAAGAAAACTACAAAGCTCTACTACAAGAAATTCAAAAGGACATACTTAAGTGGAAAAACATACCTTGCTCATGGATAGGAAGACTTAACATAGTAAAAATGTCAATTCTACCAAAAGCCATCTATACATTTAACGCACTTCCGATCCAAATTCCAATGTCATATTTTAAGGGGATAGAGAAACAAATCACCAATTTCATATGGAAAAGAAAGAAGCCCCGGATAAGCAAAGCACTACTGAAAAAGAAGAAGAAAGTGGGAGGCCTCACTCTACCAGATTTCAGAAGCTATTATACAGCCACAGTAGTCAAAATAGCCTGGTACTGGTACAACAACAGGCACATAGACCAATGGAACAGAATTGAGAACCCAGACATAGATCCATCCACGTATGAGCAGCTGATATTTGACAAAGGACCAGTGTCAATTAATTGGGGGAAAGATAGCCTTTTTAACAAATGGTGCTGGCATAATTGGATATCCATCTGCAAAAAAATGAAACAGGACCCATACCTTACACCATGCACAAAAACTAACTCCAAGTGGATCAAAGACCTAAACATAAAGACTAAAACGATAAAGATCATGGAAGAAAAAATTGGGACAGCCCTAGGAGCCCTAATACAAGGCATAAACAGAATACAAAACATTACCAAAAAGGATGAAGAGAAACCCGATAACTGGGAGCCCCTAAAAATCAAACATCTATGCTCATCTAAAGACTTCACCAAAAGAGTAAAAAGACCACCTACAGACTGGGAAAGAATTTTCGGCTATGACATCTCCGACCAGCACCTGATCTCTAAAACCTACATGATTCTGTCAAAACTCAACCACAAAAAGACAAACAACCCAATCAAGAAGTGGGCAAAGGATATGAACACACACTTCACTAAAGAAGATATTCAGGCAGCTAACAGATACATGAGAAAATGCTCTCGATCATTAGCCATTAGAGAAATGCAAATTAAAACTACGATGAGATTCCATCTCACACCGGCAAGGCTGGCATTAATCCAAAAAACACAAAATAATAAATGTTGGAGAGGCTGCGGAGAGATTGGAACTCTTATATACTGCTGGTGGGAATGTAAAATGGTACAACCACTTTGGAAATCTATCTGGCGTTATCTTAAACAGTTAGAAATAGAACTACCGTACAACCCAGAAATCCCACTCCTCGGAATATACCCTAGAGCAATAAGAGCCTTCACACAAACAGATATATGCACACCCATGTTTATTGCAGCTCTGTTTACAATAGCAAAAAGTTGGAAGCAACCAAGGTGTCCATCAACGGATGAATGGGTAAATAAATTGTGGTATATTCACACAATGGAATACTACGCATCGATAAAGAACAGTGACGAATCAGTGAAACATTTCATAACATGGAGGAACCTGGAAGGCATTATGCTGAGCGAAATTAGTCAGAGGCAAAAGGACAAATATTGTATAAGACCACTATTATAAGATCTTGAGAAATAGTAAACCTGAGAAGAACACATACTTTTGTGGTTACGAAGGGGGGAGGGAGGGAGGGAGGGAGAGGGTTTTTTATTGATTAATCAGTAGATAAGAACTGCTTTAGGTGAAGGGAAGGACACCACTCAATACATGGAAGGTCAGCTCAATTGGACTGGACCAAAAGCAAAGAAGTTTCCGGGATAAAATGAATGCTTCAAAGGTCAGCGGAGCAAGGGCAGGGGTCTGGGGAACATGGTTTGAGGGGACTTCTAAGTCAATTGGCAAAATAATTCTATTATGAAATCATTCTGCATCCCACTTTGAAATGTGGCGTCTGGGGTCTTAAATGCTAACAAGCGGCCATCTAAGATGCATCAATTGGTCTCAACCCACCTGGAGCAAAGGAAAATGAAGAACACCAAGGCCACACGACAACTAAGAGCCCAAGAGACAGAAAGGGCCACATGAACCAGAGACCTACAACATCCTGAGACCAGAAGAACTAGTTGGTGCCCGGCCACAATCGATGACTGCCCTGACAGGGAGCACAGCAGAGGACCCCTGAGGGAGCTGGAGATCAGTGGGATGCAGACCCCAAATTCTCATAAAAAGACCAAACTTAATGGTCTGACTGAGACTAGAGGAATCCCGGCGGCCATGGTCCCCAGACCTTCTGTTGGCACAGGACAGGAACCATCCCCGAAGACAACTCATCAGACATGAAAGGGACTGGTCAGCGGGTGGGAGAGAGACACTGATGAAGAGTGAGCTAATTATATCAGGTGGACACTTGAGATTGTACTGGCAACTCTTGTCTGGAGGGGGAATGGGAGGATAGAGAGAGAGGGAAGCCGGCAAAATTGTCACGAAAGGAGAGACTGAAAGGGCTGACTCAAGAGGGGGAGAGCAAGTGGGAGTACGGAGTAAGATGTATGTAAGCTTATATGTGACAGACTGATTGGATTTGTAAACGTTCACTTGAAGCTTAATAAAACTTAATTAAAAAAAAAAAAAGTTTCAGTAACCTCTTTGATGATGTGGTGGCCCCACCTGGATTCCTCCCTCCCTGTACATTGTGTGTTTTGCTCTCCCATTGCTTCAGTCTGGCTGGGGAGGTGCAGCATTCAGATCCCTGTGAATTCCCACTGGACAGAGGCACACACATGGGGAGGGTCATGGAGTTTCTTACATACTCTATTCACTTTTGGACTTTTAAAAGGAAACGTTTCATAACAGCAACACAGCTCATGAAAAATGAACTTACGTAACTAGGTTTGTCAAAAACAACTCTTTTATAATGCTTTCTGTTATTGATTGAATTGTGTCCCCCAAAAAATATATGTTGTAAATTTTAACCTCTATGCCTGTGGTTATAATCCCATTTGGAAATTGGTTGTCTTTGTTATAGTAATGAGGAAGAAGTAGTGTAGGGTATATCTTGAGTCAGTCTCTTTTGCAATATTAAAAGATTAAACAAGCAAGTAGGAAGCAGAGATGGGAAAAGAGAGATGCCAATCCACATGAAGATTGCCCAGGAGCAGAAGCTCAAAAGAAAGAATAACCTTCCTCTAGAGCCAACAGAGAGAAAAAGCCTTCCCCTATAGACAGTACCCTGAATTCAGACTTCTAGCTTCCTAAGCTGTGAGGAAATAAATTTCTGTCTGTTAAAACGAGCCACTTGTGGTATTTCTGGTTAGTAGCACTAGATAATTAAGACAGAATTTAGTACCAGGAATGGGATGTCACTCTAACAAATACCTAAAATGTGTGGAAGTGTTTTTGAAATTGGGTAATAGGTAGAATCTGGAGAAATTTTGATGTGTTTCATAGTAAGGCCCTAGGTTGCGTTGAAGAGACTGTTGGTAGAATTATGGCCATTGAAGACAATTCTGATGAGGGTTCAGAACGAATTAAGAGCTGTGATGAGAGCTTCTGTCATGAACAGAATTGCTAGAAATGAGGACATTGAATATGCTTCTGGTGAGGCTTTAAAAGAAAATGATTAACATTTGCTGGGCATTGGAGGGAAGGTGGTGCTTTTTATGCAGTTGCACAGAACTAGTCTGAATTATGTTCAAATATTTGGTGGAAGGCAGAACTTGTAAGTGATGAACCTGGGCATTTGGCTAAGGAGATTTCTGAGCAACATCGTAAAGGAGCTGCATGATTTCTCCTTGCTGCATAAAGTGTGAGAGGAAAAAAGTAGACTTAAAAATGAACTGTGTAAAATGAAAACAAAACTTAAAGATTTAGGAAATTCTTTTGTACAAACTAAGGACGCACATCCTAAATTTTCACCAAGGATGTGTGTCTTAGTTATCTAGTGCTGCTATAACAGAAATACCACAAGTGGATGGCTTTAACAAACAGAAATTTATTTTCTCATACCTTAGTAGACTAGAAGTCTCAATTCAGGGTGCCAGCTCTAGGGGAAGAACTTTTGTCTCTTTGAGCTCTGGAGGAACATATTGTCTCTTCAGCTTCTGCTTCCTGGTTCCTTGGAGATCTCCATGTGTCTTGATATCCATCTTACCTCATCACTCCTCTCTTGCTTGCTTGTTTAATCTCTTTTATATCTCAAAAGAACATATAAGACACAACCTACACTAATCCTGCCTTATTAACATAACAAAGAAACCCCATTCCCAAATGGGACTCTAACCACAGGCATAAAGGTTAGGAATTATAATACATATTTTGGGGGGACACAACCTTTTGTTAAAGAGACTAAGCATGTGACTGATGGATCTCACCAACTACCACAGCAGAAAACCCATCAGCTTAGACTGAAAAGGATAGAGAAAAAACAGAAAGAAAGCTGTTTGCCTCTTGGAATTCTATGGGCAAGAAACAGATCAAAGGAGCTACATCTGTTGTCCTGCAAGAAAGAAAAGCTCGGAGATCAGCAGAACCGTTGGAAGTTGCACAGAAAGAAGAGCTGCCTTGGTCTCAAAGAGTGGGGCCACAGCCTCTGGGTTATCAAAGGGTTGAGCCATATCCTTTTAGGTTTCAGTCAGATCTTCACCAACTCTCTTCTGGAGTGTGGGGCTGCCCAAGAAGATGGGGCCACTGCCCAAAGCTGAGGAGGCGGGGCTGCCATGCTTAAGGGACAGAACAGTGGGGCCTACTGGTAACAAGGGGGTGGGGTCGCCACTCAGATGGACTAGGAGAATTGGGCCTTCCAAAGCTAAGAGAACAGAATTGCCATCCTGGTGGGCCTGGAAGCCGGAGCTAAACCCCAAGTCTGAGGGACCTCTACACAGAATCCAAATTGGGTAGCCAACACCCAGAGTCTGGAGGGTAAGGCCATTGCCCAGATGATCCCAGAGAACAGAGGATTATTTTCAAACCTTGAGAGCTCATCTAAATTGTTCTGCTGGCTTTTGGACTTGCGTGATACCTGTTATCCCTTTTTTCCCTCCAATTTCTGCACTTTGCAATGGAAACGTATACCTTGTGCCTGTTCCATTATTGTGTTTTAGAAACAGATAACTTGTATCCTTGATTTCACAAGTTCACAGATGAAGAGGGATTTTGCCCCAGGATGGAACACACTGAACGTCTCACGCCTATTTGATTTAGATGATTCAGAAGATGAGATTTTGGACTAAGAGTCGATTTAAGACTTTTGGGATGATGTGATGGGGTGAATCTGTTTTACATTGTGGCAAGGACATGAATTTGGGGAGGCCAAAGGATGGAATATTGTGGATTGAACTGTATTCCCCAAAAAATAAGTGTTATAAATCCTGACCTCTGTTCTATGATTATAATTCCATTTGGGAATAAGTTATCTTTGTTATGTTCATGAGGCAGGAGTAGTGTCGTATGTATCTTGAGTCAATCTCTTTTGCAATATAAAAGAGATTAAACAAGCAAATAGGAAGCAGAGATTGGGAAAGAGAGATGCCAAGCCACATGAAGATCACCCAGGAGCAGAGGCTCAAAAGAGACAAGGACCTTTCTCCAGAGCCAACAGAAAGAGACTGCACCCTGAATTCTGATGTCACAGCTTCCTAAACTGTGGGAAAATAAATGTTCGCTAAAGTCACCCACTTGTGGTATTTCTGTTATAGCAGCACTAGATAACTAAGACACCTCCCTAAAGGTTTCACTGTGTGCAGGAAATTATTGTAATTTAATAAGTTACTTATTGAGTATACTACTGAAAATAACTTCCTAATGTTCTTGTACTAAAATCAAGGAGAAACCTAAGCAATGAAAGAATCTAGTCATTTATTATTTACTCACTCATTATGCAATCTTAATGAGACAGGAAAGCCTGCCCTAGTCATAAAAAAGAAAACCACACACACCCTTAAAATGAATACTGTTAATTTACTAACCCAAGGTTGGTTTATGAAGATCAACTCACTTGTAATCGTATGACAGTTTGCTTTGAGAAACTTTATTGCTATCGTAATCAAGGAAATCCAATTTTAATTGATTACATAGTTGTAGTTTTATTTTTAAATCTATCAGAAAGACAGATGATTGTATAGTAATGCGGTTGCTTATTCCTCCTTGCTGAAGCAGGAAATTGGAGTGCCTTTCTGTTATTGTAGTTTCTGACTTTGACCTGTCTTTGCTTCTGCCTCACCATACTCATGCCAGGCTTTGATGATCCTCTTACCCCTTCCACTATTTACAGTTATTCCTGCTTTGAGGTTTTCTTTTCCTAGGCCACAGCTACATGAGCCAACATAGCTATGTAGTAGTTGTTACTTCTAATAAGTCTCGTGATATGAGATCCAGCTTCATCAAGCCATCCTAACCTGGCTTTGCCATCCTAACAACTTCTCTGAGCCCAGACCTGCAAAATGAGAATAATATCAACTTCATTGGCTGTCATGATGGTTAAATAGGATAATGTAAGAAAAAGAACCAGCATAATGCCTGGTGCGTTGAAAAGAGTTGAAGAAATGTTCAATTCTTGGCTTTCTCACAGCTACAACAAAAGGGCTATGATCCACTCACTCCAAAACAGTGGTTAACTGTCTTAGGCTGGATTCTCTAGAGAAGCAAAACCAGTAAAGCATATAAGTATATAGAGAGAGAGATTTATATCAAGGAAATGTCTCACACAGTTGTAGAGGCTGGAACGTCCCAAGTCTGTGAATGAGGATAGAGGCCTCTCCTGGTTCGTGTAGCCACAGGGGCTGGTGAACCCAATATTGGCAGGTCAGAGAGCAGGGCGCTTGCTCACAGGCTGAGAAGATCAACGAATCCCAAGATCAGCAGGCAAGACCACAGGTAAGCTGCTAGCTCGGATCCTGAGAACCGGAGGTCAGAGGAACAGGTGCCAACTTGCAGGATACAGCATGAGCAAAAAGCCCCCGAGCCTTGCCAGAACATCTGCTTACATTTGATGCAGGCCACATGCACAAGGAAACTCCCTTTTGACTGATTGGCTACTCACAGCAGATCCCATCATGGAGGTGATCACATATCAGATCTCAACAGGGACGTGATCACGACATTATACGACTGCCAAAACACTGAGAATCATGGCCAGCCAAGTTGACACACAGTCTTAACCGTCACACTGACATTCTGATTCAGCCATAATCATATAGGAATGGTCTGACAGTGTGGAGGCCTCATGTATTGTGTTTTCCTGCTGAACTTGGCTGCACTAATCTTTTTTTTAACAGCTTTATTTATTAAAGTGTAATTTAAAAAAAAAATTTATTTTTCATTTTTATTTTTTAAATTCACCCAATGCAGATGTACAGTACAGTGGTTTTGTAAATGTGCAGAGTTGTATAATCATCACCATAAACTGCAATCCAGTTTTAGACCACTTCTGTCACCCCCAGCAGTCTTTTCATGCCCATTTATAGTTAATCCTCGCTCCCACCCCCAGCCCTAGGCAATCACTGATCTGCTTTCTTTCTCTATAAAACTTACCTTTATATTCATATACATGAAATCATGCAATATATACAGTGTTTTGTGTCTGGCCTCTTTCACTTTGCGTAATGGTTTTGAGGTTCATCCACGTTGCAGTGTGTATCAGTGTCCTAGGCACTGTTCTCTAGAGAAGCAAAACGAGTAAAGCACGTAAGTATATATAGAGAGAGAGATTTATATCAAGGAAATGGTTGGAATGTTCCAGGTCCATGGGTCAAGATAGAGGCTTCTTCTGATCCACATTAGCAGCAGGGGCTAACAAACCTATGATTGGCAGGTCAAAGCAAGGCTCTTGCTCACAGGCTACGGAAATTGACAAACCCCAGCATCGTCAGGCAAGACTGAAGGTAAGCTGCTAGCTCAAGTCCCAAGAACAGGAGCCAGCTGCAGGATCCAGAGATAGCAAAAGCCCCCAAGCCTTGCCACAATGTCCATTTATATTCAATGCAGGCCACACGTCCAAAGGAAACTCCCGTTTAACTGATTGGCTACTCATAGCAGATGCCACCATGGAGGTGATCACTTTATATCAAATGTAATCATGGTAGTGATCACAACATCCTATGACTGCCACCAAAAAAAAAAACCAAACACACTGCCATCGAGTCAATTCCGACTCATAGCGACCCTATAGGACAGAATAGAACTGCCCCATAGAGTTTCCAAGGAGTGGCTGGCGGATTTGAACTGCCGACCTCTTGGTTAGCAGCCGTAGCACATAACCACTGCGCCACCAGGGTTCCCAGTGACTGCCACAATACATCATAGTTGCTAAACCACTGAGAATCAAGGCCAAGCCACGTTGACACACCACCTTAACCATCATAATCAGCATTTCATCCCTTTTAATTACAGAATAGCATTCCATTATAGGGTTATGCCACATTTTGTTTATCCATTTACCAGTTGATGGAGATTTGGGTTGTGTCTAGTGTTTGGTTATTAAGAATAATGCTGCAGTGAACATTCATGTACATATCATTGTATAAACATGTTTTCATTTCTCTTGGATAGATTCATAGGTGTGGAATTGTAGGGTTGAATGTTTATGTTTAATTCTTTAAAACCACCAAATTGTTTTCCAAAGTGGCTGTATCATTTTGCATTCCCACTGGCAATGTATGAAGATTCCAGTTTCTCTATATCATCACTAACACTTGTATTATCTTTTTTGTTACAGCCATTCTAGTGGATATGAAATGATACTGCTTGTGGTTTTAATTTGCATTTCCCTATTTAGTAATCTTTTTTTTTAATAATTTTTACTGTGCTTTAAGTGAAAGTTTACACATCAAGTCAGTCTCTCACACAAAAACCATATATACCTTGCTATAGACTCCCAATTACTCTCCCCCTAATAAGACAGCCCACTGACTCCCTCCACTCTCTTCATGTCCATTCCGCCAGCTTCTAACCCCCTCCACCCTCTCATCTCCCCTCCAGGCAGGAGATGCCAACGTAGTCTCAAGTGTCCACCTGATCCAAGAAGCTTACTACTCACCAGCATCCCTCTCCAAACCATTGTCCAATCCAATCCATGTCTAAAGGGTTGGCTTCGGGAATGGTTCCTGTCCTGGGCCAACAGAAGGTCTGGGGGCCATGACCACCGGGGTTCTTCTAGGCTCAGTTAGACCATTAAGTCTTGTCTTATGAGAATATGGGGTCTGCATCCCACTGCTCTCCTGCTCCCTCAGGGGTTCTCTGTTGTGTTGCCTGTCAGGGCAGTCATCGGTTGTAACCGGGCACCATCCAGTTCTTCTGGTCTCAGACTGATGTAGTCTCTGGTTCATGTGGTCCTTTCTGTCTCTTGGGCTTGTAATCGCCTGTGTCCTTGGTGTTCTTCATTCTCCTTTGATCCTTGTGTCCTTTGATGCATCTTAGATGGCTGCTTGCTAGCGTTTAAGACCCCAGACGCCACTCTTCAAAGTGGGATGCAGAATGTTTTCTTAATAGATTTTATTATGCCGATTGACTTAGATGTCCCCTGAAACCATGGTCCCCAGACCCCTGCCCCTGCCACGCTGGCCTTTGAAGCATTCAGTTTATTCAGGAAACTTCTTTCCTTTTGGTTTAGTCCAATTGTGCTGACCTCCCCTGTATTGTGTGTTGTCTTTCCCTTCACCTAAAGTAGTTCCTATCTACTATCTAATTAGTGAATGTCCCTCTCCCACTCTCCCTCCTTCCCCCATCTCGTAACCACAAAAGAATGTTTTCTTCTCAGTTTAAACTATTTCTCAAGTTCTTATAATAGTGTATAAATCTTATAAAATATTTGTCCTTTTGCAACTGACTAATTTCACTCAGCATAATGCCTTCCAGGTTCCTCCATGTTATAAAATGTTTCACAGATTCCTCACTGTTCTTTATCAATGTGTAGTAGGTATTCCATTGTGTGAATATACCATAATTTATTTTTCCATTCACCCGTTGATGGGCACCTTGGTTGCTTCCATGTTTTTCCTATTGTAAACGGTGCTGCAATGGACATGGGTGTGCATATATCTGTTCGTGAAAAGGCTCTTATTTCTCTAGGATATATTCCAAGGAGTGGGATTGCTGGATTGTATCGTAGTTCTATTTCTAGCTTTTTAAGGAAGCGCCAAATCGATTTCCAAAGTGGTTGTACCATTTTACATTCCCACCAGCAGTGTGTAAGTTTTCCAGTCTCTCCACAGCCTCTCCAACATTTATTATTTTGTGTTTTTTGCATTAATGCCGGCCTTGTTGGAGTGGGGTGAAATCTCATCGTAGTTTTGATCTGCATTTCTCTAATGGCTAATGATCGTGAGCATTTCCTCATGTATCTGTTAGCTACCTGAATGTCTTCTTTAGTGAAGTGTCTATTCATATCTTTTGCCCATTTTTTAATTGGGTTATTTGTCTTTTTGCAGTTGAGTTTTTGCAGTATCACGTAGATTTTAGAGATAAGGTGCTGATCAGAAATGTCACAGCTAAAAACTGTTTCCCAGCCTGTAGGTAGTCCTTTTACTCTTTTGGTGAAGTCTTTGGATGAGCATAGGTGTTTGATTTTTAGGAGCTCCCAGTTATCTAGCTTTTCTTCTGCATTCTTAATAATGTTTTGTATACTGTTTTATACTGTTTATGCCATGTATTAGGGCTCCTAACGTTGCCCCTATTTTTTCTTCCACTCTCTTTATCGTTTTAGATTTTCTATTTAGGTCTATGATCCATTTTGAGTTAGTTTTTGTGCATGGAGTGAGGTATGGGTCTTGTTTCATTTTTTTGCAGATGGATATCCAGTTATGCTAGCACCACTTATTGAAAAGACTGTCTTTTCCCCATTTAACTGTTTTGGGGCCTTTGTCAAATATCAACTGCTCATATGTGGATGGATTTATGCCTGGATTCTCAATTCTGTTCCACTGGTCCATGTGTCTGTTATTGTACCAGTACCAGGCCGTTTTGACTACTGTGGCAGTACAATAGGTTCTAAAATCAGGAAAGTAAGGCCTCCCACTTTGTTCTTCTTTTTCAGTAATGCCTTATTTATCCGGGGCCTCTTCCCTTCCATATGAAGTTGGTGATTTGTTTCTCCATCTCATTAAAGAATGTCGTTGGGATTTGGATTGGAATTGCATTAAATGTATAGATTGCTTTTGGTAGAATAGACATTTTTATAATGTTGAGTCTTCCTATCCACGAGCAAGGTATGTTTTTCCACTTACCTAAGTCTCTTTTGGTTTCTTGCAGAAGTATACTGCAGTTTTCTTTGGGTAAGTCTCTTACATCTCTGGTAAGATTTATTCCTAAGTATTTTATGTTCTTGGGGGCTACTGTAAATGGCATTGATTTGGTGATTTCCTCTTCGATGTTCTTTTTGTTGATGTAGAGGAATCCAACTGATTTTTGTATGTTTATCTTGTATCCCGATACTCTTATTTCTTAGGCTTTTCTGTGTATAAGATCATGTCACCTGCAAAGAGAGATATTTTACTTCTTCCTTGCCAACCTGTATGCCCTTTATTTCTTTATCAAGCCTAATTGCTCTGGCTAGGACTTGAAGCACAATGTTGAATAAGAGTGGTGATAAAGGGCATCCTTGTCTGGTTCCCGATCTCAATGGGAATGCTTTCAGGCTCTCTCCATTTAGGGTGATGTTGGCTGTTGGCTTTGTATAAATGCCCTTTATTTTGTTGAGGAATTTTCCTTCTATTCCTATTTTGCTGAGAGTTTTTATCATGAATGAGTGTTGAATTTTGTCAAATGCCTTTTCTGCATCAATTGATAAAATCGTGATTCTTGTCTTTTATTTATGTGGTGGATTACATTAATTGTTTTTCTAATGTTGAACCTTCCCTGCATATCTGATATGAATCCCACTTGGTCATGGTGAATTATTTTTCCGATATGTTGTTGAATTCTGTTGGCTAGAATTTTGTTGAGGATTTTTGCATCTAAGTTCATGAGGGATATAGGTCTATAATTTTCTTTTCTTGTGGTGTCTTTACCTGGTTTTGGTATCAGGGATATGGTGGCTTCATAGAATGAGTTTGGGAGTATTCCATCCTTTTCTATGCTCTGAAATACCTTTAGTAGTAATGGTGTTAACTCTTTTCGGAAAGTTTGGTAGAACTCTGCAGTGAAGCCGTCCGGACCAGGGCTTTTTTTTGTTGGGAGTTTTTTGATTACCTTTTCAATCTCTTCTTTTGTTATGGGTGTATTTAGTTGTTCTACCTCTGTTTGTGTTAGTTTAGGTAGGTAGTGTGTTTCTAGGAATTCATGCATTTCTTCTAGGTTTTCAAATTTCTTAGAGTACAGTTTTTCATAGTAATCTGATATGATTCCTTTAATTTCAGGTAGGTCTGTTGTAATATCGTCCATCTCATTTCTTATTCGGGTTATTTGTGTCCTCTCCTTTTTTCAGTGTGGCCACTGGTTAATCAATTTTGTTGATTTTTTTTTTTTTTTCAAAAAACCAGCTGTTGGTCTTGTTAATTCTTTCAATTGTTTTTCCGTTTTCTATTTCATTTAGTTCAGCTCTAATTTTTATTATTTGTTTTCTTCTGGAGCCTGTGGGTTTCTTTTGTTCCTCTCCTTCTATTTGTTCAAGTTGTAGGGATAATTCTTTGGTTTTGGCCCTTTCTTCTTTTTGGATGTGTGCATTTACTGATATAAATTAACCTCTGAGGACCGCTTTTGCTGTCTCCCAAAAGTTCTGATAGGAAGTGTTTTCATTCTCATTGGATTCTCTGAATTTCTTTATTCCATCCTTAATGTCTTCTATAATCTAGTCTTTTTTGAGCAGGGTACTGTTCAGTTTCCAAGTGTTTGATTTCTTTTCCCTGCTTTTCCTGTTATTGATTTCCACTTTTACGGCCTTATGGTCAGAGAAGATGCTTTGTAGTATTTCAATGTTTTGGATTCTGCTCAGGCTTGCTTTATGACCTAATATGTGGTCTGTTCTAGAGAATGTTCCATGTGCACTAGAAAAGAAACTACACTTGGTTGCTGTTGGGTGGAGTGTTCTGTATATGTCTACACGGTCAAGTTGGTTGATTGTGGCATTTAGATCTTCCGTGTCTTTATTGAGCTTCTTCCTGGATGTCCTGTTCTTCACCGAAAGTGGTGTGTTGAAGTCTCCTACTATTATTGTGGAGCTGTCTAACTCACTTTTAAATTCTGATAGAGTTTGTTTTACGTATCTTGCAGCCCTGTCATTGGGTGCATAAATATTTAATATGGTTGTATCTTCTTGGTGTATTGTCCCTTTAATCATTATATAGTGTCCTTCCTTATCTCTGATGGGTTTAACTTTAAAGTCTATTTTGTCAGAAATTAATATTGCCACTCCTGCTCTTTTTTGATTTGCGGTTTGCTTGATATATTTTTTTCCATCCTTTGAGTTTTAAGTTGTGTCTTTAGGTCTATCTAAGGTGTGTCTCTTGTAGGGCAGCATACAGACAGATCTTGTTTTTTAATCCATTCTGCCACTTTCTGTCTTTTATTGGTGCATTTAGTCCATTTACATTCAGGGTAATTATGGATAGGTATGAATTTAGTGCTATCATTTTGATGTCTATTTTTGTGTGTTGTTGACAGTTTCTTTTTCCTACTTAATTTATGTGCTGAGTAGATTTTCTTTATATATTTTCCTTTCCTCGTATTTGTTGTTGATTTTTTTTCTGCTGAGTCTGTATTTTTCCCTTGTATTTTATTGGATGAGTAGGATAGTTTGTCTTCTTTGTGGTTACCTTATTATTTACCCCTATTTTTCTAAATTTAAAACTAACTTTTGTTTCTTTGTATTACCGTATCTTCCTCTCCATATGGAAGATGTAGGATTACGTTTCTTAGTCCCTCGTTATTATTTTAATGTTGTCTTCTTTTATATAATAAAATCACTGTTACCCTGTTTTGAGCTTTTTTTTTTTTTATAATCTTGCTTTGCTTTTTTAGATTTTCCTGTCTGGGTTGACTTCTGGTTGCTCTGCCCAGTGTTCTAGCCTTGAGTCGATACCTGTTATTATTGATTTTCTAACCAAAGAACTCCCTTCAGTATTTCTTGTAGTTTTGGTTTGATTTTTACGAATTCCCTCAACTTATGTTTATCTGGAAATGCCTAATTTCACCTTCATATTTAAAAGACAGTTTTGCTGGGTATATGATTCTTGGCAGGCAATTTTTTTTCTTCAATTGTTTAAATATGTCATCCCATTGCCTTCTTGCCTGCATGGTTTCTGCCGAGTAGTCCGAGCTTATTTTTTTTGGCTCTCCTTTGTAGGTGACTTTTCATTTATCTCTCGCTGCTCTTATAATTCTCTCTTTATCTTTGGTTTTGGCAAGCTTGATTATAATATGTCTTGGTGACTTGCTTTTAACATCTACCTCATATGGAGTTCAATGAGCATCTTGGATAGATAGCTCTCATCTTTCACAATATCAGGGAAGTTTTCTGCCAACAAATCTTCAACAATTCTCTCTGTATTATCTGTTATCCTTCCCTGTTCTGATACTCCAATCACTAGTAGGTTATTTCTCTTGAGAGAGTCCCACATGTTTCTTAAGGTTTCTTCATTTTTTTTAATTCTTTTATCTGATTTTTCTTCAAATACATTAATGCCAAGTGATTTATCTTCAAGGTCAGAAATTCTAGCTTCTAATTGTTCAATTCTGTTCCTCTGACTTTCTATTGAGTTATCTAATTCTGTAATTTTATTGTTAATCTTCTGAATTCCTGATTGCTGTCTGTCTGTGGATTTTTCCAGCTTATTAAGCTTTTCATCATGTTCCTGAATAATCTTTCTAATTTCTTCAGTTGCTTTATCTGTGTGTTCCTTGGCTTGTTCTGCATATTGCCTCATTTCCTTCCTGATGTCTTGAAGGGTTCTGTGTATTAAACTTTTGTATTCTGCATCTGGTAATTCCAGAAATGCACTTTCATCTGGAAGATCCCTGGATTCTTTGTTTTGAGATCCTGTTGAGGTGATCATGGTCTGTTTCTTTATGTGACTTGATATTGACTGTTGTCTCTGAGCCATCTATAAGTTATTGTATTTGTTTATGCTTGCTTACTGTATTGTTGCTGCTTGCTTTGTTTTTGTTTTGTTTTGTTTTTGGTATGCCCCTATGGGTTGCTTGAGTAAGCTAGCTTGATTATTTTCACCTTTGGAGCTCTGGTGTCCTGTCCCCAGCTGGCTAGAGCTGTTATCAGGTATATCAGTCTAGGAGTCCATTCAGTTTCCTCGTATGAATTCAGCTCACATTTCCAGGTAGCTGATATCAAGTGTGTGGTACAGGCTCTGTCCTACAGTCTTAGAGGGGCAGGGGTGATTGGTGTATATACCGGTTTCCGATTGCAGCAGGGGGTCATGCTCTGAACAAGGCAGGCGGCTGAGAACCGACCCCCAAGTGTCTCTGAGGAAAACACGTCCCTGTTCCCTAGAGCGTGCTGGTGGGTGGGTTCTGTAGATGGACCATGGACACCCAAAGTTTTTGGTTGTAAGGACTGGGAGGTACCAGTTATCTTTGGACCCTTGTCGCGGGTGGCTGGTCAACCTGAGTAGAGCTACCAGTCTTTAGGTCCCTGGTGTGGGTAGGTGAGGACCTTGTTTAATAGGCAAAGCAATGTCAAATATCAAACATCCACCTCTCCACCACACAGCTAAAATGGTTGGAGTTTGCCAACAAGGGCCTATTCTCCTGAAATAGGCCCACACAGGTCCATGCAGAAGGGAAAGGTGCTCAAAGTCCATGGACGGTTTATGCCTGGACAGGAGCCGCTTCTGTCCTGAGCTTCCCTGGTTAATGGAGCTAGCAAATTATCTTTTCCCCCGAATTGCAAATTTTTTCCTTCCCCAAGGCCAGGAGGATGGCTCTAGGTGCTCAGCAGGGCCTACCTCAAGCCCAGGGATTCAGCCGCTGAAGCCGGCTTGGGGGTGGGGGGGGGCGTGGTAAATTATATGCAAGTACTTAGCTTTTGCCAAGAGCACCGTTCTTCTCAGGTTCCGGAGGTGTGAGTAGGCTGTGCAGCTGGCTGCTTCTTCCTGAGGAAACTGTGCCTGAACGCTAGTACCAGCCCGCCATCGCCACCTCCGCCACTGCTCTGGGAATGGTGCCTGAGGGCTCCCCACGATTCAGGTCCGGTAACTCCTCTCCACTTCTGAACAGTCTCTTCCTCCCCCTGCCCCTCAGTTCGTTGTCTAAGCTTGCCTTTGATGCTCAGGGCTCCCAGCTTGTCACAGATATACTCGTTTCACTTGTTTTTTCAGGTCTTTGTTGTAAAGAGAGCTCGTAGGAAGCATCTGTCTATGCTGCCATCTTGGCTCCACTCCCGCAATTAGTAATCTTATTGAGCATCTTTTCATGTGCTTCTTTGGCATCTTGTGTCTTCTGCAGTGAAATGTCTATTCACAGTGTCTATTCAAACTCACTTTTGAGTTCTTTGTTTTCTTATGAATTATAGGAGTTCTTTATGTAATCTGGATACAAGTCCTTTATCAAATATATAATAATACAAATTTTTTTTCTCATTTATGGCTTATATTTTTTATTTCTTAATAAGTATCTTCTAAAGTTCTTAAGTGTGTTTTTAAGTTTTTAATGTTGATGAAGTCCGGTTTGTTGAATTTTTTCTTTGATGGATATACATTTGGTGTCATTTTTAATAATTCTCTGCCCAACCGAAAGTCACAAAGATTTTTCTTCTCTGTTTTCTTCTAGTAGTTGTATAGTTTTAATTATTATGAGTAGGTGTATGTTCCATATTGAGCCCTCGTGGTGCAGTGGTTAAGTGCCCAGCTGCTGACTGAAAAGTAGGCATTCAAACCCCCCAGCTGCTGCATGGAAGAAAGATGTGGCAGTCTGCATGCATAAAGATTTAGAGCCTTGGAAACCTCATGGAGCAGTTCTCCTCCATCCTGCAGGGTCTGTCTGAGTTGGAATAGATTTGACAGCAGCAGGTCCATGGTGAGTTAATTTTTGTGTATGGTGTGAGGTAAAGATCTAATTTTTTTTTTTTTTGGCTTGTGGATATTCAATTGTTCCAGCAGTCTTTATTGAAAAGATTATTTTCTCCCATTGAATTGGTTTGATACTTTTTTCAAAAATCATTTGACCATAAATATAAGGATTTATTTCTGTATTCTCAATTCTGTTCCATTTACCTGTATGCCTATCCTTCGGACAGCACCAAACTGTCTTAATTACTGTGGCTTTATAGTAAGTTTTAAAATCAGGTATTGAAAGTCCTCCAAGTTTGTTCTTTTTCATCACTTTTTGGCTTTTCTAGGTCCTTTGCATTTCTGTATAAATTTTAGGATCTCCTTGTCCATTTCTACAAAAAAAGCATCTTGGGATCTTGATAGGAATTGTGCTGGATTTATAGATTAATTTTGGGAGAATTGACATAATTGAGTGATTTTTTTGTTGTAAATTTTTTTTTTTAATATATATGTAATAGAACAACAAAACATTTGCCATTTCAACATTTTTTTACATGTGGAGTTCAGTGACATTAATCATGTTTATCTTATTCAATTGAGTGACTTTTTAAAATGATTTATTTGTAAATAATTTCAGACTTACCAAAAAGTTGCAAGAATAGTACAGTAAAACCTGTGAGAGCCAAAATCTGTGTAAGACAGAAACCTGTCAGAGAAGGAAAACTCAAGTATTTTCCACTTAAGGAGAGATAGAAAAGTGATAAGACTGCACCCTGTCAAAGGTGGAATACTTGCCAGACCCAGAAAAAGAAGGCAGTCCCATCAAGTTCCAGCTCTCACAGCTTTCACTGTATAAAGAACACATGTGTACCTGTTACTTAAATGCACTGAATGTTTTGAATGTTAACATTTTGCCCTGTTTGTTTTATCATTCTGTGTGTGTGTACACATATATGTGTATATATGTGTGTGTGTGTGTGTTCACACACACTCACGTATTTGTGTTTAAACCATTTGAGAATGAGTTGCGTATATTATTCCCTTTAGCCCTAAATACTTCAGTATGCATTTCCTAATAATGACATTGTCTTACATAATCACAGTAGAGTTACCAGCTTCACTAGATTTAACACCGTTACAGTGCTTTCACCTAATCAGTTAGCTATACTCCAATTTTGTCAATTCCAAATTTGTCAATCCCAATTTTATCAATATGGCATATGGAGTGGCATATTTTCTTCCTCACCAGGATCCAGCCTGTTGTTGTTGGGTCCTGTCAAATAGTTTTTAATTCATGGCAACCCCATGTGACAGAGTAGAACTACTCCATAGTGTTTTCTTGGCTGTACTCTTTATGGAAGCAGATTCCCAGGTCTTTCTCCTGAGGAGCTGCTGGTTGGGTTTCAACTGCCAGCCTTTCAGTTAGCAGCCAAGTGCTTAACTGTTTGCACTACCAGGGCTCCTTGGATCCAGCCTCAAGTCAATTTCAACTGATAGCAACCTTACATGACAGAATCGAACTGCCCATAGGGTTTTCTAAGCAGTAGTCTTTATGGGAGCAGATCACCAGATCTTTTCTCCTGAGGAGCTACTGGGTGGTTTCGAACTGCCAACTTTTTGGTTAGTGCCCAAGTGCTTAACTGTTTGAGTCACCAGGACTTCTTGGACCCAGTCTGTTGTTGTTGTTGTTGTTGTGTGCTGTTAGGGCAGTTCTGACTCACAGCAACAGTATATGACATAGTAGAATTGTCCCATAGGGTTTTCTAGGCTGTAGGAGCAGATTTCCAGGTCTTTCCTCATGCAGAGCCACTAGGTCAATTCGAACTGCCAACCTTTTGATTAGCAGCCAAGTGCTTAATCATTGTGCTACCAGGGCTCCTTTGGATCCAGCCTAGGATCACATATTCATTCACTTGTCATGTCTCTTTAGTCTTCTTTACTCTGGAACAGTTCCTCAGCCTTTTTTTGTCTTTTATAACATTGACCGTTTTAAAAACATTTTTAAAATAAACGTTCCTTGCTTTGATTTTGTGTGATGTTTCCTCATGATTCCATCCAGCTTTTATATCCCAAGTCAGATAGCACGCAGGTGATAGTGTGTTCTTCTCAGGGCATCACATCTGGAGGCACACCGTGTCCGTCTGCCCCTCACTGGTGCTTATTTCCATCAACCAATCGAGGTGTTTGTTGAGTTCTCTGCTGTGTAATTGTAATTACCATTCCCCCCTTTGCAGTTAGTAAGTTCTGTGTTTCTTTTTGTACTGGGATGTTTAGACTCTTCTCAGTAGCCCTAGCAGGGAAAGGAACTGCTCCTCTACTTGTAACCCTACCCGTAATTGCTACCCCTTGAGAAGAGAGCATTTATGATGACATGAAAATCTGAGGGCCTTTTTAATGTGTATTTAAGGCTTTTCACTAATGCATGGATGATTAGAATTACAGAAAGCTGCTGCCAATTGGATGATAGTTTTCTTATCCACTGTAATCTAATACAAGATTAACTCTTTACCACTGTTCTGTTAGTATCTGCAGTCAAAGACTTCCCTCCCTGATTTGATCCCTGCCATGCTTATTCATGAATAAATGGATGGAGCCATGTTCCTGTAGGAATTTTTAAGTTTGTTTTTTTTTTTCTATTCCATCAAATCAAGATAAATGAACGGCTCAAAACAAAAGAAATAGCTCAGACTGTACTGGAAACAGTAACACGTGGAGGAAAAAATAGTTTTAATAGCTTAGGGGAAATTAGGATGATGACAAACCTGAAGTGTGTGCTACCTCTCGTCAGGATCTTGGCATCTGGTTAATGGAAGAAGACAACAGCTTTGCTGTTAAATTATGTGGATGCTAGTTGAAGGCACAACAAAATAGGAGGGCTGGTTGCCCTCAAAAGCACTTTCAGATTATTAACTGTGATTTCAAGGACAGAACGAAATCTCTAGACCCAGCTCCAGTTCTTAGGCTGATACTTCCAGAAATAAGCATACGCTGAGAAAGAATGTTTGTATAGATGATCATCACAGAGAATTCATTCTCCAAGTCACTTTTGCTCCTGAAAATATAAGTGTTCCCCATTATTACAGCCAAGATCATCGTGTTTTTATTTCTGTTGTTATGTGCCATCCAGTTGATCGTGACTCTTGGTGACCCTATAGAACAGAGTGGAACGGCCCCATAGGGTTTCTTAGGCTGTTTAATCTTTATAGGAGTAGATCTCCAGGTCTTTTCTTCCATACAGCTGCTGGTGGGTTTGAACTGCCGACCTTTCCATTAGCAACTGAGTGCTTAACCATGGTGCTATTAGGGCTCAAGGTGACCATAGAGCTGCAATATGCTCAGTAAAGCCATTTCTCCATCTAATCCCAGAGATCTATGGTTTGTGGGTATCTGCTGGTATTAGTGGATGAATAGCTTTGCCTAAGGTTGGGGCAAGGTCAGGTAACATTAGTTTAGGATTTGGAGTGTCCCCAAACCAAAAAACCAAACCAGTTGCCATCTAGCCAATTCCTACTCATAGTGACCCTGTAGGGCAGAGTAGAACTTCCCTGTAGGGCTTCCAAGGAGCAGTTGGTGGATTCGAACTGCTGACCTTTTGGTTCCCAGCTGAGCTCTTAACCACTGTGCCACCAGGGCCCCATCCCACTCCCCGGAAATAGCTCAGTCCAACATCAGAAAAGCTCATTATTATCAATACATCTCTGGAGAAATAACAACAATAACAACCTGGTTTACATAGCTCTCTGCCCTTTTCAAAGCATTCTTGGAAATATCTCCTTTGAGGCAATATAGCCAAACTTCCTTGGTTTAGATCTGGGTATCACTATCTCCTGACTATATAATCTTAAAGTTGCTTAAGCTCTCTGTGCCTTAGTTTCCCTATCTGTAATGTGGAGGTAACTCATAGGTTGTTTTGAGGAGTAAATGAGATAATATTGTTCAAGTACTTAAAATAATGTCTGGCACCTAGGAAGTACTTAATAGAAGCTAGGCATGGATGAATAATCCTTTCAGTGTGCGTGCAAGGCTAAGGGATAGCTGAAAAACCAGATCTTGGGCAGTGCCAAGTCAAAATGCCAGGTAGACTGTCCAGGCGAGTTGGCACAGACAGAGCAGGAAAAGCTGGATACCAAGCCAGAAGACGGAGCCGGGAATTGAGTGCCTTCCATGTATCAGACATCATTCTAGGAGTTGGAAACTAGACAAAAGGGAGATGGTGGGAGAACAGTTACTTGTGTGGGATGAGGGTATCTGCAGCAGCCTCTCTTAACGCTGATGGGTAGAAGAATGCCGCTGAAGATGCCAGTGGCCTGGCTGAGAATGTCTGTAAACCCTTTGAGCATGTCAGAGTAAGGAGCTATTCAAATGTGACTATAACTATGTTACTGTGAGTGATTGAAGGGCATTCCAAGCTCTTGGGCTGACAGACATTCTCTGTGTATCTGCAGCCCCGTTATTGCCCATCTAAATCCTGCTATAGGGAAATTGAAAGAGATTTATATCCCCAAGGAACATGTGCATTGCTGTTACCATATCAGTGTGATGGCTTTTTATAAAAAATGCATACCTTACCTTTCTTTTGATACAAGATTACTCCTCAGGCTCTCGGCAAAAATGCTGAGCTTTTACCACCTTTGATAAGGAAGCAATAAACATCTAAAAGGGAGGAAAGGCATGATTTTTGCCAAATCTTCAAGATCTTGGCAGATATCAATAATATGATTTTTATAAGAAATGACACTCTCCAAATTGTGGTAGTGGGTTTACAGTTTGTCCAGATGGCTTAGCAAATAGCAGATTGGAAAAAGAACATAAATGATAGGCAGAAATAGAAACACAAAACCAAATTGTGAAAATAAGCAGAATAGAAACCTGAAGAGCATTAACAGATAGTAATTGTTCACAACCTTTAATGTCATCTTGGCTAGAGGTGTTATTGGATGTGGACGCCCAGTTAACAAGAACGGAAAGGCTTCTTTTCAATAGTTCAATCCAACAGATGTGAACTGAGTGCCTTCTATGTACCAGACATCATTCTAGGAGTTGGAGTCACAACAGCAAACAAAACAGACCAAGCCCTGTCTTCATGGGTCTGACATTCTAGTGAAGAAAGTCTAATACACCAGAATAAATATACAAACTATGAGGTATGTTAGGTGGGGATGTCATGAAATCTGAACCCAGAAAGGGGAATACCATATTTTACACAAATAACGCACAGTCTTTACGTTTGTTTGCCAACTGCACCCTCCCCCCACAAAGTATTTTTGTAAGCGCCCTATGCTAATTTTTTTACATCAGCATGGGCACAGTTGGCAAGCAAACATAGAAGGCATGTGTTATTTGTGTAAAAATATGGTAGATGTGTTGAAGGATGGTGCTTAGGCTTAGGAAGAGGAGAAACGCAGCCAGTGACCCTAACTTCTGAATAGAAATGGGTTCCACAGTGGCAGACAGGAGGTTTGGGCAAGTCATTCCACTCTCTGGGTCTCTGGTTCCCTGTCTATCAAATAAAGTAGTTGTCCTTTTGTAATTGACCTATTTCACTGAGCATAATGTTCTACAGATTTCTCCATGTTGCAAGATGTTCCATGGATTCATCTTTACTCTTTATCATTGCATAGTATTCCATTGCGTGTATGTACCACGATTTGTTTCTTAACTTATCCATTGATGGGCACTTAGGTTGTTTCCATCTCTTTGCTATTGTGAATAATGTTTCAGTGAACGTGGGTGTGCATATGTCTATTCGTGTCACTGCTCTTAAATCCCTAGTATATATACCTAGGAGTGGGATTGCTGGGTCATATGGTATTTCTATTTCTAGCTTTTAAAGAAGGCACTGTACCATTTTCCATAGTGGATGTACCATTTTACATTCCCACCAGCAGTATGTAAGAGTTCCAGTATCCCCACAACTTCAACAGCATTTGCTGTTTCCTGTTTTTTTTTGATCAGTGCCATTACTTCGGGATGAGATGGTATCTCAGTGTAGTTTTAATTTGCCTCTCCATAACGGCTAATGATCGTGAGCATCTCTTCATGTGCTTGTTAGCCACCTGAATGTCTTCTTTGGTGAAGTGTCTGTTCATAGCCTTTTCCCATTTTTTAATTGGATTGTTTATTGTTTGGTGATCTCCCACTGTAACTGGGACCTTCTATTGTGATCTTGGTCAGAGCAGTTGGCAGTTTGTTGAAGTTTTCCATAAATTTTAGAGATTAGTCCCTTGTCAGATATGTCATTGCCAAAAATTTTTCCCAGTGTGTAAGTTCTGTTTTTACTCTTTTGGAGAAGTCTTTTGATGAGGGTAAGTATCTATTTTTAAGAAGGTCCAATTTATTTAGTTTATCTTCTGCTGTTTGTTTTTACATTTAGATCTTTGATCCATTTTGTGTTAGTTTTTGTGTATGGTGTGAGGTATGGATTCTGCTTCATTTTCTGCAAATGGATATCCAGTTTTGCCAGCAGCATTTGTTAAAGAGACTACACTGATCTGACCAGGATCACAATAGAAGATCCCAGTTAGAGTGGGAGAAAATGTAGAAAAAAACCCAAAGACCAGACTTACTGATCTGATAGAGAACAGAAGAAGCACTGAGACTATGGCCCTAAGACACCCTTGTAACACAGAACTAAAACCACTCCTAGAGATCACCTTTAAGCCAAATAATGTTGTTGTTGTTGATAGGTACTGTTGAGTCTGTTTTGACTCATAGCAGCCCTGTGTACAATAGAATGAAACACTGCTTGGTCCTATGCCATCCTCATGATCATTGCTATGCTTGAACCCATCATCTTCCTCTTTTTTGCTGACCCTCTACTTTACCAAGCATGATGTCTTTGTCCAGGGACTCGTCCTGCCTGATAACTTGTCCAAAGTCTCGCCATCCTTGCTTCTAAGGAGCATTCTGGCAGTACTTCTTCCAAGACAGATAGTTCGTTCTTTTGGTAGTCCATGGCATATTCAATATTCTTCACCAACACCATAATTCAAAGGCATCAGTTCTTCTTTGGTCTTCCTCATTCATTTTCCAGCTTTCACACACATAGAGACAGGCCTATAAAATAAACAATAAAAACAGGAAAAAGGTGCTCTTTAGAACAATCAACTGTACAAGACCCAAAGGGCAACATTTGCCCAAAAGCAAAGATGAGAAGGCAGAAAGGGTCAGGGAAACCAGACGATTGGAAACAAGGAACCCAGGGTGGAAATGGGGAGAGTGCTGATACATTGTGCGGATTACAACCAATGTCATGGAACAGTTTGTGTACAAATTATTGAATGGGAAACAAATTTACTGTGTAAAATTTAACCTCACCTAAAGGATAAAAAAAAAAAGAGTCAGAAGGAAAAATAACTACAATTGATATTGTCAAAGTTCTTTTTGAAGCAAATCACATTTTTAGACCACAATACAGTTTCTTTTTGGTTGATTAGGGTTATTAGCTTGGGCATCAGGGTTATTATGAAGGCAGAAATATGAAAATGCCGATCATCCAAATGGGCCATCGGAGCAACGTCGCTACCCGCGACTGACTGCACGTTGTTGTTGGATGCCGTGGAGTCAGTTTTCAACTCATAGCAATCCCATGTGACAGAGAAGAACTGCCCCATAGGGTTTTCTAGGCTGTAATCTCTATGGGAGCAGATCGCCAGATCTTTCTCCTGTGGAGCCACTGGGTAGATTCGAACCCCCAACCTTTCAGTTAGCACCGAGCGCTTAACCATTGGCCATCAGGGCTCCTTTGACTGCATGTTTTAGGACTGCCTTTTTCCTCAGGATATCCTCAGGTCGCGGTCAGCTCTGCACACATGCCCAGCTCCTCAGTGGTGCTGAGTGACTCTTATATAATGATACGAGTCCTGATAAATGTCCATCAGCTGAAAGACCTGAGAGCTGTTGCTTCCTATGAAGTACTTGAGGAGGTGCTATTGTTCAAGTGTGTTGTCAAGGTCAGCCCGGATGGGGTGCGAGCATTTACATCTTTTCTGCCCTGTCATGTGCTGCTACTTCATCTCAGAAGTTTAGGGCAGCGGGGGGGGGGGGGGGGGGGCGGAGCGAAGGCCCTACCCTACTCTACCCTACCCTTCTGAATGGAAAGAGTAGAGTCCTGACCTATTTCTGTGGATGTGTTTGCAGTGGGGGTCAAACCAATTCTAAAGTGTGTCAGGATACATGAAGACAAGAGAAAAGCGAACAAAGTTTTGAAAAATAAGAGCAGTAAGGTTTAGTAAATAAAGGATGGAGGGAAGGAGAAGGAGTGATAACAAGTATACCTAGTGCTTTTAAATATCAAATTTTTTTTTCAAGTGCTTAAGTGGTTGTCCCAGTGCCATTTGTCAAAAAATTCTTCTTTTCCTTCTTTCCCAATGCCACCTTTATCATAGACTTTTTTTTTTTTTTAATCTTTTTGTGGTTTTTGTTTAGTTCCATTAATCTGCTATCATGCCTGTGTTTTCTTCAGTTTTTGAAACCTTAATAATACGTTTTGGTGTCCAGGAGTGCTAGTCCAGGGGGATTCAGAGCTACATTCAGAATGACAGTTGGATGTGGGCTCTCCCAAACAGGAAACTCTTCTTTTTATCAGTTTGAGTTTGGGATCCTAATAGTGCGAGGTCAGAAAAAACTGCTTAGGGCAACAGTGTGTACCTAATAGGAATTAATCACGCATGCCTGAGTGTAAGATCCTGCACGGCCATCCAGTCACAAGGAAGTGAGGTGGTACTGGAAAAAACTCTAAGCCTGTCACCTGTAATGAAAAGTCTGGTGGAGATAAATGAAAGTCCCTACACTTTGGATAGTTTTTCTTGTTTTTACAATCAACACAGCAATGCGAGCTCTCAGTGACCTGCATGCTGCCTGGAGTCTGAGTCTGGTTCAGCAGGGCGCCTTCTCTCCTATCACACAGTGAGAATGATGCTCTCAGACAGACGTTTCCCAACAGACAGCAGACGTGGGTTTTTCCTGACCTTGTCCTACCCTCTCATCCCATGCTGTCAGACTGTCACAGCTGCAAACAGAGGCAGTAAGTGGTGAGACCAACATGATTTTACTTCTAGTGTCCATGTTTTAAGCAGGCTAGATGTCATCTAGAATGGAACAACATCTTCTAAACCTTTTATGCCATAGGTTCCCAAATAATCGGGAGTGGGAGGAGGGTAATAAAGAAGGAAAATGGTTAGAGATATTCACTCCGTTCTTTTGGGCGTGTGTTAAAGCCATGCTTCAGTTTCAACCCTTCTCACATTGCGGTGGTGTTTATCTATTTATCTGTATGCCCCACCCCCTCCCTACCTCTGTGAGCTGCGTATGAGGGTCAGGGCTGCCAATCTAGTATGGTGCCTGGAATATCAACTAAAAACCAAACCAACTGCCATCGAGTCAATTCTGACTCACAGCGACCCTATAGGATAGAGAAGAACTGCCCTATAGGATTTCCAAGGCTGTAAATCTTGCTGGAAGCAGACTCTGCTACATCCTTCTCCTGCTCCTTTAGACCCAAACCAAACCAAACCCATTGCCATCCAGTCAATTCCAACTCATAGTGACCCTAGAGGACAGAGTAGAACTGCTCCATAGGGTTCCAAGGCTGTAAATCTTTTCTTCCAGGGAGTGGCTGGTGGGTTCAAGCCACTGACCTTTCGGTTAGCAGCCAAGCACTTAACCACTGCATCACCAGGATTCTTGTCTGGATAGTACAAAAAAAAAACCTATTTCCATCAAGTCAATTCCAACTTATAGCGACCCTATAGGACAGAGTAGAACTGCTCTATAGGGTTTCCAAGGAGCAGCCGATGGATTCAAACTGCTAACCTTTTGGTTAGCAGCCTAGCTCTCTAACCACTATGCCACCAGGGCCTCGACTGGAATATAGTTGGTGCTAAATAAATGTTTGAGAAGTTATTAAGTGATTGAGTCTAGGAGAGTTTGTGATAACACTAGTACTTTTTGAAAAACACCATTCCTGCGTTCACTTTGGAATCCCTAGGTAATACGAATGCTTAACACACTCAGCTGCTAATCAAAAGGCTGGAGGTTCAAGTCCACCGAGAGGCATCTGGGAGAAAGGCCTGGCAGTCTACTTCCGACAAGTCAGCCTTTGAAAGCCCTGTGGAGCACAGTTCCGCTGACACAAAGGGGTTGTCATGAGGAAGAGTTGCCTCGACAGCAGCGGGTATTGCGTTCGGCCACACTGTGTGTATGGTAGGTTTGAGGGAAGGGGAAGTGTTTGCTTTAAAAAAAAATAATACCCCTACAATTGCCTGTTGCCTGGGAGCATTTTCCAGGTATGTCCCACTAGAATCCGAGAAGGATCTGGGAAATAAGTTTAGGGCTCTTTACTGAGAAAGACAAAATCCCTATGAGGCAGTTCTACTCTGTCCTATAGGGTCGCTCTGAGTTGGTGTCGACTCCAGGACACCTAATGACAAGCCAGTGGTACTGTAACATGAGCTCACTGCTGCCTAGAGCCTGTGACACCCTAGCTGTGACTGTCCCAGCTTTGCTGGGTCCTGTCTCTTTAGACTGGATCTCAGCTCTTGCAGAAAGTTACAGGGAAAAGGAGGAAGAAAATACTGACAGTGGCAGAAGCCCAACTTCCAGTGGCTCCTTTGCCCTGTAGGTTCAACTCTGAGCTGCTTTGCTAATCACATAGGAACATCCTTTACTCGCCCTTTCCTTTAGTTCGTTAGCCTCTTTTTTTTTAAACTAAAGCAAAAGAAAAAAAAAATTTTTTAATAATTCTTATCGCAGTTTATAAGTACGCAAAGGACGGAAGAAAAACTCATTTGCAAATGAAGGCCCAGGGCCCAAAACTGTGCTGCCCCAGGCAGGCGGCGTCCCCCTCAGAGCCCGCCTACTGCTTATTAAACATACTCCTAGGCTGTGATCAGGATTCCCTGGGAGAAGTTTTCAGACAGTGTGTGGTTATATTCTTTCCACTTAGAGAGGATGAAGATTAAAATTCCTGGTACCTACAGACTTGATACTGGGGAAGAGATGATATAAATTCACTCAGGCATTTTCCTTTTTTCCGTTTTTAGCATTGGGCAATTTTACTTTTGAGAAGTAACGACAGTGTTATGAAGGGGACAAGGAGCATTAAAAATTCCTTAAATACCTCGAGTTATTTTTTGTTGTTGCTGTTGTTGTTATTAGGTGGTGTCGAGTTGATTTCAACTCATAATGGCCCCATGTGACAGAGGAGAACTGCCCCATAGTGTTTCCTAGGCTATAATCTCTAGGGAAGCAGACAGCCAGGTCTTTCTTCATTAGAGCCGCTGGGCAGGTTCAAACTGTCAACCCTTTCGATTAGCAACTGAGCACTTAACCATCCATTATTTACCTACCTTAAAATGTTCTGGATCAATTGCTTCATACAGACAACTTTTAAAAAATAAGTACTGTGAGTCGCCTTTAGATAAGGGGTGTTCTGCATGCCAGCTTTGCTTCCCCTGTGCAGTGTGAGGCCTCTGCCAGTTGCTATAGAGAGTGGTCTCAGGGAAGAGTTTCCATGGAGAAGGCAGAGAGATGGCTAGAAAACTCTCACCTATATCTAAATTATCTGTCAAAAAAGGTTAAAGGGGGTTGGGGGGTATGAGGGAATATTCAAGAGTGTGTGTGTGTGTGTGAGAGAGAGAGAGGGAGATGCAGACAATGAATATGTTTTATGTGATATGTGGGTTATAGTTAGTTTTTTTTGAAGAAGGCCTTTTCCAGAATGACAAAGAAGAAAATCTTATGCAGTCAAACCATCTTTTGTGGCACAGTGGTTAAGCACTCAACTGCTAACCAAAAGGTCAGTGGTTCAAATCTACCAGCCATTCCACAGGAGAAAAATGTGGCAGTCTGCTTCCATAAAGATTTATAGCCTTGGAAAACCCAGTGGAGCAGTTCTACTCTGTCCTATAAGGTCACTATGAGTTGAAATCAACTCAGTGGCAACAGGTTTGGTTTTTTTTGTTTTTATTATTTAGTAGCTGATCGGGAGAAACCCTAGTGGTGCAGTGGTTAAAGCACTCGGCTGCCAACCAAAGGATCAGCAGTTCAAACCTACTAGCTGCTCCCTGAGAGAAACGTGGCAATCTGCTTCCATAAAGATTACAGCCATGAGAACCCTATGGGGTAGTTCTGCTCTGTCTTACAGGGTCGCTGTTGTGGATTGAACTGTGTCCCCCCACAAAATATGCATTTTAAATCCTAACCTCTATGCCTGTGGTTATAATCCCACTTGGGGATGGGTTGTCTTTGTTATGTCAATGAGACAGGATTAGTGTGGACTATATCTTGAGTCAAACTCTTTTGAGATACAAAAGAGATTAAAAAGCAAGCTAGAAGCAGAGGTGGGGGAAGAGAGATGCCAAGTCACCTAAGATCACCCAGGAGCAAAAGCTCAAAGAGACAGACCCTTCCTCCAGAGCTGACAGACAGAGAGATCCTTCCCCTAGAGCCGGCACCCTGAATACAGACTTCTAGCCTCCTAAACTGTGAGAAAATTAATTTCTGTTTGTTAAAGCCATCCACTTGTGGTATTTCTGTTTTAGCATCACTAGATAACTAAGACAGTCACTGTGCATTGGAATCAACTAATGGTAACAGGTTAGTGACTGATAAGAAAGAGTATGCCTCCTTTTTTTCTTTTTTTTGTTGTTGGTGGTGGTCCCGGTAACCCAGTGCCGTCGAGTCGATTCGGACAGAGTAGAACTGCCCCATAGAGTTTCCAAGGAGCGCCTGGCGGATTCGAACTGCCAACCTTTTGGTTAGCAGCTGTAGCACTTAACCACTATTAGTTGCTTTTTGCTAAAATGAAATATTTGTGTCTTCAGACTATTTAGTGCTTTCTAGAGAATGGAGCTTACTTTGTTGGCCTTTCTGGATGTTAACTCATACTTTCTATTCTGACTGATTCGGTACATACTTTTTTGTTTTGTTTTATTTTGGGGGGGGATGTTTTATTTCTTTTGTTGGTAATGCTTTTAATTTTATGGAAACCAGTGAACAAATACAACAAAACACATCAGGCAAGGAGGAAGAAACAAACCCATTGCCGTCGAGTCGATTCGGATTCATAGCAACCCTATAGAACAGAATAGAACTGCCCCATAGGGTTTCCAAACTGCCAGTCTTTTGGTTAGCGGCCAAGCTCTTAACCCCTGCGCCACCAGTTCTCAAAATGGAGGAAGAAAGGGAGTCCTAAAAAAAATGTGATATCTGGGATTTGCTTTAAAATAAAAAGTTAGGGGTGGAAAGTGGACAACATATCAGGATAGGGGAATAAGAGAGATCCCTAAAAATAATTTTAGGGAGAATACCGGAAAGATATTTACCTGTATCTTATTGGCTATGCAAAGGCATTCCACTTTGTAGATTATAACAAATTATGGATAACATTGCAAAGAATGGGAATTCTAGAGCACTTAATTGTGCTCATGAGGAACATGAGGCATTTGTTTGAACAGAACAAGGGGATGCTTCATGGTTTAAAGTCAGGAAAGGTGTGTGTCAGTGTTGTATCCTTTCACCATAGTTAATTCAATCTGTATGCTGAGCAAATAATCCGAGAAGCTGGACTATATATAGAACGCAGCATCAGGATTGGAGGAAGACTCGTTAACAACCTGCGATATGCAGGTGACACAACCTTGTTTGTGGACTTGAAGCACTTACTGATGAAGATCAAAGACCACAGCCTTCATTATAGATTACACCTCAACTTAAAACAAAAATCCTCACAACTGTCCCAATAAGCAACAGCATGCTAAATGGAGAAAATACTGAAGTTGTCAAAGATTTCGTTTTACCTGGATCCACAAGCAACACCAATGGAAACAGCAGTCAAGAAGTCAAACAACATATCGCATTGGGCAAATCTGCTGCAAAAGATCTCTTTAAAGTGTTAAAAAGCAAAGATGTTACCTTGAAGACTAAGGTACGCCTGACCCAAGCCATGGTATTTTCAGCCGCCTCGTATGCATGCGAAACCTGGGCAATGAATAACGAAGACCAAAGAAGAATTGATGTCTTTGAATTATGGTGTTGGTGAAGAAATTGAATAGACCATGGACTACCAAAAGAACCAACAAACCTGCCTTGGAAGAAGTACAACAAGAATGCTCATTAGAAGCAAGGATGGGGAGATTCACCTACTTTGGACATGTTATCAGGAAGGACCAGTCCCTGGAAAAGGACACTGTCAGAGATTGAATTGTGTCCCCCCAAAATATGTATCAACTTGGTTAGGGCATGATTCCTAGTATTATGTGGTTGTCTGCCATTTTGTGATTTTCCTGTGTATTATAAATCATAATCTCTCCCTGTGATTAAAGAGGATTAGGGTGGGATGTAACACCCTTGCTCAGGTCAATCCCTGATCAAGTGTAAAGGGAGTTTCCCTGGGGTATGGCCTGCACCACCTTTTATCTTACAAGAGATAAAAGGAAAGCGAAGCAAGCAAAGAAGGGGGTACCTCTTACCACCAAGAAAGCAGTGCAGGGAGCAGAGCACATCATTTGGACCCAGGGTTCCTGCATGGAGAAGCTCCGAGTCCAGGGGAAGATTGATGACAAGGACCTTCCTCCAAAGCCAACAGAGAGAGAAGCTGATGCCCTGAATTTGGACTTCTAGGCTACTAGACTGTGAGAAAATAAATTTCTCTTTGTTAAAGCCACCCACTTGTGGTATTTCTGTTATAGCAGCACTAGATAACTAAGACATCATGTTTGGTAAAGTAGAGGGTCAGCAAAAAAGAGGAAGACCTTCGATGAGATGGATCGACACAGTAGCTGCAACAATGGGCTCAAGCATAACAATGATTGTAAGGATGGTGCAAGACCAGGCAGTGTTTTGTTCCATTGTACATAGGGTCGCTATGAGTTGGAACCAACTCAACGGCACCTAACAACAACAACAACTAAAAGTAATTATAATTATATGATATCAGAGATTTACTTCAAAATAATGCAGGAGAGCAGAGAAGTAGGTGGGAGTTTAGATGAAACAAGACTGGCTATAAGTGCCTCCATGGAGGGTTCGTAATACTATTCTGCCTACCTTTGTACAGATTTACATTTCCGGAATAAAATGTCAAGGAAACAGTTGTACACAGCCTTTAGATATGTCAGAAATCACAGCTGACCTAAAATAAATCAGACTGCAGGTTAGTAAGACATTTTGCTAATGGAAATACTGACATTTAGTCTGGGTGACTGGCTTTATTTAGGGGTGCTCCTTGAAAACTCTATGGGGCAGTTCTACTCTGTCCTATGAGGTCGCTATGAGTCGGAATCGACTTGATGGCGCTGGTTTTTTTTTTCTGGGTCACTGTTACCAAATGTCTCACTGGTAATGTAAAAGAAAAAAACAAACAAAAAACTCACTGGAATAAAGACACTACTGAGTATGCATTTGATCGAGACTTAATAGGTCTCTTCTGTTGCTGATTTTTTTATAGGCCAATGATAGAACATTCTAATAGAGGAAAGAAAAAAAAAAAGGGGACAAGTGCCATCGTATTTCCTAAACAAACAACAAACATCCAGTGTGGATTGAACAGCCAAAATGTGCCTTGCTTAGTCTTTCAGGACCCTCAGGGGAGCATAAGGCATATGGAACCTACCCTTACCTGTTACTTCAGTGCCATTTATAGACTGCCAGCTACATATCTACTGAACCCCCCAAGGACTCATATTGGCTATAATTTCTTTCTCTTCTGGTTTCTCCAAGCATTGCCACCTGTGTTTTATGATGCACAGTACTCCCTAGGGACAAACCTAATTAAATCTCAAGGACTCATAGGAAGCAATCTTGTAAGTATTGGTCAAGGGAATTGCAGTGATGGAGGATGGGTGGGTCTTAAGAACCAAGAGATCAGACCAGAAGTCAGTTTGTGTCAACAACATATAGAGAGACTTTGAATTCAGTTTCCCGGCTGGAAGCTTTGGGTCATGGCCTACCTACATAAGGCAGGGTCCTCAGAGAGGAACGAGGTTCCAGTTTGTCACTGGAATAGCCGTTCCAATCACTGTTCTTCTAATCTCGTGTCTGTGACTTTGCTCTAGCTACTTTCCTCTCTGTACTTTTTTTTTTTTTTTCCATTTATCCATTTTTTCAAGGCTCAGCTCGAATTTTCCTGACAACTTTCTCTGAAAGACAAAACTAGTGGGTAGTTGTTCTACTTATTGGGTCTCATTTGCTGTCTTATGATAACTGTCTACTTACATATCTAGTGTCTCCTCAGGGCATAAATACTGTCATATACTTCAGTTGTGGAAATCACTGAATTTCATTGTTGGAAGGCATCTCAAAACTTACTGGATTGAGGATCAAGTAGACCTGTGTTAAAGCACCAGTGATTACTCTGGTGAGGGTAGATGGGTAAGAGAAGAGAAAAGGAGTTCTTGGTGGCATCACCCTTCCCCTTCCCTTGGGGCTGCTCTGAAACTGTAGTGTGGGTATCTGAGTTATTATTTCAGCCTATAACAGAGAGGAGAAGTGGAATATGGAAACTGTGACCAAAATCTCTTGTAGTGATTAAATTAAGAGGTACATCTGCTAATTTCTGATTTGTCCTCAAGCAGTTTTATTTTTAAATGACATTTTAAGCATAACTGATACACAGATGTGCCTGGAACCAGGGATAGTTAGAAAATTAAATTAGTAGAATAATGACTTTTTTGATGGTGGGTCTTTGGAACAGATTGTTTAAAATAAGCACAGTTGTTTAGAAACAATAGGGGAGACTTGGCTTGATAAATTTTCTATTTTACATAGAATTGTACATGGGAAGGACAAGAGAGAGATTCAAAATTTCATGCTTGGCATGGATAGTTAGAGAAATATAATTATAGTAGAACAATAATAGCAGCATATTAACTTTCTAAACAAAGAAACAAGTAAGGAAGCATCAAAACAACAATGACAAAACAAACAAATTAAATAGAAATCATAAAGCCAGATGAGTGAAATAAGAGCTAACAACATTTATGTCAATAAATATAAATATATTAAAGTGCCCTATTAAATGACAAACCACCACATTAGGATATTTCGAATTGGTGAAAAACAAGGCTCTGGGAATTGACAAAATACCAGTTGAGATGTTTCAACAAACAGATGCAGCACCAGAAGCACTCACTCAACTATGCCAAGAAATATGGAAGATAGCTACCTGGCCAAATGGAAGAGATCCATATACGTGCCCATTGCTGAGAAAGATGATCCAACAGAATGTGGAAATTATCAAGCAAGTCTCGTTAATATTACACGCAGGTAAAATTTTGCTGGTGATAATTCAAAAATGGTTGCAGCAGCACATTGACAGGGAGGTGCCAGAAATTCAAGGAAGATTCAGAAGAGGATGTGGAACAAGGGATATCATTGCTGATGTC